>NC_140467.1:56752389-56821514 GCF_051167445.1 Perissodus microlepis | reverse complement strand
AAAATCTGAAGTCGAAACTAAATCATAGTCAAAACTAATGAAAATTGCAAATCTATTAGAACCCTGATCCAGACTAAGATGGCGTTGGACATCTTCAGGGCGGAAAAAGGTTGGTGTGACCAAGGTGTGGTTTGGCTTGTTGTGTGTATATTTCGAGATGATATGGCTCTGGATGGACCAGTTACCAGGGCATGGAAGGAGGACTGACTTATTAAATGAGGAGAAGGAATTTTCTGGGATTGGAGATCCTCTGGGTGAGTGTTTGACTAAAAGCATGCATAAAATAAAAGCTATTTTTCATTATTGATTGGTAATAGATTGATAATTGGCCACATTTACAGCTGTATTGACTTGTTGTGGACGTAGTCTACTTCATGTTTAAGCACTCTAATTAACAGATTGAAAATAGAGACATTAAAGGAAGAATATGCAGCGCCACCCTGTCAGACGCCAGTGGCGATGGGGCTCAGTGATGAATCAGGTGAGCTGGATTCATGGCTGAATCAAACCATAGTTTCCCCTGCTGTGGTCAGTGAGGGAAAAACAGGGGGAAATAAAATTCAAAAGAGGCATGGATAAACGTTTATTTGTGAAGTTTGTAAACGGGATAAAAGGGGGTGTTTTACTGTTATTTTAGCATCAGCATTATTATTGCATCAGAATCATATAACAAGCATTGCATTAATGATTTATTGAAGCTTTTGACATTATATTAACATTTGTGTTCCGGTGATTGTCATAACCTCAGGTTAATCTTCTATTTACAGGTGTCAGGATAATCGTATGATCTTTCATTGCAGGTGTAACCAGGATCATTTTTATACATATTGCAGTTTGTTGCTCATTATAGAGTTGTGCTCAAGTTAATAAGGGTTAAAAGCTACAGTCAGCGCGATGTCTGGCTGATCTATGGACTGGAGTGACTTTGAGCATAGAAGGCCGCACGCGCTTACACAACACAAATATCATGCTTTTCTTGGCTCCGGGCGGAGCCTACTAGAGCTACGACACTGGATAGGAGAAAGTCTGATACTTTCTGAGAGATGAGGTCACTAACCTTTTCTTTTAATTTTCTAGCTCCGTTGATTTGACACATTGGAATGTGTCAAAAAAGGGGGGGAAGTTGGGTTTTAACATCAAACAAGGGTTATATGAACATTTTTATGACTTCATTTGTGTTTTAATAACTTAGGTATGGTACAGCTTAAGCTAATAGTGACCCAAGAGGTCTCCGGACTTTTTTAGAGAACCAGTGAGAAGCATAAATCATTTTTCCATGTTTAAGCATTAATCATTGAAATGAATTGAATAGCGTTTAGAAGATAAAATGCCTGTGTTCACGAGAAGCTGAGTACCACACTGGAGAGGAAACCGTGGGACAGTAGGCGGAAGGAAACACATGAGTGGTTTTAATAATTTTCTTACACACCTTGCAAATGTGCTTATAATGAGTTGGCACTTGGTCTTTTGAAGGTCATAAGCTTCGTCCGGCGTGATGGTCCGGACTGATATATTGCAGGTATTGACTTTGAGTGCAGAGGGCTAAATGCAAACACGCTTACACACACATAGGATATGATTAGAATAAGTCCCTGGGACATTCTGAATATTCTAAACCAATTCTGAATCACCAGAAGGTCAGTAGATAACAACAGTAGATTATTAGGGCTAGGCAGAGAGGTGTTTTGGTTTTCTGTCTCTTACAGAGAAAGGAACAGACACCAGACGAGGTCACAGATATACGAGGATCCTTCGCAGCAGAGGCAGACACAGTGACTGCCGAGACACCAACTGGGTCCAAGTGTCATGGCATTTTGGGCTCTGATAAGTCACCTCAAAAGGATGGATCCCATAAACACAGCAATAACCATGAATGGGTTGGCGGAGATCCAGGAACACCAGACCAACGAGGTTCGAGAGGCTCTTGGGCAAAAGGGGGACACGTTCCTGTTCCTTTTTCTGGGGAATACACGGGATACACAGGACCCGAGGATACACAGATTGTTGTTTGACATCGGGGCAGAATAATCCCCTGACCTGTGCAACGACTGAAGGGTTGTCTAACCCCTGAGGTTGAAGAAAGAAGAGCAGTGGATCACCCAACTGGAAGACACTGGTGGCTGCAGCAATAAAATAAAGGCTAAAAGCTCCTTGGACAGAGGTTCTAGTCTGAGTACGTCTGAAGGGTATAAGGTAGCACCAAAATAAAGCTGTGGGAGAACTGGGGAGTGTCATCTGTACCTGCTACTGTTGGAATAATAGTTCTTCTTGCACCTGGACTGCGCAAACATAGAGGTCATCTCACATATGGTTCGCCCAATAGGGGGACAAAGGGCCTAAGGCGTAAGAAGAAATGAACCCGGCCACATTGGACTACAGGGTGTAGGTGTGCTCTTTATTCTAAAGAGCACAAAAGGGGGAGTGTCAGATTATAATATTATTTTATGCCATGCTAGACCCTTAATTAAAGATGGTGAATTATTATGTAGTTTTAGTTTGCATTATTCTCCTGAATTAGAAGAAGGTGATAACTATTGCATTTGTTAAGCTGAGTTGCATTACATTAGACTGCTGGTTTATTGTGAATGAATGATATTGTTTTATGATGCATTATACTGCTGAGTTATGAGAAATACTGTTTGCAGAAAGTCATCGCCTTATTTGTCTGATTAGAAGAGAACAGAACATACTGGAGTTTTCTGCCCCATCTCAGCAGGAGCAGATAAACAGGGAGCCAAGGTCGTAGCTTAGGCACTGTGTGAGAGAAAGAATGTGAATGTTTAGGCTTTTATGATTAGGTGGGGCCACTAGAGGCTATAAGAGTTTGATCAATGCTCCACCATTTTGAGATCTGATGCTGTCTGCGTACGGTGTCCATCTCCCACGCGTGTGATCATTAAAATCATCGTTTGACTCAACCCGGCCGGACCAGTGTTGTTATTGTGGTTTTTCCTCTTGTATCCATCCCCAATATTTGAATCCGTAACAAGGCTTACACACAACACTGCATTCACATTGGTCTTTCTTTAAATATAAGGTTTAATTTACAGGATAATAAATAACTGGTTTTGGTCTCAGTTAGGTTTTTGTGTGTTTTACCCCTTTTTGTGATTTTTGTGGGCTGATCAGCCACTATTTAAGTTTCCCCCTTTGTCTTCTTTAGTGAGGTCAGTTTGCATGAGGTATCAGTATTGGTTGTTGTTAACTTTGAGTAGAGTTCTGTTATTTTGACCTCTTTTATGGGCACATATGATTTTTTTTGTATAATTTAACCAACTATGTTGTTGGGTTAAATTTTAAAAAAAAATGGGGGGGACTGTACTGTGGTGGCCCTGAGAGGCCAAACGGACTGCAACTTAAGAAAACACCAGCAATAAGAAAAACCCTGCAAAAGCACACAAAACACAGCGGAAATAGGAAAAACGACAACAGAAATAGGAAAAACAAAACAGAAATAGGAAAAAATAGATTTCCAAAAGCACAAGGGAAGTGTTTCTAGGGAGACAATAACCCGACGGACCAGTTGCAGGAACCAAAATATGGTAAGAATTGCGCTGGGAGACACTTAAAAGAAGTGGAGGATCTATCGGTTTTGTGAGGAAAGAAAAGATGAGAGGTAAGTGTGTTAGCCTAACTATTAGCCTAAAAATTCGTCATCGTATGAATCATGATAAAACACGCCTACCATGTTTTCGATTCCTGCAACTGGTCCGTCAGGTTATTGTCTCCCCAGAAACACTTCCCTTCCCCCTTGTCTTTTTCCTATTTCTGTTTTGGTTTTTTTCTATTTCCGTTGTGTTTCGTGTGCTTTTGCAGCGTTTTTCTTACTGCTGGTTGCAGTCCGTTTGGCCTCTCAGGGCCACTGTACTTTAACCTGTGCCTGACTTTCTTTCAATGCTCGATCCATCGCAGGGGGTTTGCGTCCCTCAGTGACCCTAAAAGCTAGATCAGCGGAAGCTTAGCCTTCAGGTGCGACACCCAAGTTGGTTAGGTCTTAGGGTAGAAGCCTGGCAAAGTGCAATCCAATTACATAATAAAGACAGTTATCTGGAGCACCCCACCCAATCCCCAGCCTTTAAATGTTAAGTCACCAGTTTATCATTTCTGCAAAGAGATATTGCTGCTCAGTTTTAACAGATGTTTTTAAATTTTTTGATTTTTGCTGCTTTGAGAGCCATGGAGGAAATAGCATTTTAATCTTTTTTTTTTTTTTCAGTTTTATTGGAGAGAAGGCCGGCATTTCCTTAGCAGATGTCTTAGAATGAAGCCATAACATTATAGGACATAGGAAAGTGAAAACATTTCGTTTCGGTGCGAATTCTTCCTCTAAAATCTGATTTGGATGTCGTATAATCTAATTAATGATATCGTCATTTCTTCTTCCAGAAAACATGCAGGGCTTGCAATCATTAAAATACTGAAACCATCATAACATTTTGACTTTGTAGTAACAAAACCATTTAATAAAGACACCTGCTTACCGGTTTCACTTGCATTTCAGCTACAACCAGCTGATTAGAGGTCATGCACCAGGGGAGGAAAATGTTAGCGCAGTATACCGCCTGGATATTGAAATTCCTTTTTTTTATTGCACAAAAGGACAAGAGAGATTTCTTTCGTTAGTAACCACAGCATTTTTTTTTTATCATGTAGAGAAAACTGAGACATGCTGTTGAAATTGCACTTCTTTTTCCAATATTGAGATAGCTCAGAAGTGAAATGTGCAGTTCAACTACTTTACACAGGAGATTTTCACTGGTGGCATGTATGTAGCCCTCGATGTAAAAATCAGTTTAACATCTCTGGCTTAAACAGTGTAAAGACAGTGTATGGGATGGAAATCATGAAACATCTGTGTACATCTTGTTGGATTCAGATGTGTAAATACACAAAAAGCAGTAAACCTCAGGTCAAGATCAGCTGATCACGGACTGTATACAGGTTTCAGTTCAAGGAGACAGATTATTGTAAGCAGCCTCTTAACAGCTTAGTATTGACATATGTTTCTTTGTTTCTCTAAATTACATTGGAAATACATTAAAGGCTCACAGTCAGTGTGACAGGAAACAGAGGCACAGAGTTTTAGAAACTCATGCAATGTGAAAGCCCTTTTTTCTGACAGTTGGAGCTACAACTGCTACATCCTCAGATTGGCACCATTAAACAGGATACATCTCTAAATTAGAAAAGGATGATGATGATTGAGCGAGTGTACAGTGACAGCAATAACCTAGCACAGCCGTTTTCATAAAGCTAAAAACTAAACCTCTTTCTAACAGGAAGTTGTTACTTTGGTGCCATTACATAGTTTTTTAAAAGTATGTCCTCATACGGAGTATAAGTATGGACAAAATAGTTTTATTTTATACTATCAAGCAATAAAGAGCTCATTGTTTAACAAAAATAGTTTTATATCTCCATGTAAGAGCGCAGGATCTCAGTACATTAATTTTTCTATGACTGAATTATTCATATATACATGTGTATGTTTTAAGGACTTGGATAATCGGTAAATGGAAAAAGAATAAACCAGACAATGAAACAATGATCTTTTATGAGTGTTTATTTTTAAACCAGCCAAAATGATTAAATTAGAAACTAAATATAACAGCTGCTGGCTATGCTTCTAATTTCTGGTTGATATTGTAGTATTCTTTTAGGCTGGACTGGCTGATTTATATAGCACCATTTTACAATGGTAATTGTTAAATATAATAAATAAAAGACCTTAAAAATAATAGAGACAAAACCCTAACAATTAAATAATCCCCTATGAGCAAGCACTTGGGGATGGTGGGATGGAAAAAACCCTTTTAAGAAATGTTCGGCAGAATGAGGCTCAAGGACGAGCAACTGGTTGGGGATGACAGAAAAGACAAAATAAGAAAAAAATCAAGAGCATACGAGGACAAGACAAAACACATGATGGGAGGAAGAGGACCAACGTTACTGACACGCAGTAGTGATGTATTAACACACTGAGAGTAAAAGACAGAAGTGCTCAGTGCATGATGGGAAGTTAATCAGCAGTTGTAGCCTATAACAGCATAACTAAAGGATGGGACAGGGTCAGCTGATCCAGCTGTAGCTATAAGACTGATCAAAAAGGAAAGTTATGAGTTTAATGTTAAAATACGAGAGCATTTCTGGTTAAACAGGACAGGGACAGGAAAGCTGAAGGCTCAGCCTCCCATTAGACTCATTAGACCTCACCAGAGTGAACAACTTTCTCTGCAGCAACACAACTCATAACTTTTATTTACACCCTGTCCTGATACTTCTATTTCATCTGCTATAAACAATAACCATACACTATTATTGCAATCTATACTACAGCTCAAAAGTCTGTAGAGAATTAGAAATGTCTTATTTACTGTCAACAGTGAAAATCTTTTGATGTTTTACTAAATTAATCAGAAGCGTAAAGAAATATAAATAATTAATGGTAACATTTATCATAAATCACAAATGAGATTTAGTGGAATATCTACTAAGTGTTGTTGAGACAATGTCGGTCTCTCCGATTCTTTTTGTCTTGGTAGAGATCACGCAGAGATGTTTCCAAATTTCACACAATCCTTTTATTACCCATTTTCCTTACAGATGCATCTGGAAATCAGCACACTGCATCCTGTGCAGTCCTACTCTAAAGGCTGATCTGAAGGGTTTCACACAACAATTACAGTTATAGTCTCTGGTCTCCAATTTCTACAGTAAATCCCCCACAATGGAAAAACACTGGTAAAGTGGCCTGGGGTGCTGACACCCTGACCCCCATCTCCTTTTAAGGTAATGTACATTGGCAATTGTCTGCCCCTCACCCTCAGTAAATCTTGCTACTGTCCTGTGTTTGGGGGTTAACTGCCCCACTTCCCTGCACCCCAGTTCTTTGTTCCCATCCCAGGACTATTTTCTATTTTCTAATCTTAAATCCTATCAACAACAAAATCATACTACGACACACACTAATAAACTACATTCACTATGACCTCAATACCTAATACACAGTCCATTATTTCTACAGTGTACTGTTATGAAAACAACAGAATGATGATGAGACACTGTGGTAAAGTCTTACAGGTATATTTGCAGATAGTTATCAATACAGGATAAACACTATGGGCTCCAGGAAACGGGGCAGAGGTAGTGAAGGTTGTCTGGAGGCACACTCAGACACTGTCACAGAAGGTGGCGGAGATCCGTAATGCTGAAACATCTGCACAGAAACAGAGAGTGAGCAAAGGCAAGAACTGATGGAAAATGTGACACGACTGTGGCATGATACGTTACCTTGGTACTGCAATGATGTGGTTGTTTAGAAGCCAGCATGAAGACCTCGTGAGGAACAGGCGAGTAATCAGCTGATTGTTCACAAGTGACTGAGGGACGGGAAGGTGGAGGAGCATCCCCTAAAAAAGACAAGCACACGGACAACAACACAGGCATACACCGAAAGAGGAGAGAGAGAAAGAAGCAGGCCAGAAAAAGAGGGCAAGGGAACCATGACATCTACTGAGGCCCATTTTTATTTGATACATCGTATCACCAGATATCAGTTTGTGATGTTAGATCCCAACTTGTCAGTCACGAAACCTTTTTCCAAACATATCAGCACAAACCAAAATCATTGTGCGGATTAAAAACAGCAAATTGTTGAAGTTTGTGATGGATCATCCCATTTTGTGTTTGCACTCGTCAGATGAGTTCCAGGTATATAACCATGTGATCTGTCCACACACAGGAGTAATTGTTACTAACAATGGGCCCATGTATAACTGTGTAGACATTTCCTAATGCATCATGGGTGATTTAACATAAATGATTCATTAAAAACACATCTGTGTAAACATTACTGATAAATTTCATGTAATATTATGTTAAAGTAAATGTAAATTATTAATTAAAAGACGACTGTTTCAATCTGACCACAAACTTTTGAGCAGTAGTGTGTGTTGTATGCATGTGTCTGTCTGTATCTGATCAGGATTTTGTCATCAGTGTCAACAAAACGCTCAATTTTTTTAGCTGTGTCTGTCATCAAAATTGAGTTGGAGTGTTTTAACTCTGATGGCAATCTCTCCCTAACAAGTCCACTTTATTGCGTGCTCATTTTCTCCTATTAGTGGCTCATAGGAGTCTAACTAATGAACTGTATGCATGTTTCCTAATCTGTCACGCTTATCAGTGGCTCATGGTTGCTTAAGGCCTATGTCTGTACTTGACCACAGAGGCAGAGCATCATTCAACCTGCCAGCTGCCAATTAGGGAGCTTTTCAAGGATGACAGACTCCACTTTCTCTGCAGCAAGACAGCTCATAACTTTTTTACAGTGTCTCCCTGTCCTCATACTTCTATATATTCCTCTGTAATAGATAACTATACTCTATCATTGCAATCAATCTACACTACAGCTCAAAAGTTTGAAGTCAATTTTCCCCTGGTTTATAACTATGTGATCTGTCCACACAAGAGCGATTGTTGCTAAAAATGAGCCCATGTATAACTGTGTTGACATTTCCTAATGCATCATGGTTGATTTAACATAAATGATTCATTAAACACATATCTGTGTAAACATTACTGATAAATTTCATGTAATATTATGTTAAAGTAAATGTAAATTATTAGTTAAAAATACAACAGTTTGAATCTGACAACAAACCTTTGAGCAGTAGTGTGTGTTGTATGCATGTGTCTGTCTGTATCTGATACGGATTTTGTCATCAGTGTCAACCAAACGCTCATTATTTAGCTGTGTCTATCATCAAAAATTTAGTTGGAGTGTTTTAACTCTGATGGCAATCTCTCCCTAACAAGTCCACTTTATTGCGTGCTCATTTTCTCCTATTAGTGGCTTATACGTATATAATTAGGAAACATGCATTAAGTGCACTAATTTCTCACGCTTATCAGTGGCTCATGGTTGCTTAAGGCCTATGTCTGTACTTGACCACAGAGGCAGAGCATCATTCCACCTGCCAGCTGCCTATCTTGGGAGCTTTTCAAGGATGACAGACTCCACTTTCTCTGCAGCAAGACAGCTCATAACTTTTTTACAGTGTCTCCCTGTCCTCATACTTCTATATATTCTTCTGTAATAGATAACTATACTCTATCATTGCAATCAATCTACACTACAGCTCAAAAGTTTGAAGTCAATTTTCCCCTGGTTTATAACCATGTGATTGGTCCACACAGGAGTGATTGTTTCTAAAATTTGGCGCACGTATAAGTGTGTAGACATTTCCTAATGCATCATGGGTGATTTAACAGAAATGATTCATTAAACACACATCTGTGAAAACATTTCTGATAAATTTCATGTAATATTATGTTAAAGTAAATGTAAATTATTAATTAAAAGACGACTGATTCAGTCTGACCACAAACTTTTGAGCAGTAGTGTGTGTTTTATGCATGTGTCTGTCTGTATCTGATCAGGATTTTGTCATCAGTGTCAACAAAACGCTCATTTTTTTAGCTGTGTCTGTCATCAAAATTGAGTTGGAGTGTTTTAACTCTGATGGCAATCTCTCCCTAACAAGTCCACTTTATTGCGTGCTCATTTTCTCCTATTAGTGGCTCATAGGAGTCTAACTAATGAACTGTATGCATGTTTCCTAATCTGTCACGCTTATCAGTGGCTCATGGTTTCTTAAGGCCTATGTCTGTACTTGACCACAGAGGCAGAGCATCATTACACCTGCCAGCTGCCTATCTTGGGAGCTTTTCAAGGATGACAGACTCCACTTTCTCTGCAGCAAGACAGCTCATAACTTTTTTACAGTGTCTCCCTGTCCTCATACTTCTATATATTCCTCTGTAATAGATAACTATACACTATCATTGCAATCTACACTACAGCTCAAAAGTTTGAAGTCAATTTTCCCCTGGTTTATAACCATGTGATCGGTCCACACAGCAGTGATGGTTACTAAAAATTGGCCCATGTATAAGTGTGTAGACATTTCCTAATGCGTCATGGGTGATTTAACATAAATGATTCATTAAAAACACATCTGTGTAAACATTACTGATAAATTTCATGTAATATTATGTTAAAGTAAATGTAAATTATTAATTAAAAGACGACTGTTTCAATCTGACCACAAACTTTTGAGCAGTAGTGTGTGTTGTATGCATGTGTCTGTCTGTATCTGATCAGGATTTTGTCATCAGTGTCAACAAAACGCTCAATTTTTTTAGCTGTGTCCATCATCAAAATTGAGTTGGAGTGTTTTAACTCTGATGGCAATCTCTCCCTAACAAGTCCACTTTATTGCGTGCTCATTTTCTCCTATTAGTGGCTCATAGGAGTCTAACTAATGAACTGTATGCATGTTTCCTAATCTGTCACGCTTATCAGTGGCTCATGGTTGCTTAAGGCCTATGTCTGTACTTGACCACAGAGGCAGAGCATCATTCAACCTGCCAGCTGCCTATCTTGGGAGCTTTTCAAGGATGACAGACTCCACTTTCTCTGCAGCAAGACAGCTCATAACTTTTTTACAGTGTCTCCCTGTCCTCATACTTCTATATATTCCTCTGTAATAGATAACTATACTCTATCATTGCAATCTACACTACAGCTCAAAAGTTTAAAGTCAATTTTCCCCTGGTTTATAACCATGTGATTGGTCCACACAGGAGCGATTGTTACTAAAAATGAGCCCATGTATAAGTGTGTAGACATTTCCTAATGCATCATGGGTGATTTAACATAAATGATTCATTAAAAACACATCTGTGAAAACATTTCTCATAATTTTCATGTAATATTATGTTAAAGTAAATGTAAGTTATTAATTAAAAGTCGATTGTTTCAGTCTGACCACAAACTTTTGAGCAGTAGTGTGTGTTGTATGCATGTGTCTGTCTGTATCTGATCAGGATTTTGTCATCAGTGTCAACAAAACGCTTATTTTTTTTAGCTGCGTCTGTCATCAAAATTGAGTTGGAGTGTTTTAACTCTGATGGCAATCTCTCCCTAACAAGTCCACTTTATTGCGTGCTCATTTTCTCCTATTAGTGGCTCATAGGAGTCTAACTAATGAACTGTATGCATGTTTCCTAATCTGTCACGCTTATCAGTGGCTCATGGTTGCTTAAGGCCTATGTCTGTACTTGACCACAGAGGCAGAGCATCATTCAACCTGCCAGCCGCCTATCTTGGGAGCTTTTCAAGGATGACAGACTCCACTTTCTCTGCAGCAAGACAGCTCATAACTTTTTTACAGTGTCTCCCTGTCCTCATACTTCTATATATTCTTCTGTAATAGATAACTATACACTATCATTGCAATCTACACTACAGCTCAAAAGTTTGCAGTCAATTTTCACCTGATTTATAACCATGTGATCTGTCCACACAAGAGCGATTGTTGCTAAAAATGAGCCCATGTATAACTGTGTTGACATTTCCTAATGCATCATGAGTGATTTAACATAAATGATTCATTAAACACACATCTGTGTAAACATTACTGATAAATTTCATGTAATATTATGTTAAAGTAAATGTAAATTATTAATTAAAAGACGACTGTTTCAATCTGACCACAAACTTTTGAGCAGTAGTGTGTGTTGTATGCATGTGTCTGTCTGTATCTGACCAGGATTTTGTCATCAGTGTCAACAAAACGCTCAATTTTTTTAGCTGCGTCTCTCGTCAAAATTGAGTTGGAGTGTTTTAACTCTGATGGCAATCTCTCCCTAACAAGTCCACTTTATTGCGTGCTCATTTTCTCCTATTAGTGGCTCATAGGAGTCTAACTAATGAACTGTATGCATGTTTCCTAATCTGTCACGCTTATCAGTGGCTCATGGTTGCTTAAGGCCTATGTCTGTACTTGACCACAGAGGCAGAGCATCATTCAACCTGCCAGCTGCCTATCTTGGGAGCTTTTCAAGGATGACAGACTCCACTTTCTCTGCAGCAAGACAGCTCATAACTTTTTTACAGTGTCTCCCTGTCCTCATACTTCTATATATTCCTGTGTAATAGATAACTATACACTATCATTGCAATCTACACTACAGCTCAAAAGTTTGAAGTCAATTTTCACCTGGTTTATAACCATGTGATCTGTCCACACAAGAGTGATTGTTACTAAAAATGAGCCCATGTATAAGTGTGTTGACATTTCCTAATGCATCATGAGTGATTTAACATAAATGATTCATTAAACACACATCTGTGTAAACATTACTGATAAATTTCATGTAATATTATGTTAAAGTAAATGTAAATTATTAATTAAAAGACGACTGTTTCAATCTGACCACAAACTTTTGAGCAGTAGTGTGTGTTTTATGCATGTGTCTGTCTGTATCTGATCAGGATTTTGTCATCAGTGTCAACAAAACGCTCATTTTTTTAGCTGTGTCTGTCATCAAAATTGAGTTCATGGCAAACTCTCCCTAACATGTTCACTTTATTGCGTGCTCATCAATCTACTCTACAGCTCAAAAAAGTTTGAAGTCAGTTAGAAACGTCTTTTTTTAAAAAAAAAAACAAGATTCGCGTTTAGATTTTGCAAATTAATCGGGAATGCAAATAAATATTATTCCTTAAAACTTGCATAGATCACCAATTATGAATGATGACTGATTAAATATTAACTGTTGTATGGATTAGAACAATAATAGCGAGTGTGTAGATTATATTACCTTTCCTCAGTTTATCACATTAAATCTCAGTTTACTAGTGACCCAGCATTTTTCTAAGTACAGAAGCGCTAACCAACATCATTTTTCCAAGTAATATAAAAATCATCTTTATATATTACCTTTTTAAACATCCCATTTTTCTTTCTAATGTCATTAAAACAAGTTTGAATAACAGTAGTCAGACCTCCAGATCTTTTAAGCTTTCAGTTTTTTTCTCAGTGTCACACATGGATTCGTTTTCGTCTCTTTCAATAAGAAAGTCAAATCTTCAAACCCTAAAGCAATCTTTGTTTCTTTCAATCATTCCAATATTTTTCATCTCCTGTTATATAATTGCAGTTAACCAGGGCTTAGCTACTCTGATCTACAGCAATTTTGGGGGTGTGGATACCTATTTTCTTTTTTTCACAGGTGCAGAGCCTTTTTCTACAAAATTACGAATAAACTGCATTTTTTAAAAGTACCTTTAACATAAATGTAGACTGACAAGTAACTCAACCTTTAACACAGTGATCAGTAGAGAAGAAAGAAAATAACCCATTTCAAAATTTCTAGTTCAGATCAAAATTATTGTTCTGATTAAGGAAACAGTAAATCTGGCCACATTATTGTCCCGATCCTCCAATTTTCCCTTTCCAATGTGACTAAATAAAATTCAACTTTTTTTTAAATAAAAGCAGTTGCACACCCAGGTATTTCTTACAGTAAGAATCCTCCAACAACCTTTCAAAAGAAAATTTTTTGTCTTTCCTCAATTTTGAGACCAACTGAACCCACAAACCTGAAGCTGCAGACCCCAAACTAACCAAATTTAATGTTTCCTTAATCAGCACAGTCATTTTTAAGTCTTTATGTGTTATATTTACTCACAGTTTTGATGCTTGCTTCTTCGACTTGATCCACGATTAGCTCTGCACCATCGCTCTGCTGTTTTCCCTCTCCTCATGCTTCTCCTTCATGCGTCCTGTCCTCAGATATAATCCAACCTGCCTCCTTGTTTCCTCCTTGACTTGTATTCGCAAAATTTCCAGTTAAATTAAGAGTAATCCAGAAAAGTTTTCCTGCTTCAAAAGCTCTTCCAGTTGCCTGTCTTCTTGTCCTCCTTCAAATGTGCATTTTATGTATTTGTATTTATTTGACTTCATATTGCCATGACAACATAACACAGAGCATCATGGTAGATTAAAGCAGGTGGTTCTGTCCTCTACAGAAATGCTGGTGTTCCATAGTGATGTAAAAGTACGCTGTAAAATGTAATATTGTGTTTAATTAAAAATATTAAATAGGCTGAACTCAGTTTTTTTTTATCAATTTGTTATTAGAACTCGATTTAAATAAGTTACCAGTACATTTTACGCAAAAACGCTGATAAACTCAATTTATTTGAGTTGTCTTAACTTAGAAAAACTAAGTAAGATGGAAGTTTTTCTTCTCAGTGCGGAAGGATGAAAGATGTGTTTTGAAAATGCCACGTCACTACCGTCCTCCTCCCTAGCACGGATCAGTCCGCATGTTCATGGTGCCAGCATTTTTTATGGAATATGTTGAGCAAACCTAGAAAAGCGTCAGCTCAAGAGATTATTGTTGTCATTGCTGTGGATCTTTACCTGATACACTGACTTGGTGAGTAAATGTTTACTCTTATTCAAACTGATTTTGTGGCTTCTCTTAGTTTAGCACCAGGTTTATAATCGTGCTAGCTAGTTAGTGTTAGCCTAGCGTTGCTGCTGCGGCTGGGCTCATGTTACTTAAAAATTAACACCACAGCCTTAAAAACCTTATATAAAAATATGTCTGTGAAATTTTCTGTTGATTGTTTGAAATAAAAAAGTGAGATAAGAGCCCAGACAAAATTCTTCGGGGGGGTGAAAACAATAAGCCAGGAGTTAGCTGTGCTCGCAGACTGTTATCAAGCCTTGACCTCCCGGTCAGCTATCGCGCTGGTGGATAACAGAGCTCTCCGAAAACGTGGAGGCACTTTTGCAAATATGTGATATTTTGATAAATTAAGTAGATATTTCAGCATTACACAGCTACATTCTCCGCTGAAAATATCTTAAAAGGTTATTTTGTGACCCAGAAAGGGTAATCTGGGGAAAAGGAGGATCGCATATGTCGGCCATGGTTGTAGGAGCCTGTGCGTACTTGTAAGCGCGGCAATGGCGGAGGAGCGCGGCTAAAAAACTTATTACTTTTTCTGGGTCACAAAATCAACTTCTAAGATATTTTCAGGCGAGAATGTAGCTGTCGAAAGTTCAAACATCTGCTCGATTTATCAAGACATCACATATTTGCAAAAATGCCCCGACGTTTTCCGAGACGTCCATTTTTTTTCATGCTTTGTGGCACCTTGAACATCTGTGGCATCTATTAATGTCAAATCTAGCCTTTATTTAACAACATAAGCAAACTCTATGTTACAATGATTGCACAGCCATTAAGGATCAAATCGGTTTCTGAAAAATGTTGTGTTTTTTCTCCCTCTGCTTGCTTCTTACTGTCTTTGAGGCTCGGGACCAGCACTCCTGCTGTTGGACAGAAAGACATCAACTCAGTGGTAAGTATTTTGGTTTTCCAATATATTAGCAACTGTCAGTGACATTTATATTAATCAGGCTGAACTTTAATCATACTTTAGATCAGCCTGTTTTACTTATTGTTTTATTTGTTTTTTGGTTTGGGGAACTTGTTTCTTTACTGATCTTTTCCTGTCTTCTGTTATTAGACTTGAGATATGACTGCACTAGGCTGTTGCTGGTGACTCCAGTTAATTCTACAAGACATGCTGTGTAAGTAAACAAACAACAACAGTTTGGTCTGCATTTCTTGAAAGATCACATCCCCCAAACTTAGTTTAGAGGGTCTACACTGTATATAGTGAAGTCTGCAAGTTTTCTAACAGCAAAATTTGTTTTGTGCCCAAATCATTTTGCACATCATTAGAATGAAAGTTATTGGCCATGTTTGCATAGCCCTTTTTAAAATGATGCTTTCATGACATTATTGTGTGTCGGGTGGGGGTCAGGGCTATCCAGACTGACAATTGGGACATTGAATGTCACTTCTCCGGTGGGGAGGGAGCCTGAGATTGTCTAAATTGGAGTCTGTTTTATACCAAATGCAGAAAAAAATGTTTTAAGAAAGCAATTCAGCAGTTCATGTTCCAAAAAATATGATTGTTTGCTTGCAGGACACCAGGAGAGATGAGTCCTCCGTCACAGATGGTGTGGTCAGTGAAGATGGTCGCCTGCAGGTTCAAGCTCATTGCATCTCCAACCCACATCCACTGCCACTGTACTTAAGGGAAGTTAAAGACTTTCTTCTGCACCTACATTTGGATCACCTCCATCCATGATAGTCATTCAGGCAGTAATGCCTGGACTGGAAACAAGCCATCCTTAAAATATTACAACATTCCAGCTCCTGTGTTGGAATGCAAAACAAATGTGTTGTTTAAATTAGAGACTGCATTTGTGACAGAACAACAAATATTTTATTTTGATTATATAAGTAATGTAAGTACAAAACAAACTTGTGGTAGGCCTAAACTTATTTTCAGAATAACTAAATCTGAGACTTTGTTTCATTGTAAGATTATAACAATGATGGCAATATAATTGTTTGTTGTTCAGCAGAACAGTGTCCAGTATGTTGGCTGTTATACTTTGTTGTGTTTGAAAATAAAAGTTGGGCTGATTTTAACATCATTACAAAAAGTGTTGTTAATTATTTTTAATCATATTCAGGTTACCACAAATTGTTTTTTCATTTAGTTGAACTTGAAATGTTTGTCAGTAGGTAAACAATTAGTATTGTACAGTCAGAAATATCAAGTTATTCTTAATACTGCAGACTTGCAATATTAGTCATCTTAAGTAAGCTTTACTTAGTTTTTTTGAGGCAACGAGTTTCCTTAATTTTTTTGAGTTCTGGGAACTAACAAGGCTGTACAGTGTACTCAAAATGAGTAAGTTGTCCTAACTTGGTCATCTTACGTAAACTTGATCCAATTTTCTTGAGTTCTGGGAACAAATGAACTTGTACAGAGTACTCAAAATAAACAAGTTGTCCTGATTTAGTCATTTTTAGCTAAGCTTTACTCAATTTTTTGGAGGCAACGAGTTTCCTCAATTTTTTTGAGTTCTGGGAACTAATTCGATTTTACAGTGTGTAAGAGCAGGAATTTAACTACAAACCCTCATAGTTCCCATCAGTATCATTCATTCTGCTCTGCCTCAATGGTCACAGTGGCTAGTTTAAGTACGTTTGCCCCATAGAAATCCATTGAGTCCCTTTGATATATGTTTAGACCTTCATAATTTTCAGGGTGCATGAGTGTTATATCTCCATCTCATCCTAAACATTTTACCAACATGTAAAAGGCATACGTCCACAAGATTTTGATTTGTTTAATTTTAATTGAAACTTGTTTTATTCTGAATAAATGTGTGAGATGGCCCTCAGGCCTCTAAATCCACATCCAGGTTTGGGTGACTTCTTGGATTAGGGGAGTATTATTTAGAGCAATGTTTGTCACTTTGGTTAATTGCTAAACTCAGGCCGTTTTTGTTCAGTCTTTTTCTAACTGAACTTTCACATTTAACATGCTAACTGAAGTCTGTAGAGTCTGAGCTGTAGCTCTTTTATTTTCTGTATTGTACAGTCTGACTTAGGGGTGAATTTGCTGGGATTGGTGACTGCGTTGCATGTTTTGAATAATCTTCTTCAGAGTAGACTTTTGGTGTAAGCTGATAGTGAATGAAGAAAACTATAAAAAGCTGCTGTGGTTTTAATTTTCCAAGAGAGGTAATGCACATAATGCAGAGACGAGCGCACGGGGGATATCCAAATTCTAGGAAGGCAGCCTGCTGCTGTACACAGGCGGATTCTTCTCAGTCATAGTTCTTAACAACTTGACTGTTTTCTCAAACCACACAAAGAGTGCTGTTTCCATTCTGGGAAGTCTACTCATTGGTGTAGGCAGCTCTTCAAATTATAAGTAGCTATATATGAGCAGCTATATTAGCTTTGACTTAACATATGTTAAATATTATACTTTCCTGTTTTAAAATTTATGATGGCTCAAAATTCAAACCTTACAAATTAAAACCCTGAATCATCACCACCTGTGTGAACTACAAGGGTGCCATCATTTTTCTTTTCAATCCATTAAGTACCACATTTTACACACTGAGCAAGAAAGGAAGTGAGCTCTTCATGGTGACCCCAGAAATTTTAATGTATCACTTTCTAGCATACTACTGACACTGCTCGACATCTTTTTTTTTTTTTTTTTTTTTGCCTGTCCCGTCACCGCCGATCATCGTACTTATGTAACATAGACTGTGGATGCATGTTTAAGTTGATACATCACTTAAAGCCACCACTGTTCAGGCATCACATCTGTCCATTAGGTTTCCCTTTCATACTCAACATTTTTATCCCTGGGTACTAACTTTTTTGTTTTTGCTGACTGTTTATTTATTTGTTTGTTTGTCTAATGCTCTTGTTGCACTGCTAAATAGGCTGTAGCCAACATGATTTATAAAATGATTATAAAATCTAAGAAATTACTGCATTATTTCACCTACTCTTATTAAACTCACTTTCCTAAAAACTGATTGCAGCTTCTACTTTGTTTAGTCAATGTTATGTCTCTAAATTATTTCATATCATTCATGGGAGATATGCTTGATAAATGATAAGTTAACAAGTCACTGCTACCAGCCTAATCAATTCATTGGGGCGACCTGCGTGTTGTGTTGCATTGTCTGATTTGGTCATAGTGTGTAAACACCTCTAGAGGCCACTGTTGTATAGCTGCTGCAAACTGAACGTGCCCGTACCAGAGGTTATACTTAAAATGGCAGCTGCCAGGAAGTCTCTTTGGACATTTGTGTCCGCCCTTTATGAAATAGATATGTTGTATTACAAGGTACTAATGCACCCTTGCATTGGTAAAATAAATTCTACTAGAATAGCTAATACTCCCTTACAGAAGATTTATTTTGACCTTTCTAAAGCCTTCTTTAAAAATTAGAAAATAAAATGAAAACAGGCATATCAAAACAAGCCTACTAGAAATACTACTCTGCATTACATCCTAACACTTGGCTAAATCCTAATATGTAATTCTGGTTTAATAGTTTATTACACTAAATGTGATTATGCACTAAAAAAAACATGTTGGGTTTACTTAATTCAATAGTGGACACTGGTTGCACACAGATGTTTTGCTTTGGCAGGAGCTTAAACAACTGAGGTGAAGTTATTCATATTCAATAAACCTGTGCAATTTGTGTTGATAAAGTTTGATTGAAACAAAATATCCAATTTGAGCTCCTGGATATTTTAATCCTTCACAATTTTCACACTTTATTCCAACACTATTCAGTGACTTTTACCCAAATACTATTTGGTCACTGAAATACTATAAGTTATCTTCAAATGACATGTTGGTATTACATTCCAAATACACAATTTTCCAGTGAAGGTATTATAACAGATTGTATTGTTCTCTTCCAAGATGGTTGCCAGCATCCACTAGTAACCTTTCAAAACAAAAACAGTAATTTCACTATAGTGACAGTAGGTAAACCAGCGGTCTGAAACACACGGCCCGGGGCCGACTTGCGTGAGGCCCACATCACCCCTACTTGCCACCCCTACTGTTGACGTGAGGAAATATTGTGCATTTTGGCCCTTGAAGTTAGTCTTTGTTACGGGGGATTTTGTTGTTGAGTGCAATGTGAAAATAACTTCTATAAAAAGCAAAAAATGATTTAATATGAAGGCAATATGAGCAGAGAGTAAAACCATGTTGAGGGATTGGCTGTGTTAGTTCAGTGAGAGTTATTTGTAAAGAAAACAATTTTCACTAGCAGACATAAATGTACACTTATGTCTGCATTTTTATTTTGTTAAATAAAATAAAAATTATAGCAAAGTGTTGCCACATGTCTGAGTGCCAATTCTTTTTTATTCAATGAAAGGTTTTAGTTAGTTAAGAGTGAGGAAAAAGAATTTGCATTCACATTTGCAGTTTTGCCTTGTTATACAAAATTTGAAAATTAAAACAAACAAACACTACATTTTCTGAAATTAGTGAGTTTTTTCTTGTTTAAAAACAAACGTTTTTATACTACTTGAACACTAAAGTGACCCTCCAATGTGATGACAGTGCCAGCAGTGGCCCACAGCTCATTTAACGCTTTCTCCTAATTGGCTCATAATAGTCTCTCATATGTATGAACTATGTAGGCTATCTCTATTTTAAAATAATGAGTGGGCAATGAGAGCATCTTCTCACCGTGTACAACAGGACAACAGGGAATACAGAGAACTGACTGAGGACTTTGTCAACTGGTGCCAGCAGAACCATTTCCAGATCAACACTCCGAAAACCAAGGAGCAGGTAGTGGACTCCACCTACACCAGTGAACATCCAGAGAATGGGCATTAAGATAGCTGACTCATATAAGTGATCTGATTAATAAACAGATCTGGAGTAACAACAGAGAGTCCATCTACACAAAAGGATAAAGATGGCTCTATTTGCAACAGAGAAGTCTTTTGGAAGGGAGCAGGGAGAGCTCCTGAAGACCTTCTCAGACGCTGTGGTGGTACTGTCCATGTTTTATGGTGTGGTCTGCTGGGGATAGGAAGAAACTGAACAGGTTCATCAAGAAAACTAGCTCTGTTCTGGGATGCCCTCTTGACCCAGTGGAGGTAGTTATCCCTGTCAGATAACAGCTCCCACCCCATACAGGTCACCCTGACAACACTAAGCAGTCCCTTCAGTGACAGGCTGCTGCACCCACAGTGTGCCAAGTGGACATTTTGGAGGCCTTTCCCTCCAGCTGCTGTCAGATTGTACACTGCACAACAGCAGTGAATGTACACCACATATGCACACACTTTTTTTATACATATTTTTCTTTACATATATCAGTGTGCAATACCTGTTAATACCTATTAACACCCAACCACTGCACTATGAAATGTTTCATTCTTCTTCTTATAGTAATCTGTATTATTACATCATATATAAGTATATGTATGTATGCAGATATATATAGATAGATGGCTATAGATATAGATATATAGACTTACATATATAAGTACTTATCTATTTCTTAGTCTATATTTCTTCTATTTTTGCATAGAAGTATTGCTGTTAGGTATGCTGCATGTGTTCATTTGTTCCTGCCTTGTGTCCTCTGCTGCAGTAACAATTTGAATTTCCCAACTCTGGGACTAACAAAGGTTATTTTATCTGAAATGTATCTAAACCCAGCTGATATCTGGCTACATTTTCTGCTGAGCATCCAAATCACACTGAGGTTTACACACTGTATAATGCCTGATTTCTTGTAAACATTTAACGATGGCCTTATGAAATATACACTGATAAAATGTTTACCAGGCCACAGTGAACAATGAAAAGTAAACAAAATTAAAACAAATAATTAAAAACACTCAAAAATATCTTTTTTAGAGATGTCTTAACCTGGTTATGCTGTACCATCCAGATGAAGACGTGAGCCAAAGATCCTTTAAGTTTCATCTAATGAACTTACCTTTTCCTATATATGAGAAATGATCTGGTGTGAAGTAAATTGGGTTTGTATATATGTAGCCTCAGATGAGCATGAAACTTCATTTTTGACCTGCTTAACAGCAGTCTCAAATAATAAAGTCTTGGTGTTACAAAATCAATTAACATGTGCAGCAACTGAAATATGACACCAAAGGCCACTCTTAATACAGACAGAAGTCAGGTAGTCAAAAATCTCCTGTTCTGATTTTTGTATTCTGAACTTCTTGAGTGGACAGCCAACAATCCTACAAATAGACTAGAGGATGTGCCTGAAATGTTTGTTAAAACAAATAACTGGACCTTGTTAAGCTCATTGTTCTCACTGCCACATGGAGACTTTCAGGTTGTTACACTTGTTATACGTTTACTAGCACAAATGAATGTTTTTGACTAATAAATATACATTAATTTTAGGTCTAAAGTGTCTAAAATCTGTAGTGTTTGAACTTTCAATGTGGGATGACAAAATAAAAAACAAACAAGTGATCCATGTGATGAAAGACTGGCATAATTTGATTCATAAGACTTTATTTGATATTCACATACTGTAAGCAGAAAACAGCTTTAACAAAGCAAACTTGGTGGAAAGGACTAACACCAAGCTTATCCATCTTTTCCTGTAAAAAAACCAAAAACCAAAACAAAATCAAACCAAAGTAATAAATTACAGATCTATTCAGCTAGGTATAAAAGTTAATGTTAACAGTACCAAATTCATGGAACACGTGTCATGAGGAATAAAAACTGTCTCTGGCCTGAAAATTATCAAAATAAGGGTGTAAACCTTTATTGTTTTGATGGATGGAAATGTGTGTTCAGTTCTATACACCATAAAACTGTTGTTCTGCATTCACAGACAATACAATAATAACATAAAAAGCAAGCATAAAAATTGGGGGTACAAGAGTTGCAAAACACTTGTTCAGCACAGTAGAAACTTTTCACTTCTGAGTTATCAAATATCCATTTTTTCATTTCAATGAGCAAAGTCATTTAGGAATCATCTCAGCCTTCGGCCAATCAGTTTCCATGAGTAAGTCGAAGGTATGGCATCCAAGAGTTAATGGTGGCACTGATGGCAAGATCATCATCCATATTACACTCCACACAAACTGTCTCACTGGCACGTGAAAATTAAAATCTGGTAACAATGTGAGCATTAGAGAAGGTAAACAATCTACCATTGTAAGAAAAATTCTAAAATACTTTTCTAAAGTTAAGAACAAGTTTTATGTTGCACAGCAACTGAAAGAATATCACTTCTTCCAAATGGCAACATTTAAAAAAGAGGAATAGCACAATTCATTTTACTTCATCACAGGGGGGTTTGAGAGGTACAAACATGGGACATTATATACAAAGACATTTATTCACCGTTGTGGAAAAATGGCTCCCTTCATTCAATGTGTTCATAGAATTTTGGGCAAAAATAGCACAGCTGGCATATTATTTCAGATCTACTGTCCTTCAGTTATGTGTCAGACAAGTGGATCACCAATTCGTCAGTCTGAGGAGCCTCACTTTCACCTAGTAATTCTGTTTCTGGCACTGCCAAGTCCTGGTTTTGGTTCAGTTCTTCCTCTGATGCCCCATCAGCCAATTCTTCATCGTTGGTCTTAGAGTCCTCATTTACCATTGCTGTTCTCTCTGTGGCAGAAGTGTTGGAAGGGACAGTGGTCACATATCCTGTAGATGTGGATCCACTGCCACTATGCTGAGAACCTGCTTTGGTAACCATTTGTTGTGGGTGGTGGATCTGCTGGTGTGGCATTGCCATCGGTATTTGCATGGGGTAAAAGTTCTGCAGGTATGGGTAAGCTGGAATTGGGTGATATCCATTGACAGGGATGTAGAGCTGTGGGGGCACCATTGGCCGATGTAGTTGACCCTTTATGGGCATGAATTGGGGCTGATGGAATGGTGAGCTCTTTTTAGGGCTGGTGTATCTTGATGCACTTGTTGTATTTATGCTAAGGTTGCTAACAGGGCTGGTGCTAAGAGAGCTGGTCTGGGTAGTATTATTGCTAGTGCCAGACACCTGAGCAGAGCCATTATAGTTGGACAGGCTCTCCCAGGAGCGCAGACGTGCATGGATGTCTTTGAAGCGAGTTCTCCGGGCTGGGACTTCACTCCAACACTCCAGCATAAGGTTGTAAATCCAGGACGGGCAGTCATCTGGACAGGGCAGTAACTGGTGGCTGCGCACCATGTCAATTACATCCTGGTTAGAGTAGCCACAATATGGCTGAAGACCATAACTGAATATCTCCCACAGCAACACTCCATAAGACCAGATGTCAGAGTCGGTGGAGAATTTGCCATGCTTAATAGCTTCTGGGGACATCCAACGAATAGGGAAAGGACTTGTTCCCATGAGACTGTAGTAATCAGCAGAGTAAACATCTCTGAATAGCCCAAGATCCAGGATTTTGATACCGAGTTTTTCAAACACAAGAATGTTTCGAGCAGCAAGGTCTTTATGGACTATCTGGTGGCTGGAAAGGTACTCCATTCCAGAAGCAATCTGGGTGATAACATGAATAAAATCAGCTTGCTCTAGAGTGGATTTGATTGTCTTGTCATCATCTGAGCTGCCAACATCTGAGTTAGGGGAGCGCATTACCAGATACTCATGCAAGTCACCAAGGCTGGAATAGGTGAAAATCATGCTCATTGGCTGCTCTTTGGTGACCACGCCAAGCAAACAAACAATGTTTGGGTGCTGCAGATGGAAACGGACCATAGCTTCATGGTGAAATTCCTCACAAAGAGCAGAATCTACCTTGTCCTTTAAAGTTTTTATGGCCACCACTTGGGTCTGCTCACCAGGTACTGTGCCATATAGGTGGCCCTTGTACACCTTGCCAAACCGGTCCTCACCGAGCCCCTCCATAAATCGCACTGCTGACATGTTAATCTCACGCAGCTTCGCCTGCAGCCATGAAACAATAAATACATGTCACCAAAGACTCTGGCCACCACAATTCAACAATACTTAAACAAATGTATGTAAATCACATTTACTGTGACCATATTTAATGTTACCTTGTTATTATTATTGCTACCTGTTGTTTTTGATGATTCAGGGGCGACAGCTCCGTGTCCTGGGAGGGTGAGCTGCTGAGCTGGGAACGAGGTGGTGTGTCATTTGAAGCCTTATGTTTATTGCGACACAAGCAAACCAGAAAGAAGAGGCAAGCGATAACCAATGGGATGGCAACTGCAGGTATTAAAATAAACAGGATCTCCTTCCTGGGGTTTTCTTGTGGCTCTGAAATAATAACAGAAACAAGGTCAAATTATATCCAAAATGAAAATTATTTTATATTCACTGCCACTCGCGCAATTAAATTTCTGGTGCGCGGAATTCTGGACACACGTGGAAGTGTCTGCTTTACGCATGCTGCTGCAGGTATCTCGCAGAGGAATGCTGCTGGCTTTGAAGCAACTGACTTTTAAATGTCTGGAGGCGGAGCCCAAAGGAAGGAGAAGTGTCCTAATATGATTGGTTCACCATGGCAGCAACATCAGCGCTGTTTTACACCGCATTTGTTTACAATTTGGAAAATAAAGTGTGCCGAATTAGATATCAAAAGTTATTGTTTGCTGTGCAGCACGGGAAATACTGACAACTATCACTAAGAAGTCTTTAAAACCAGAGATTTCAAAGGCATGTTCTTAACCATCCACACTGCTTTCCCATTAATCTGTTATACAATATTGCATACCTTTTATTATGATTTTTTTTTAAAATCATCATATTGAGCAGCACACATCATTCTTAAGAAAAGGGAAAAGCAGTTTTCATAGTCAATTGAATAAACTTAATTTTCAAAAATGAAAAAAAAAAATATAACATGTGCTTTTGATGCTGCCAGTTGGTCACTAGGTGAAACAAATAAGCACAACTTCTGGCTGCAGAGCTCCATTCACTGTGGATTCAGGCTCCGCTACAATAATTCATCTAGATCAGGGGTGTCAACCATAAGGACCGGGGGCCAGAATATACCCGGCAAAGACTCTAATCTGGCCTTCTGAAGAACTTATATTTTTGGACAGCTTTTCCTCCTGACAAAG
Source organism: Perissodus microlepis (assembly GCF_051167445.1). Taxonomy (NCBI): domain Eukaryota; kingdom Metazoa; phylum Chordata; class Actinopteri; order Cichliformes; family Cichlidae; genus Perissodus; species Perissodus microlepis. The sequence continues at coordinate 56,796,169 of NC_140467.1, read as the reverse complement.
ACCTCACCCACAGCCAGCCACTATACACCAAAGTAGTGAAGTAATGGATAAACAATTAAATGACAGAAAAGCTCCTGTTTTTCCACTGTCTACTATAGAAATTTTGGTTTTATAAATATGGGACAGTCTGGGCAGTGAACTACCGAAACTCATTCTGTAATTTTACACATTTATCATATCAAGAAACTCAGTTGTACTTCTTTAGCCTATATTAAGAAATCTCAGGGGTTAAATGTGTAGTTAAGCATCTTTATGTTGACAGAAAGTGGAGTTTCACCCGTCTGGCCCACTTAAAATCAAAGCAGGTTGTACGTGGTTTGAGTAGTATGGTATGAGTTTGTCATCCATGATTTAGATATTTTAGATTCTCTGTAACAATATTCTCTGTAACAATATTGTGTAACAATATTACACAACATCTTTGCAGCTGCTCCATACCAAATACGCTAAGTGTTATTCTTTGTGGTTGTATCTGTGCAGCTAACCAATCAGATTAACTTTATTTACGTCTGTTGTAGACCCATCACTCTAGTTTTCTGTCCTGAACCTAAAGACCACAGGGAAACGCCACACATCTAAGGTTGATAAGTTTATAGTTTTGTTCATTTAGAAATCCAGAAATACTGTTCATAAAGAGACTAGCAAAGAAAACATTAAAAAACTGATTTGGGTAGGCACTTCCATCTATGGTTATTGGTAAAATTATTGTTCACTGTTTTGAAAATTAGTGAACAAATGCTGATAAGTAACTTTTTGCAATTGTGGAACAAGTACCGTCACTAAATCCCATGCTTAATTAAAAGCAATAATGCTACAGTATATGTTGTACATTTTGTAAATAAAAGTACAAAGGTTTTGCATTACAATATACTCTAAATTCTATATAAGAATCAGCACAACTGAGAACTAATTCACTGTAGCCAAATTACACCATCATTTATTAGCTCATTTGTTTTTTATGCTAATCTAATTCTGATAAATGGAGTTCACAGTGAAATATTTGCCTTTGTATAGTATATCTTTTCATGAATAAATAAAAAATTTATAAGAAAGATTTGCTCTGTGATTCACATCAGTAACTTGTTTTCTCGATTAAAGTAAAGTTTGCCAGTCTGCATATAGCTGTTGTTTCTATTGTACTGATTTATCACTGACTTCAATTTGATGGTATGTGCAGTTACATGTGTCCGCTGCAGGCTGAGCAAAAACGTTTTGTTGGCAGGTTTAAATGTCTCTATTATTATCATTTCTAAGTACCTGGGTAGTTTTCCTTTTTTTAACTAGAATTTAATTTTCTGCTGACCCTTGAAATGTTGGAAAATACATAAAAAATTATTTTCAGAACAGACTATTTAGCTAACAACAGCTTCTAACTTTACTTGCTTCCACTCTAAAAGAAAGATTTTTGATCTAATCAAACAAAAGAGTGTCTGTTTCACACATTCACTGAGGGACAGAGATGCAATAAACTGTTCCTATTCTACTGCAGCACCTTTTGTTCACACAGGTCATTTTTAACACAATTTGACATTCACACACAATCGACTGGTAACACTAAACTACGCTGCACACATGGTGACAAAAGATCATTATATATAACTGCCCTATTAGCTATCATGTGCCTGGAGAGATTTGGACATGAGATTTACCACCGTCATGTAGCTTTTCACATTACTCTGGCAAAATGCCAATACCCACAAAGACTAACCCAAGTTTTGGGGAAACACACATTTGTTACTTACCCTTTCAATACATGAGTACAGTACAGTCTTAAAACTGGGTTTTCTTGATGGGGTCTACATTGCAGAAAAAATGCTGCAGATTTCTAGTCATGACGATCAATGTTTTGTATTATTTTTCTTAATCCTACGTTCTTTTGTTATAGCTTTAAACATAATCTGAGAAAATATCTGTTTTGTAGAATATTTGTAATATTTCAAATATTGTGTGAATAAACATTAAAAAAGTATTTAAGTATTTCTGAAATATCTGAAAAGTGTACCTGTCAAAATGAGATTCATGGAAAAAATCTCAAATGATGCAATATCAAAACCCATGTTTTTTGTTTTGTTTACAAAAAAAACCCCAAATGATACCACAGCACCTTCCATTTCACAACATTGCCCATGTCAGTGGGCTAATTCCTGTAAATATTTTTGGGGGATTTTGCTTTTGCCTGCCCTTGCTGGATTTGTTTGCTTAGCTGCTTGCCTTCCTGTGAATGAGAACTGGCTGCTTCTAGATTAAAAGATTTAGAACGTGATAATCCCCGAACGAGATGGTGGACACAGAAGATGAAAAGAGCCATTAAGGAGACGTCATCCTATCAGGCTTGGCTAGCCTGTGGGACTCCTGTGGGACTAGCAGAAACAAACATTTTGTTGGCCTCTAAACAATTCTGGTAAACCGTCTTAGTAGGGGTGACTTAGGAGGGGATGGGAATATGGAATATGGATGTTCTACAGACATAAACTGAGGATATAGCCAAGTGGTGGAAGGAATACTCATCTCTTTAATCCCACATTCAAAACTTCTCTAGAGGAAAGTTTGAGGACAAGGGGATGCCTTGCTCATCACTGGAGGGAAGGTCAATAAGGGAGGTTAAAAAACAAACAAAAAAAAACTCCCTGGTGGCATGGGCCCAAAGGGGTGTATGAGATTTTCTTAAGTAAATTCGTTAAAGCCCTGGGCGGGACATCTGGATTGTTGGTTACCATCTTTAAAAAGGAGGACCAGCGGCTGTGCTCAAGTCATAGAGAGATTGTGCTATTCGGCCACCCTGATAAGGTATACACAAAGGTATAATAGGGGGAAATCATCTTTCAATTTCAGGAGGAACAGTTCAGTTTTCCCCTCGGCCGGGGAGCCCTAGACTAGCTCTTTAGCCACTCTATAAAAGGGTGCATGGGACTTTGCTCAACCAGTGTACATGTGCTTTGTGGACTTGCGGAAGGCATTTGACTGTGTCCTTCTTGGGACCTGTGAGGGATTATGTGACTCAGTGACCCATTTGATGCCTGCTCAACTACACAGAACTTGAGCCCCATTACTTTTAATGAGCCAAGGATCACATCTACCTAATGGACTCCCAATTTAGTAATGTAAATGGGGAGTCCTCTTCACACACAAAGTTTAATTATGAGTACCACAGGGTTCTGTGCTAAGACCAGTTCTGTTTACATTATACATCATTTTTTTAGGCATATCATTCAAAGGTCTAGTATACATTTTGATTGCTTTGTACAAGACTGCTTCATTGACAGCTCCAAATGTCAATGAAACAAGATGACATACACCAATTAGTTAAACTGTACAAATATCTTAAAAGCATGAAGATGTTGATGACAATGATGATGTTGATAATTTACTGCTTATAAATTCAGATAAAAGTAAGGTTGCTGTACTCAGCCCTAAACAGCTTAGAAACATGGTGTCGAACCAGATATTTACTCTGGTTCGACACCATACTGTGAAGAATCTTCACAGTCATAGGTTCTTCAAATCCATATTAAACAAATATGTAGGACTGCTTTCGTGCATTTGTGTAATATCTCTAAATTAGAAACATCCTTTCTCAGAATGATCCTGAAAAACTAGTTCATACATTTATTGCCTCTCAGCCGGAGTATTGTAACTTAATATTATCGGGCTGTCCTAAAAACCTACCTTTTTGATAAAGCATGTAGTTAGGGCTGGATCAGGTGACTCTGAATCCCCCATTAGTTATGATTTTTCTTACTCAACTTCTTCATTCACTGTTTGTTTACACACCACTCTGTATTTAATCATTAGCTATTATTAATCTCTAGCTCCCTGCCCTCTTTAATCTCTATTGGGGTTTTCTCTCTCTCTCTTATTTTAGTGTCTTTACCTTACAATATAAATCGCCTTTGGGTGACTGTTTTTGTGATTTGGCACTACATAAATAAAATGTAATTGGATTGATTCTTGTGTCTGCCTTTTGTTCATAATGTGATTCTGTTGGCTCTGTCAGGTAGTGGCTTCAATCTCACACTGGGGCAGTTTGCAGTCAAGTGCAAAGTGGCAGGAATAAGAATTAGCACCTCTAAGGCTGAGACACCTAAGGCACCTCTATGAGCTCTGGGTAGACTGAAAGATTAAGAAGTTTTATTTGAAAAGTGGCTAAGGTGATTAGGCAGCCAAGGTTTCAGGTGAACACATTGTGAGACCTAGCACCATCTTATCTTGTGATTTAGTGAGATCATGTGGCCCTGGATGTGAGTGGGCATTAAGGCAACTGGGAAGGGATCTCATAACTGGAGTATAGATGGCAGACAGTTGTGTTGTAAACCCCGCCCTCTGATCAAAGATGACCGTTCACAATGGACATACATGGCTCCACTCTTCTTTCAAACCATCTGTCTTCTCTGTCCAAAATGTGGACATTGGCATCCTCAAAGAGCGACGTTTGTCCTTTAATTCAATTCAATTCAATTCAATTTTATTTATATAGCGCCAAATCACAACAAAAGTCGCCTCAAGGCGCTTCATAGATACAGAGAAAAACCCAACAATCATATGACCCCCTATGAGCAAGCACTTTGGCGACAGTGGGAAGGAAAAACTCCCTTTTAACAGGAAGAAACCTCCGGCAGAACCAGGCTCAGGGAGGGGCGGCCATCTGCTGCGACCGGTTGGGGTGAGAGAAGGAAGACAGGATAAAAGACATGCTGTGGAAGAGAGACAGAGGTTAATAACAGATATGATTCAATGCAGAGAGGTCTATTAATACATAGTGAGTGAGAAAGGTGACTGGAAAGGAAAAACTCAATGCATCTTGGGAATCCCCCGGCAGCCTACGTCTATTGCAGCATAACTAAGGGAGGATTCAGGGTCACCTGGTCCAGCCCTAACTATATGCTTTAGCAAAAAGGAAAGTTTTAAGCCTAATCTTGAAAGTAGAGATAGTTTCTGTCTCCCGAATCCAAACTGGAAGCTGGTTCCACAGAAGAGGGGCCTGAAAACTGAAGGCTCTGCCTCCCATTCTACTTTTAAATACTCTAGGAACAACAAGTAGGCCTGCAGAGCGAGAGCGAAGTGCTCTAATAGGGTGATATGGTACTACAAGGTCATTAAGATAAGATGGGGCCTGATTATTTAAGACCTTGTATGTGAGGAGCAGGATTTTGAATTCAATTCTGGATTTAACAGGAAGCCAATGAAGGGAAGCCAAAACAGGAGAAATATGCTCTCTCCTTCTAGTCCCTGTCAGTACTCTTGCTGCAGCATTTTGGATTAGCTGAAGGCTTTTCAGTGAGTTTTTTGGACATCCTAATAATAATGAATTACAGTAGTCCAGCCTGGAAGTAATAAATGCATGAACTAGTTTTTCAGCGTCACTCTGAGACAGGATATTTCTAATTTTAGAGATGTTGCGCAAATGGAAGAAAGCAGTCTTACATATTTGTTTAATATGTGCGTTGAAGGACATGTCCTGGTCAAAAATGACTCCAAGGTTCCTCACAGCGTTACTGGAGGCCAAGGTAATGCCATCCAGAGTATGAATCTGGTTAGATACCATATTTCTAAGATTTTCAGGGCCGAGTACAATAACCTCAGTTTTATCTGAATTAAGAAGCAGAAAGTTAGCGGCCATCCAGGTCTTTATGTCTTTAAGACATTCCTGCAGTTTAACTAATTGGTGTGTGTTATCTGGCTTCATGGACAGATAGAGCTGGGTGTCATCTGCATAGCAGTGTAAATGTATGCTATGTCTTCTAATGATGCTGCCTAAGGGAAGCATGTATAATGTAAACAGAATTGGTCCTAGCACTGAACCCTGTGGAACTCCATAATTAACCTCAGTGTGTGAAGAGGACTCTCCATTTACATGCACAAATTGGAGTCTATTAGATAGATATGATACAAACCACTGCAGTGCAGTACCTGTAATACCTACAGCATGTTCTAATCGCTCTAATAGGATATTATGGTCGACAGTATCGAACGCTGCACTGAGGTCTAGCAGGACAAGCACAGAGATGAGTCCACTGTCAGAGGCCATAAGAAGATCATTTGTAACCTTCACTAAAGCTGTTTCTGTGCTGTGATGAGCTCTGAAACCTGACTGAAACTCTTCAAATAAGCCATTCCTCTGCAGATGATCTGTTAGCTGTTTGACAACTACTCTTTCAAGGATTTTTGATATGAAAGGAAGGTTGGAGATTGGCCTATAATTAGCTAAGACTGCTGGGTCTAGAGATGGCTTTTTGAGTAAAGGTTTAACTACAGCCAGCTTGAAGGCCTGTGGTACATAGCTGACCATTAGAGATAGGTTGATCATATTTAAGATCGAAGAATTAATCAATGGCAGGACTTCTTTGAGCAGTTTTGTAGGAATGGGGTCTAAAAGACACGTTGATGGTTTGGAGGAAGTAATTATTGAAGTTAACTCAGAAAGATCAATTGGAGAAAAAGAGTCTAACTTAACATCAATGGTACTAAGAGTAGCTGTAGATAATATTACATCTGTGGGATGATTACTGGTAATTTTTTCTCTAATGATAACAATTTTATTTGTGAAGAAGTTCATGAAGTCATTACTAGTTAACGTTAAAGGGATGGTTGGCTCAACAGAGCTCTGACTCTTTGTCAGCCTGGCTACAGAGCTGAAGAGAAACCTGGGGTTGTTCTTATTTTCTTCAATCAGTGATGAATAGTAAGATGTTCTGGCTTTGCGGAGGGCTTTCTTATAAAGCAGCAAACTATTTCTCCAGGCTAAATGATGATCCTCTAAATTTGTGACACGCCATTTCCTCTCCAGATTACGAGTCATCTGCTTTAGGGTACGTGTTTGAGAATTATACCACGGAGTCAGGTACTTCTGATTAGAGACCTTAGTTTTCACTGGAGCTACAGTATCCAGAGTCGTACGTAGTGAGGAGGTGAAATTATTAACAAGATAATCAACCTCTGTTGGGGTAGCGTTCAGATAGCTGCTCTGCTCTGTGTTGGTACAGGGCATTGAAGATGATAACAGTGGGTGGATTATATTCTTAAACTTAGTTACAGCGCTTTCAGAAAGACATCTACTTTGATAAAATCTACTCTCCACCGCTGTGTAATCAATTATTGTAAATGTAAATGTTATCAGGAAATGATCAGACAGGAGAGGGTTTTCAGGAAACACTGTTAAATGTTCAGTTTCTATGCCATATGTTAAAACAAGATCTAGAGTGTGATTAAAGTGGTGGGTGGGTTCTTTTACATTTTGAGAGAAGCCAACTGAGTCTAATAACAGACTAAATGCCATGTTGAGGCTGTCATTTTTAGCATCTACATGGATGTTAAAATCACCCACAATAATTATTTTATTTGAGCTCAGAACTAAATTAGATATAAAGTCTGAGAAATCAGACAGAAACTCTGTGTAAGGCCCAGGTGGACGATAGATGATAACAAGTAAGACTGGTTTCTGAGTTTCACAGCTGGGGTGGACAATGTTAAGCATCAGGCTTTCAAATGAATTAAAAGTCTGTCTTGGTCTTTCATTAATTAATAGGCTGGTGTGAAAAATTGCTGCCACACCGCCCCCTCGGCCTGTGCTTCGAGGTTTCTGGTAGTTAGAATGACTCGGGGGTGTTGATTCATTTAAACTAACATAATCATCCTGCTGCAACCAGGTTTCTGTAAGGCAGAGTAAATCAATTTGTTGATCAATTATTAAGTCATGTACTAACAGAGACTTGGAGGAGAGAGACCTAATATTTAATAATCCACATTTCACTGTTTTACTCTTTGGTTCAGATGTGGATACTGTATTGTTCTTTCTTTTTGATTGTTTATGTTTAAGTTGTTTGTTGCTGGTTTTTAGTTTGTTTTTTGTCTTTTTGGAAGCTGACACAGTCTCTATGGAGATGGGTTTTTGGGGGGGTAGCAGGAGGAGAGAAGCTGCAGAGAGGCGTGTAAGACTGCAACTCTGCTTCCTGGTCCCAACTCTGATAGTCATATTTTGGGGGGTTTAATAAATTTGTCCATATTTCTAGAAATGAGAGTTGCTCCATCCAAAGTGGGATGGATGCCGTCTCTCCTAACAAGACCAGGTTTCCTCCAGAAGGTTTGCCAATTATCTATGAAGCCCACATCGTTTCTGGGACACCACTCAGACAGCCAGCAATTTAAGGAGAACATGCGGCTAAACATGTCACTCCTGGTCTGATTGGGGAGGGGACCAGAGAAAACTACAGAGTCCGACATTGTTTTAGCAAAGTTGCACATCGATTCAATATTGATTTTAGTGACCTCCGATTGGCGTAACCGGGTGTCATTACTGCCGACGTGAATTATGATTTTACTGAATTTACGTTTACCCTTAGCCAGCAGTTTTAAATTTCCTTCAATGTCGCCTGCTCTGGCCCCTGGAAGACAATTGACTATGGTTGCCGGTGTCTCTAGCTTCACATGTCTGAGAACAGAATCACCAATTACCAGAGTTTGACCCCCGGCGGGTGTGTCACCGAGTGGGGAAAAACGGTTAGACACATGAACGGGTTGGTGGTGTACCTGGGGCTTCTGTTTAGGACTATGCTTCCTCCTCACCGTGACCCAGCCGCCCTCTTTCCCCAGCTGCTTGGGGTCTGCCGGGGAACAGCAAGCGGGGCCTACGCTATCTTCGGCTGCACCAGCTACAGGGGCCTGGCTAGCTACGGGTGAATGAAGGGTGCGAAGCCGAGTCTCCAATTCAGTAATCCTGGCCTCCAGAGCTGCAAATATGCTACATTTGTTACAGATATCATTACTGCTAAAGGAGGCCGAGGAGTAACTAAACATCTGACACAATGAGCAAGAAAGTGCAGGAGGGACAGGTGAAGTAGCCATGGTGCTAACGAGTCGGCTATGAGCTAAGCTAAGCTAGCGAAACAGTACAGAGACAGTGAGTGAATACTTTGGCTATAAATTAGGTAGTGAGTACACAGAAAGTGTGCTTCGGATGAAGCACGTGAAGATTATACTATGAAAGAAGAATGTATTTAAAAGTTGTTAATTAAATTGCTAAGCAAATAAGCTACTCAGAAACACCACTGTGTTTGAGCAGGAACAGGAAGTGATACTCTACCGCAGAGCGAGCGAACACCAAGTGACAGCGCCACCAAGAGATGTTCGATGCAGATGTACAGCTGAGTCTTGTCCTGTTGAGGTGGCTCTTGTCTATGTTGTGCCATGCATTTATGAAGTGGCTGTTTGGTCTCGTAGCATTCCTCGCTGCACTGAACAGCATATACTATGTAGTTTAATTTGTGTTTAGGAGTTTTGTCCTTGGGATGAACCAGTTTTTGTCTGAGTGTCCCAGTGTACTTCAGACCCAGCCATACACTCAGACAAAAACTGGTTAAAAAAAAACAGCCTCTCACAGTAGATGTCAGGTTCTCAGATCTATCATCCTTTTGACAGGAGGTTAATTTATTCCCACTATTGAAAAGTGCTTGTTCATAGGAGAACATCTGATTGTTGGGTTTTACTCTTTAACATTGCAGGACCCTTACCTTGCAATATAAAATCACCTTGAGGCACTCTAAAAAAAACTAAATTAAATTTAAATGGATAATATACAGACAGGTCAGGAAAACCTTGAGCCCTCCCATGAGGAAATCCGGTAGGTCCACTTTGTCACTTAGAGGGAAGGGTCGTTGTAAATCAACACAGAGTTGTTCTAAGTGATCACCTGATGGTTGTAGCTTCTTGATGGATGATAACGGCCTCATTCACAGAGCAAGAAAGCTCACTGAATTGTCTTATGAAAATGATGTTTCCACAACCAGAATCAAAACACTAATGAGGGAATAACCTATGAAACAATGATGTTTCACCCCATCAGTATAGGTACTTTCAAAACTATGCTTGCAAAGTTAATGCCTAGGTGTATTGCAGCACTTCTGGAAACAAGGGGTGGCATAAAACCAAACCAAGACACTATATATTTTGGGATTTCCTTAAACAGCAGATAACTTAGGAGGAAATTCCCTTATGATACTTACTGCAGGGCTGGATTTCACACAGGTCCACCCTGACCAGAGGGTCCAGGGTGAAGCACCAGGGTGCCTGCATTAGGCCTCCTGGATTACGACAGAAGTTGTGACTTCCCCAGAGCTCAGGATACTCCTGGGACAGGTGGTGACTGTGCGGGTACTGAGCGCTCCATGGCTGGCAGTAGTGACCAGATTTAGTGATGCTGATTGTGCCCTTGTAGTCAACTCCACTTCCATTATAGCAGCTGTGATCTGAGGGGGAATCTGTAGAACGGACAATGACAGACAGACAATGACTTTCAGGTGTCTGAAATTTTGAGAATTTAATGAGTGCTAAATGATGTATTAATTATAATTTAAAGTAAAATATATGATCCTCTGCTCCTAGTTCTATGTTTACCCTTGCAGGTTATTTATTGACTCAATTTTTTAAAACACAAAAATTTTATTAATTTGTGAAATAAAATTCTGTTCATAAACAAACAACATTTTCCCTTATTAGTATAGGTGCAACATAATTTCTAAGGTAATGGTGAACCGCTATATTTATGAAATGCATCAGTCTCCCATCAGTGGTTTAGACAAAAAAATGCACTTTTATTTAGGGAAATTTGGTGGTTTAAAATTAAACTGTGTATGCCACTGTAGACCTCTTGTGCATTAAAGAGATAACCACAATAACCATAATAACCAACCAAAATATAAAAATATATAAACAATTAAAATGGTACCTAGAATTACAAATGCAGGGCTGGAAGTTATGTCTACGATACAGCTTTGGTCAGTTTTACAGTGAGTGAACCTCCCTGCTTAATACAGTTAGGTAAGTAAGTTTTTTTGGACAACACATAATTTTTTGTAATTTTTCCTCTCTACACTACCAGATTGGATTTCAAATCAAACAACCAATATGGGATTGGCTGGTTGGCTGGTTAACAGCTATGAAATGCATCCATATGAAATCATCTCTAGTTCTATTATCTGCTTATTTTAATCATGTAATAGTCCTTGAAACTGCTTATCAGGTAAATGTCCAATTAGTTTGAAAATATGAGACTATGAAGCAAAATGGTGGTGTACAGAAGAACATTTACAAAAATAATGTCAGTATCTAAATATTTACGACCCTAACTGAATATAGTACGCAGTAATGGGGTGTATGCTTGCACATTTGTTTCATAACTGGGGTATTTTTACATATTTTTGTGTGTGCATTCATCCACCTACATGAACCCAATTTTTCTGGTGGTACTCCTATCCTCATACAGGAAGCTGCAGCAGGTGTTCCTGGCTGTGGCAGCAAGTGACAGCTTGGGAGCTCAAGCTGCATGAGTAACATAGGATTTGATCTGGCAATGGTGTACTCAGCAAGACAAAGGTCATTCTCCAGAGCCTCGCACTCATCTCTACAGAGTTGACGGCGCCGAGGGCCCCGAGATTGCTCATCACACAGTGGGAAGACATAGTAGCAGAAGGATGGGATGGCGAACTCAGAGCACTGATCAGACAGGTGGGTGGATGTTCCAATCATAGTGAGGGCAGCTTAAAAAAAGTGGAAAAAGTTTTAACTGTTTGCTTGGAAATTTCAGATATTATTAAAGTTTAGAATTAAGGAATATATCAACCATGAAGGATGCCTAATTTCCTCACCTGTAATGCGGTTTTCACTCTCCCCTTGCATCTGCAGAGACTCAACATAGATACTGCGGTTACCGATGAATCGAGCACAGGCAATGCCTCGATATGGCTGGCAAAAATGTTTTTCACGTGACCTAAAGAGAAAAAAAACAGGTTTAAATGCTTTAAATGACTTCATGTAATATGATGTCTGGCCTTTATACGCCCTGCACATCTTTGCTGTTTGTAGATGTAACCTGTTGCTTCAAAAATATACGTAGTCTGTTGCAATGTAAGCTGCACATTACACATGCATACTGGTCTTCTGTAATAAGCATATTTAAATAATCCATATCAAGCATGAATGTTAGCTGATATATTATACAGTTTTTGTAAACTCTTAAACGTTACCCAGAAATTCAGTATAATTTAGATTCCTGTAATTAACCAGGAAAATGTTTGGACAAACCTTCTCGTTTAATGTTTTTTCTTTATTTTCACTACTTTCTACATTGTAGATACTTACTGAAGACATCAAATATATGAAGCATGATCAATGGAATTATGTAGCAAAGAAAAAAATTGATAAATAATTCTAAATGTGTCTTATATTTTAGATTCCTCAAAGTAGTCCCCCTTTGTTTTTTTGATGATTTATTCACCTGAAATGTTCTCACTTCACAGATGTGAGATTAGAAATTAGACCAGTGGAAATCTTTGAAATCTGTGTTTTGGTCTGATGAGTCCAAATTTGAGATCTTTGGTTCCACCCGCTGTATCTTTGTGCGACAGAAAAGGTGAACGGATGGCCTCTCGTGCATGGTTCGCACCGTGAAGCATGGAGGAGGAGGAGGTGCTTTGCTAGTGACACTGTTGAGGATTTATTCAAAATTGATGGCACGCTGAGCCAGCATGGCTACCACAGCATCCTGCAGCAACACGCCATCTCATCTGGTTTGTGCTTAGTTGAACAATTATTTATTTTTCAACAGGACAATGTCCCCAGACACACCTCCAGCCTGTGTAAGAGCTATTTGACCAAGAAAGAGAGTGTTGGAGTGCTGTGCCAGATGGGCTGACCTCCACAGATACCTGGCCTAAACCCAATCAAGATGGTTTGGGATGAAATTGACCGCAGAGTGAAGGCGAAAGGGCCAACAAGTGCTCAGCATCTCTGGGAACTTCTTCAAGACTGTTGGAAAACCATTTCAGTGCTAGTTAATGAGCACAGAGCCGACTAGATGATGTTGGTCCCTTAGGCTAGCCCGATGAAGTCTGTATGTTATTGTTTAGCCAGAGACTTTCACACCAGCGCCTATGTGGATGTCAATTTGAAGGGTTCTGGCAGTGCTCATCCTGTTTGTTCTGCCATCATGAAGGAGATGGGCTACCTGTAAAACATCTTTAGGGTCCAAGTATCAGCTAATGATAGCAGTAGTGACACTAGCCCTAGCCAAATGCAGAAACTAGTGAAAAACAGAAAGGAGCAGCAAAAGAGGTCAGTGGCTTCCACCACTATTAATTTACCGTTCATACTATTCAACCTCCTTATATAAGACTTTCCTCAACAGTAATTTCAGGTCACCTAACATTACAAAGATTTATGACACAAAAGTTTAATGCAACACAGTTGACAAAGTAGACAGAGAAAGCTGTATTTAAGGTAAATGCACTTGGGGCAAAAGATTTATATACACTACACTCATCTCATGCTAATTTTGGGCTTTGAATTCTTTGAAATGTTCTTTTAGGGTGTAATGCTTGTACGGCATCCATTTTTAATCAACTTTTCTCTAATATTGTAAGTATGCATATATACTCAAATATCTGCATACATTTTATATATTTTAATAAGTGGTGCTAGAGGTTGTACAGGTTCTTTTAACTTATCAAGACCAAGGTGTATTAACATCTTGTTAATGATAATGATTAACTACTAGTTTATTTTTGCCAGCATTTTGCCAGCAGTTTGAAAGCACTCATTGGATTGACCAATACTCACAAAGTCCAAGGAACTCAGTGATGATCTAAGAAGGAGAATTGTAGATTTATACAAGTTGGAAGTTTCACACAAGTTTAAACCACTGCAGATTCTGAGACCAGCAGTTCAAACAATTGTGCCCAAGTTATTCAGATGTGTCACCACATTGCCAAGGTCTGAAACAAGATCCAAACGGTCACACTCAGGATAGAGGAAATTGGTAGGGATGTTTACAAGCAAGGCTCACACCTAACATGAACTGAAAATTGCTGGAATACTACTGTCACGCTCCACAGTGAAGTGAGTTTTACATCACCATGGAGTGAGAGTGTACTGACCATGAAAGAAGTCCCTGCTCCAAAATGGACACCTTCAACCTTAACTGAAATTTGAATCTACCCAGAAGAAGCCAAATGCCTTCTGGAGAAAGGTTTCATGATCAGATGAGAGCAACATTGAGCTATTTGGCTGCAATGACAAAAGCCATCTCTGGAGGAGCAAAGGTGAGGTTTTTAAACTAGTACAAGCACAAATGCCAGCAACAACGGCGTCCACTTACAGCTGCAGAAGTCTAAATCAGACATTACTGGGGATCTATGCTTCAAGGGGAAATCTGCAATGTAGCTATGATAACTGCAAGCCCACAACCCCGCAAACCCATCAAAACAATGTAACTACATGTCCAGTCAATGCTGCATGTGGCTACTGTTATTGGCTTGGTCAGTACTGTCAATTTTTCTTGTGCATTTTTTCACTGCAGTTTTGGAATTTATCAGTAAGAGAACAATCTTGGTCTTAATACAAGGACTAACAATCGTAGCATTGCTTGAGGGAGACTGCTGAAACTAATTTCAATTTCCATTAAATTTTACAAAAGTATGCAGGGAGTTCCTGAAGGACAAATAAACTGATACCATCTGGCCTCAGTTGCTAATGTCCATCAGTGACTGTACAAACACATAAAGGCACTAACATCTTATAGCCACAATCTGTGTGCTATAGGTTGACACTTAAAATTCGCTAATTTCTTCTTCTTTTTTTCTTCGCTAATTTCTAAAAAATAAAAAAACCCAAAAAACAAAACAAACAAAAAAACCCAACAACAACAACCCCAAACCCCAAAACAAAACAAAAAATAAAACAAGCAAAAACTGTTAAAAAAAAAAAAAAAAATCCTTTATTAAAAATATTTACAAACATATAAACACAAACAGACAAACACACGTAACACACTATTAACAAGAAGTTGGCCACTTACGGTTCAGCTGGGCCTCGTGTGGGCATCTGTCCTGTAAATCAGAAAGAAAACAAGTACATGAAAATAAGGAGTGACTGGCTCTACAGTCAGAAACATTGCAGTTTTTATGATTAGTAAAAGCTTCCTGTACAAGCCACTGACCTCACTGAGACTTGTGTAAACAGAAGTTGTATAAATAAACACTTAATATTAATTATTTAACCCATACAGTTTAGGCTTAAAATTAAAAGTTATAGTACAAATAAACTTCAGTCTTACCTAGTTTGACATAAAGAACACCTGTGGCAGAAATGACTTTGACTGAGTTAGATGCAACACACTGATAATAGCCCGTATCTGTTGTGTCCAGGTCCTGGATGCGGAGCTTTGAGCCTGCCTCTGTCTTGCGGATGGTTAGGCGTCCCTGTTCCTGTACTACAGGGGCATCATTCTTCAGCCAGCGGATAGACGGTCGAGGATTTCCTGCCACTTTGCAATGAAGGGTGGCTGTCTGCCCCTGAAAGAGGGTGATGTTGTTGACTGGCTCCTGGAACTCCAAAAAATATCCTTGAAGAAGTAAAACATTGGTTTTAAGCCTGATAGTAGCATTCTGTCTAATAAAACATCTGGAGCATCAAGTTTGTTGTATTTGAATGTTAATTGGTACAGTGTGTCTCTGATTTTGTTCTTTGCAGTGAAACCCATTTTAATAATTGTGAGCACACAAGCAGACGGCTCCCCTGAACCAGCAGCAAACTGGGATGCAGCCAGATCAACCCCTGAACCATCACATAATCATAGTATTACTGCTCCAGCTAGGGGGTGTGAGACAAGGGTATAGGAAGATGTTGGAACATCCTTTGTCCTTTCTAGTGTGGTTCTATGGAGAATTTTGTATTGGACAAGTTGTAAGTTGGGGCTTTAGTCGTTTTGAAGGTGTTTAAGCATATTTGCGTCTAGAAGTTTTGATCTGGATTGATGGAAAGACTTATCCGTGATGGTTTATTTTTCCATAAAAATTGTGTTCGTTTCAAAGCTCTGCAAAGCTTTGAACCATACTTGGGGTAATTGTCTTCATGGTATATAAACCCATGACCAATCAATTTCAGTGTAGAAGGGATGATGAAACACTAAGATATTGTGGTAGACCATCTTGTTCATGATACCATCAATTCAATTCAATTCAATTCAATTCAATTCAATTTTATTTATATAGCGCCAAATCACAACAAAAGTCGCCTCAAGGCGCTTCATAGATACAGAGAAAAACCCAACAATCATATGACCCCCTATGAGCAAGCACTTTGGCGACAGTGGGAAGGAAAAACTCCCTTTTAACAGGAAGAAACCTCCGGCAGAACCAGGCTCAGGGAGGGGGGCCATCTGCTGCGACCGGTTGGGGTGAGAGAAGGAAGACAGGATAAAAGACATGCTGTGGAAGAGAGACAGAGGTTAATAACAGATATGATTCAATGCAGAGAGGTCTATTAATACATAGTGAGTGAGAAAGGTGACTGGAAAGGAAAAACTCAATGCATCTTGGGAATCCCCCGGCAGCCTACGTCTATTGCAGCATAACTAAGGGAGGATTCAGGGTCACCTGGTCCAGCCCTAACTATATGCTTTAGCAAAAAGGAAAGTTTTAAGCCTAATCTTAAAAGTAGAGATAGTTTCTGTCTCCCGAATCCAAACTGGAAGCTGGTTCCACAGAAGAGGGGCCTGAAAACTGAAGGCTCTGCCTCCCATTCTACTTTTAAATACTCTAGGAACAACAAGTAGGCCTGCAGAGCGAGAGCGAAGTGCTCTAATAGGGTAATATGGTACTACAAGGTCATTAAGATAAGATGGGGCCTGATTATTTAAGACCTTGTATGTGAGGAGCAGGATTTTGAATTCAAT
Organism: Perissodus microlepis; assembly: GCF_051167445.1. Taxonomy (NCBI): domain Eukaryota; kingdom Metazoa; phylum Chordata; class Actinopteri; order Cichliformes; family Cichlidae; genus Perissodus; species Perissodus microlepis. Next base: position 56,779,449 of record NC_140467.1, on the reverse strand, counting down.
TCTGGATTTAACAGGAAGCCAATGAAGGGAAGCCAAAACAGGAGAAATATGCTCTCTCCTTCTAGTCCCTGTCAGTACTCTTGCTGCAGCATTTTGGATTAGCTGAAGGCTTTTCAGTGAGTTTTTTGGACATCCTGATAATAATGAATTACAGTAGTCCAGCCTGGAAGTAATAAATGCATGAACTAGTTTTTCAGCGCCACTCTGAGACAGGATATTTCTAATTTTAGAGATGTTGCGCAAATGGAAGAAAGCAGTCTTACATATTTGTTTAATATGTGCGTTGAAGGACATGTCCTGGTCAAAAATGACTCCAAGGTTCCTCACAGCGTTACATCAATTTTCATTCATTTGCCCATGGAGTTTACAGAAATGGAACTCCATTTCCAGGTCTTAAAGTCTCTTTGAAATGAAATTTGAATCTCAGTGAGATTTTTACCTGGATAAAAAAAAGGACTAATAATAATTTTTAAAAAATAATTCCACATTTGAATCTCCACTGTGTTTCACTGTGGGTGCAGGACATCTATAATCAAAACAGTCTCTAGGTTTACTGCGGACATAAACATGACAATGCTGACCAGAGAGTTTAAATTTGGACTCATCTGTTCAGAGCACCTTCCTCCAATCATCTACAGTCCAGTATTAATGAACCATGTACACAATTTTTCAAAAAAAAAAAAAAAAAAAAAAAGTAAATAAATAATGTATGGTTCTTAGTTTATTGTTTATACTTTATTGTCTCTACTCACTTGGTATCATGGTAGCCTTAGTTCTTGTTATCTGTTTTGCTCATAGTAACCCACTACGAGACTAGCAAAGTAAACCCTAACTTCTGAGTTTTCCTTGATATCCCATTATATCAAGTTTGTAGGTTAAATCTCCGTCTGTGTTAGGTTTTAACTTCTTAATTACTTGTTGTTTTACTTTGAAAGTCTTTTGTCTTGTGTACTGAGTGTCATTTCCCCTTTTTTTTTGTATCCCTGATTTGTTCTCAGTGTGTTTTTCCCTAGGCTCATTATCTTTTGTAATTATTGTCCGATTCTCCGCTTGCCCCTTGTCGCATCGCCCCTTGTGGTTGTGTGTCCATTAGTTCATGGGTTCCCTGATGATTCCTTGTATTATGATTCCTTGCTCCAGCCCTGCTAGGTCTTTTGTTTGTTTGTTTGTTTTGTTTTTTAATTCTTTGATTTTAGCTTTAAAGCTTCTTTTCTGAGTCAGTTCCCGTTTCTCGAGTCTTGCACTTGGATCCACATCTCGTCTGCCACACACCCACTCATGATAGAATTAAGCTTAATTTTGGAAGATGTTAAACTGTATTTTATGAGTGTTTTTGTTATTTAGCCCAATTTCACTGGAATAATGGGTGGGACAAAACAGAAACCCAATCCATGTGAACAGCCTCACAAACGGCAACTTTCAAAATTACCATAATTGCACGGTATATCAAGCTCCTTTCAGTAAACTAAAAATAGTTTGATTCTCTGGATAAATCTGGACTGAGGATATTTACAAAACATGATAGTTTTGCATGACAGTCTTCACTCTAGGAACTGTGAATTGTTGTACAATACCTCAGTTATTTGCTTATAAAAACACATAACAACAACAACAACAACTGATCGTACTGTCCCCCACCTGCTGCGCCCCACTTTTTTAAAAACACCCGACTGTACTCATTTTTCTGTTTAGATGTGGAGGCAAAGTCACCCGCCAAAATATACACAACAATAGTTCTTTTTTAAATTTTCTCTTTTCACTGTGTCCTACATAATAAATTCAATCTTAGAAAATTCATTAAAGTTAGAATTTAGATTCCAATAACATTTGTTTGTTTGGTTTTTTGTCATAACATTTTGACCTACTTTTTACAGTCTGTATCACATTTCAGAGCCTGAACTTTTTCAGTTCTACTTGAGTAAATAAGTTGATTCAGGACTTTTACCAAAATATTTTTTAACACAAATACAGAAAGGGAATAAAAAGGAATAGGTGCAGGTGCAGAGATAATGATAAATACACACTAAGATTATGGCTATTGGTACTTCTACTTTATGCAGTTCATGCAGTGGAAAAACAGATCTGTGGCCTATTTCCCATCCTGACACAGCACTTCTATTCACAGGCTACAGAAGAGTAATGTTACCATAAAGCTCTTTAATCACAAATTGTTAATTTATCTGTTATGAAAATAAGTGTGTAAGGGCAGCGCAGTTAGGAAAGGAGAAAAAAGCATTAGTGATTAAAGGAGTCAAAACAAAACTGCACAGTTGCCTCCCACACCCCCAAAAAACAAAACCCCACACTCCCTTGTATGGGTCAGTCACAACCTCACAGTTCTTTTGACCATATCATTTCCATGCAGTCCTGGCTGCTACTCCAGTGACTGCCTGACTTGAAGTTGTGGTGTGACCAGAGGTCCCTGTACTATGACAGTCTTGGTCCAACACTCAGAAGCTAACCTCTGCATAGTGTAAGGGCATCGCCGGCTTTTTAGGCTAATTTATTCTTTATTTTGACAAATATAATCTGTCAAAAATACACAACTGTGCTGCAATTCACAACACGAAAAATGAAAAAGTTAAGGCCACAACTAAGATTCCGGTTCAAGAGTGTTGTCGCATAACTTTATTGTGAAGCAACATTTTTAATTCTCTTATCAGTCACTTACAGAATGTAATGTAGTCCAGCAGAGGTTGGGGCAGAATGCCTGCCGGCCAACACTCAGTGATCCACAGGGCCATCATCATTCTTGGCTGAAGTCCAAACTACTTTGGGACTAGTAAGGTATCAAATATCAAAGCTCAAGTACTTGATTGATTAGGCTTATCCCTGCGAGACAGAAGTAATGAAAAGCAGCTTTCTAACAAAACAGACTTTCCTGCAAGTTTCAAAAGCCTGGTCCACTAAGAGCAATAGCTTGTTTGTCCCAGAAACAACTACTCAAGGAATGCAGCTGATAACTGCACAGAGGAGCTATTCCTAAATCAAAGATACTGAGACAGCAACAGAAATTGTGAATTATAATGTTTTGATCTGCTGATGGGAGTCTGAAATATTACTATGAAATAATTATTTAAATCTGCCATGTGCTTTAGTCAGAGTTTGGGTGAGCTCAGGGCCTATGGGTCACAAGACAATGCTGTATATATTCTAATTAGGAATGGAAACACTCGACTCAGTCTTTCTGCAACAGTGTTGAATCTTTCCCTTAAAGTACTGATACTCATAGCTAAGGAAACAACGGAAACTACTTGCAACATTCCCAACTAATTGTTAGCATACAGACCAATGGGTCCTTCCTTGATTAACAGTTTATCTGTCTAGTCACTACTTCTGAGTAGCTCTCCAGATATAATCTGTATTGTCAGATGTAGCTCGTGACCACAGCATTTGATTTTAGTCTCTAGACAAGCTCAAAAAGTCCAAATGTGACATTTTGATGTGATGACAGAGGTCAGTAGGATGAAACCAAGTCATTGGGTGAAACTATAAAGTGAGATTATGGCTTGGTGAGCTATGTCAAGCTTAAAGTCAGAGTTTTCTGTCTCTTGAATGTGGCTCTCTTTTAAATTGGCTAAATCACTGTGAAAATCACAACAGAAAGAAAGCCAGGCTGCATTGAACTTTGCTGTTTGCTGTTACTATGCACTGATTTGTGAAGGGTATACTATGAGCAAAATACTTCTACAAGTCATTTTTGATATGGATTATACAAACAGTCCAATAGTAATTGAGCTTTAGGTGTGTACATAACTGACACAAACAGCATCAGAAAACAAAAGGAATTTCAATCTCACCTTCGACCGTTGGCGCAGCTCCACTCTGAGCTTCAGCCACACCACCTATGCCTACTGAGAGGCCCGGATTATCTGGAGGACAGAATTTGAGGGAATGAGTTCAAGTGAAACCTAAAATAAAAACAAGACCATGCAAACTGGTGGAGGTTGCAAGATGTTGCAAAGACTTAAAAATACAGACTAACATTTTGCATTCTATCCTTGAAATTTCCCACTCGTGGGACTAATAAAGGTATATCTTATCTTATCTTAAGGTGGTGCTTAAAATTCTGCTTTGTCCCAAGTACTGAGAATGTAAAAGTGCCTCCCAGAATTTTAAATGCGGAACTTTCATTTGATGTAAATGAAGGAGGCCCTCTGCAAACTAAACTAAAGTGGATGCCTGCAAAACTGTCTTTTTGGCAAAGAAAAACCCCTCCACAACATGTAGCCCATGCAAAAATGTGCTTGAGGAGGTAGGCATATCATTGTTAAAGGTAAGACGTGCCTTGATAAATGTGAATATATTTTTCATGGTATACCAAGATAGAGTGACAAACCAACAAATATGTGCTATGTCTGTTCAACCATTTATAAAAATAAAATAAATAATAATAATCAGCTATAAGAGGGTCGTTGACCCACTATTAATCATGTGCTTCATCACATAAGTCAAGGTGTGAAAACAGGTGTGAGCCATTACCACTACAGGCTGGATGAGAGGTGAAACATCTTCGATAATTAAAAAAAAAAAAAAAAAATCCAGTCACTTTATTTCCAAGTTCCTTAGACTACCATGATCTGGATGACTGGTAACCTTCACAGACAAGCTAGTACAATGTTGTAATTTTTATTTTTTTTATTCCTGCACATTTGTGTCGAATGAGAAATGCCATTTCTGTTAAATCACATTCAGTCCTGAATTTACATTTTCATCCACTACAAGAAAGGAAGACAAAACCATCATCATGAAAACCTCTAGGATCCACTTAATGGGGATACAGTCAGGTTTAATAAGTGCTGTCAAAGGTCTTTATAATTGTGTTCCGAGTAGTATTAAGGACTCTAATAAACTAATGTTTTTTGCTGCACTATAGTAAAAACCAAGAAAACCAAAAACTGAGTTAAGCTTCCTAAGGCCTGGTCAAACCAGGCAGCAGCTGTGATTGATTACATGTATCAAATGCCTTGGAAAATGAGGGACTTGGGGCAATGGGATGCTTTTCCATCCGCAGCTGAATAGGGCTGCTGGCTGCTGCATTCCAAGAGCTTGCTGCCTCTGTCATGAAAAGGCCCTTTGAGCGCTAAAAGAGGCCAGGCTACGGCTCTATGTGCTGGGGTTTTGACTGAGGGCTGTCTGGCACACCACAACACTTTCCTTCCCTCTCCTGGCTATCTTGCTGAAAATGTGTGTGCTGATCTCCTCCTGTAGCATAGTGTATTGACCCTTGTCTTTGTTATTCTTCATCCTACACTCATCTACACTTTTATGCCTTTTTTATGCCCTACACTCTTATTCTTTGAGATTTCTGATATTTTCAGAGAGCAGGCTGGAGTTCTACAAAAATGTACTGAAAGCAGAGCTACTTCAGAGAGAAGTTATGTTGCTAGTTGAATAAAATCTCAAGTTTAGTAAGGAGAGGTAAAGAACCACAGCATCAAAGGAGGAAATCATGATTTGAAATCTAATCGCTGTCTTCATTCTCACAAAGAATGCTTGTGGTTGAAGGAGTTCTGCAAAGCCACAAGGAGCATACTGAAAATGCAACAATACATATTTTTGCTTAATTAATACACATTCCAGAGAGCTACTGAGATCTGTTGATCAGCTAGTATGGTGTCATCTTGTCACCACCTGATGAAATTGTCAAGAAGTGATAATGTCTAAATTAAAATAAATAAATAAATAAACACACACCCAAGGACAGAGAGGAAACAACAGCAGTCAGTATGGTGATTCACATGGTGAGGATGTCCCCATTCCCATCACGGCCACCCAAATCACCAAAGACAGAACACTAAAACCTATGGTGGTGACAGACAGCCACAAAAACCTAGAGACCTCAGGCCTTGCGACCCACAGTGACGATCAAGATCAAATCCAAAACACCCTCACCAAGATCTAACAGAGGCCAGACCCACATGGGAAGCACAAACAGCCAGGAAGAAAAGTCCAAAGCACTGCAAAGAGCCAAGAGACAGCTAATAAGAGCCCAGGAAGGACATCATTTGGCACAACCATGGCCGCAAGGCACAACCCCATTCGTCCCCGGTGACCCTGCCATTAGGGGAGGGCAAAAGCAGCATGAGCAACACCCCGGCTCTAGCCCAGCCCATCCCATTCACCCAGCATCCAAGGGAGCCTACAGCCCCACGCAGTCCAGCAAGAGCAAATTGCTCTTGGAATAAAAAGTTCTTATCAGCTTTATATATGAATGAGCATCATGCTCTTCAGTAAACGTTGACACTGTTGTTACTTAGATCTGTAAGGTTATGTATATATCACTTTGAACTCAATTAAATTGAATTTTAGTGATGTCAGCGGTAATCTCTGCACAGGGCTGCACGGCGCAAACATGTTAACGAGCTAACCGCGTTGACGCCATGCAGTCCCGCGCAAGGGCCGATCTACACTAATGTCAGCGGTAATCTCTGCACAGGGCTGCACGGCGCTAACGAGCTAACCGCGTTGATGCCGTGCAGTCCCGCACACGTGCCGATCTACGCTAACTCACTAACGGAGATTTGCAGCGTTAATGCGGTTATAGCGTCAACGTCATTTTAACAAGATTAACACTGACAGCACTATTCAATTTACATAACACCAAACCACAACAATAGTTACCTCAAGGCACTTTCTAGTGTAAGGTAAAGACCCTACAATAACCTACAGAAAAAAAAGAAGAAAAAAAAACCCAACAAAAAACAAAAAACGGAGAAAACATTGACAATCAGAAGAAACACTATGCTCTATCTATAATCATTGTCAAGAAGGAAAGTTTTAGCCTAACTTTAAAAGTAGAAAGGGTGTCTGTCTACCAAATTCAAAGTGAGAGCTGGTTCCACAGAAGAGGGGCCTGAAAACTCCATTCCACTTTTAAATTTCCCAGGAACTACAAGTAAACCAGCAGTCTGAGAGTGAAGTGCTCTATTGGTGTCATACGGAAATATGACGTCTTTAAGATAAGCTGGGGCCTGATTTTTCAAAACCTTGAATGTGAAGAGCAGGATTTTAAATTCGATCATGGATTTAAGAGGGAGCCAATATAGAGAAGCCAAGACAGGAGAAATATGCTCTCTTTTTAGTCCCATGCAGTACACTGGCTGCAGCATTTTGGATCAACTGTAGGCTTTTCAAGCAGTTTTTAGGACAACCTGATAATAATCAATAACAATAATCCAGCCTAGAAGTAATGAATAGATTAACCAGTTTTTCAGCATCACTCTGAGACAGAATGTTTCTAATTTTAAGGATATTGCACAAAATGAAGCAAAGCAGTCCTGCATATTTGAAGTACAAGAAAATGACTCAAAGGTTCTTCAATGTGACTGGAGGCCAATCTAAAGTACATATCTGGTTAGACAAGTGCAATAACCCCAGTTTTATTCGACTTTAAAAGCAATAAATTAGAGGACATCCAGGTATCACTATTATTAATGGAGGCCGAGGAGTGGGTAAACATCTTACACACTGAGCAGAAAGGTAGATGAGGGACAGGTGAATAGTCCATCAGCTATGAGCTGTGAATATAATTAGCAGGTGATTATCCAATGCAAACTCTTTTTAAAGTATGTGATGGTTGTAATATAAAATAAAAGCTTTTACATAAAAAATTTATTTAAAAAAAAGACTACACAAAACACCGCTGTGCATTGTAACAGAAACATGAAGCAGTACTTTACCGCAAAGAGAACCGGAACCAAGTCTGGTTACATGATTTTATATACATGATGTACAGTGACTAAGGAGAAGGGGCATGACATCCACTAATCAAAGGGTCCATAGGCACTAATAAACGCCAAATTGTTCGTGATATATTTACTAAGGTTTAGCATTTCAAAAGGTAAAAAATACAAAATAAACAAAAAAAAAATGTTTGAATATCAGTCCATTTACTATTTTGACCAAAGTAATCATACAGAAACCTCAAAGATATTACTTTGTACAGTTTCTTTCTTCTTTTTCAACATGTGCTACAGGCTTAAACTAACCTCTGTAAATGCACTCTTTTTATTACCTCACTCACGCTGCCCAATCTTAAAAATTTTCCATCTACTACAGTTTGAAATGCTTATAAAATACACCATTAATACTAATATACTATCTATCCATCCATCCATTCATCTTCTTCTACTTATCAGTGGCCGGGTCACAGGGGGCAGCAGCCTAAGCAGAGAAGCCCAGACCTCTCTGTCCCCTGCCACCTCTTCCAGCTTGTCTGGGGGAACACCAAGGCGTTCCCAGGCCAGCCAGGAGATATAATCTCTCCAGTGTGACTTGGATCTGCCCGCTTTTACACACTCCGCAGGTCTGGTGATTACAAAATCGATCATTGACCTGCGGCCTAGCGTGTCCTGGTGCCACGTGCGCTTATGGACACTTATGTTCAAACATGGTGTTCGTTATACCAAATTACGGTTTGCACAGAAGTCCAACAACAAAACACTGTTTGGGTTCAGATCCAGGAGGCCATTCCTCTCAGTCACGCCCCTCCAGGTCTCATTGCCATTGCATACATGAGCATTGAAGTCTCCCAGTAGGATAACAGAGTCCCCAGGTGGAGCACCCACCAGCACCCCACCAAGGGACCCCAAGAAGGACGGGCTCCAAGAAGAGTGGCGCACTGTCGTCATCACTTATGCGCCGAGTGGCACATAAGCGCAGACGACAGTCAGGACCCAGTCCTCAACCCGAAGGCACAGGGAACAAACCCTCTTGTCCACTGGGAGAAACCCCCATGTACAGGGGATGCCGAGGGGATACTAGGATACCCACTCCAGCCCACCGCCAGGGGCAACTCCACACTGAGACCAGCCCCTCTCCAGGAGACTGGTTCCAGAGCCCAAGCTGTGCATTGTGGTGAGCCCAACCATATCTAGCCAGTACCTCTCAACTTCACGCATCAGTTCAGGCTCCTTCCCCACCAGAGAGGTGACATTCCATGTTCCAATTGCTAGTCTTGGTAGCCGGGGATTGGTTCGCCAAGGCTTCCTCTCCTGGCCGTGCGCAGCACACAATGCACGCAAAAACTACGGCACCTCCTGTGGGTAGTGGGCCTGCAGGAGGTGGGGCCATGTCCCTTTTTTGGGATGTGCCCGGCCAGGCCCCATGGACTAAGGCCCGGCCACCAGATGCTGGCCCTCGGGCACCCTCCCCGGGCCTGGCTCCAGGGCGGGGGCCCCGGTAACGCAATCCTGGGCAGGGTGAACTGTCCCCTTGGTGTTCTGTGTGCCATGGGAGACCCTACCATGGGTCAGAAGCCCCCGGACAACATAGCCCCTGGGATCCCTGGGACACCCAAACCCCTCCACCACGATATGGTAGCAATTCACGGAGGGCTAGAATAATGACTTACTAATACAAAGAAAAAAGAAAAAAAGAAAAAAAGAAAAAAGAAACAAATAAAATTTGTGTTTAGGACATTAACAAGAGGCAAAATTATGTTTTGTTGCTTTCAGCCTATTTTACATGTCCAAGGCTAAAGACATATGCATTTACACATATGGCACAACAGTGGTAACTTCACAAATTACTTTTAAAAAGTTATCCTGATCACAATCTAATAGCGTCAGGCAGGTGAGCTAAGAAAGAGTGACAGTTTAATTTACAAACTGTGTGTTCATTTAAGCATTTTGATTTACTGAAATGAACACCATTTATTATTTACCTATAATTACATACATAACCACACATACTCTTTAATTAAAGCAAATGCCAAATGAAAGAAATCTTAATTCTGTCAGTATTGTGGGATAACGCTTTGTGGGCCCAAGCCAGCAACGTTTTGTATACATGGTATGTATCACATAAAAGAACAAACAAACAAAAATGGTTACATTGTAATGTTGGTTCTCTGAATGAGAGGCTCCCTCTTCAGTCAGTTACAAATTCCATAGGTATGAAGCAACTCTTTAAGACACCCAGAGAGGAGGGAGTACTGGTCAGCTGGAAGAGTAAAAGGAGTGAAGGCATAGAAGATAGTCAGTAACCCCTGCCCACTTTGATTTACTGAAAATTGGTGCATTCCAAAACTCTTGACCATTAGTCTAAGTTAGCTGTTTAAAACTACTCTTTCAAGAACTTTTCAAATAAAAGGAAGGTTGGAGATTCACCAGTTAGCTAGAACATCTATGGCTTTTTAAGTAATGGTCTAATTACTGCCACCTTAAAGGCCTGTGGTACATAGCCCATTAATAGAGATGGGTTGATCATTGGTAGGTCATCTTTAAGCATCTTTGGCAGAATGGGGTCTAATAAACATGTTGATGCTTTGAAAGAAGTAATTACTGAAGTTAACTAACTAACGATCAACTGAAGAGAAAGAGTCTAGATAAATATCAGAGGCAATGAAAGCAGTTGTATATAATGTAAATGGATAATTGATGGAACCCGTCTCCTAGATATTACACATTGAACTGAACCTATCACTTTCCATTTCTGGTAACAATACAAATCCAATTATATCTATTCAAAGCACCCGTATACCACAGTTATTAGGTCATCCATGGCTGAGTAAATATAACCATCATATTGACTGGACTTTTCGAAAAACATTTAGCACTCTCGCTCCCACCACGCTATAGACCTGTTTCCTAGTGCTTCAATTCCTACAAGCTGTCTTCATAGATACCTCCAAAGACAAAATTCTCCCTCAGTTCAGCATTACTGGCTCCTTAAGATGGAAGCACAAATCTCTGAGGAGAGTTCATGGATGGCATGGTCTGCTATCCCTGACAAAACCAGAGGCATCCCGATAAGCCAGTGAGTTGCTGGGAATCTCCTATAATGAGGAAGATACTGTCATGGTTCCCCAGTCTAGAGCCTTGCATTGGGACTGGGATCAGACCCAACGCACATTTTGCAGGAGCGGTTATAGGGTCGCCACAGGCGGTAGCAGGCAGCTAAAAATAGATAGCAGGTCCCAATATTGTTAGGAGGATGGAGAGTGCAACAGAAATTTAAGACACCATAACTGCAACAACATTTTTGGAGTATAAAACTCGACAGGTTGGAGAATATAAAACTAAAGAAAAGAGGAAAATTGGATATTTGGAAAGGTTTTTAAATCGCTATAAATCAAGAAGGCAAAGAGCTAGACATTGTGTATTTTGAGAAATGTGACAAATTTCAGTCATGTGACGAGCTTGCTATCTTGGTGGGCAAAACTACTTCACCATGACCGCAAATAGAGGACAGTCGGTAGTACTGCAGGACTACAGTGTTTTGTTTTTTTTTCACTTGTCTCGAGGCAAGAGTACTTGGATCATCTATCCTTGGAGGAAAAACAAAGATACGAAGGGAAAACATAAATTTTGCGGTCTTGTGATCCATATTCTGCCCCGATAGCTTTAATTAAATCCCTGAAAGTGGCACCATCCCTCCCAGAGCTCCTTGTTCAGCGACATCTACATGTATGTTGTAGAGAATCTGTCACCTTAAACTGCTGCCAGGATGAAAGCTAAAGTACCGACAGCTACTTGCATTTTCGATCTGAATGGGTAAATAATGCCACTATGTAGGGGGTAAAGAACAAGGAATCGTTCATCCGTATATAAAAAAAGATAAGCGCTACTTAACTAGCTTAAGCAAACTACCAAACGTAAATCTTACATTATGTTTGCCTGGACATTTACAGTTTAGGGCCAGGAAAGTTCTGGTAGTATTAATTTTTTTACATCAATGTTGTGCCATAACTGTAAGTTGACCAAGTATTTTTCTCATGTCTGTAGATCATTTCTACAGTTTAAATGAGCCACCACTGACAGTTGGGGTCTCTGCAGTGGTCTTCTGTCTTTGATTGGTGTGGAGAGATACTGTGTGGACTGGATAAACATGTTTGAACATGTACCTAAGTGTATCACATACATCTAGATGGAAGATTAGGTAACCACAGGATCAAGAATTTTCCAATGATTATCATGAGATGAAAGATCTGTTTTATCTTTTGTTCATTTTCCCTAATTTCTTTTGGTAGAAACTGGAGCAAAAGTGCTGTGTAATTAGGGTAAGCACACAAAATGGGTTCAACTTTGATACTGGTTAAAAGCAGGAAGCAAGAAATGGTCATTTACCCTTCCAAATTAAAAGGCTATTTTCATTCAGAAGTCATTTACACACATGCAACATCCAAACTGCTGAGCTGAGCTACCAGGGGACGAGGGTAAAATCAAAAGCCAAATTAGATAGGGAAAAAATGAGAGCGGAAATCCAAAATTGTTACTCCCCTAAGCCAACTGTAGACTGGAAACTCCGAATCTAACGTGCCGGAATGTGTGGTAGTACAACAAATCATTTCACTTGTCAAACATTTATCAACTCACCACTGAGAATAAGGACACATAAATGATTATGATAATTCATAAAAGTTAAAGGTTAGTGTGGCTGACAAACACACCACAATACCCTGAAGCATCATACCAAGTAGCCACTCGGTCGGGTTGCTATGTGGCTCCAAAAGAAGACACATCTATTAAAAAAAAAACAAAAAAAACCAAAAAAAAACCACTACTGTGTGCATTCATGGTTCTGTTGCTATTTACCATGACAAATTACTACTATTATTACTACTACTATGTCATAGCAGCCTGTTTATTATTTGCTGTTTGTTAATGTCCAATTGTTTAGTAAATACTATATTTAATTCATCTACTTCTACACACACTGGTAGATAAAGCTAATTTAAGTTCAATCTCTGATCACTGATTTGGGCAGTTCTTTTAAAGCATTTTTTCCAAATCACTTTAATTTCTGTTGTCGTTAAAGTTGACAGTTGTGATTCTTTGTGTATTGTTCGCTCTCTTTATAAGAGAAAACTGCAAAAAAAAAGAAAACATATTTAAGTGAATTAAATATTTTACTTTTTAAATCTGAAATATATTTATAATGGTATTTTGCTGTTGATATTAGTTAATTATTGCAGGTGAATAATTTGCTAGTTTTTAATCCATTTTAAAATGTATACTATACAATAAAGATGTGTGCAAAATGTGAAAAGGGGATGGAAACTTTTAGACAACTGTATATTGTAAGCACTTTTTGAGATTGTAGGACTAAATTCTAACTGGAAATCAAAGGTGGTGAAGTTCTTCTTTTGCACAAACTATATCCAGATGTGACTAACAGGGTCATTCACGCTTATCATCTACACATAAACATGTATGAAAAACTATGTTGCAGTCTCTCTCACATAATGTATCATGGATTGTCAGATGGTATCACTTGCCTGCAATGGAATTTCCCCTTTCTCTGATGCTATCTTTCCACCCTACAAGCCCTCATCATTGAAGCTTACACAAGAGTAACTCCATCCCCGTAACTGAGTTAAAACAACAAAAGACAACTCGTTTGAAAGAAAAAACAACAACAAAAAACACCAAAGAGTTTTTTTATTTTTATTTTACCGTTTGGGTAATCAAATACAAGACAATACATGGCACTGGGAAGGTTGTGATGAGGACTGAGCTGAGTTATTTCCATTTCATTGGATCTTAGATAAGTAGGTGCATACCATTTTGGCTCTGTTTAAAAGCCAGAGTTAGCTGTGGAAAAGAGGCCGTTTTGATGCGCATGAAGCACTAGTATGTGCCAATTGTTTATCTTTCTCCAAACCAGTTATTAGTCATTCTTTCCTTTCCATCCAAATAGTTTGAGGGAAGAACAGTAAAGCAGAACTGAAAAGCAGCAGCAGAATTTCATTTAGTTGTGAACAAAAACTCTTCTCCTATTTTCTTTAAAACCCTTTGGCCCAGTCTCTGACCTATGATTAACTAAGCATCTGCTGGATGTTTTGGAAGAGCAGCAAGAAGAGGAAGCATCCTTTCTACATTCTACAGACTCCTGACAGATAGTAAAGGTGACAACCACAGGATTTTTCGGCTAGAAAGGAGAATTCATGATTGATAATGATGTCCTTTTTATGCAATTTTGTGTTAGTTTTCCACCATCCAAAAAGTTCTTTTTTCCCCCCTCTCTCCACAGAATATTTTCCCACAAGTTTGTGGGATCATCAAGATATTTATTTTAAGAAATGTGAGATAACCCTTTGGATTCTTTTTGATTAACAGTGGTTTTTGACTAAGGACTGTCCGATGGATCCCTTTTTACCCAGCCTCTTTCTTTCTTACTGTTGGGTCATGAACACTGACCTTAACACGGCCTAAATTTTAGTCATCAACTAATAATTATGCACCTCCATGTGTACATCCACATGCCTGCCCTTTTTTCTGTGATCGCACACTTTTTTCCATGCAGAATTTACATTATAAAGGACTAATGCACCTCAAACAGAAAAATTCAAGCGGACATCGAAGTAGAATAATAGGAATAACTTAAACATGGACAGCTATTGGGTTTCCAGTTGCCCATGTCAACAATAGAGTTTAATAGCTGAAGTAAGTTAACATTCGTTTCCGCTATATTTAATCAGGCTGACAACAAGACTTCGTTATCATAGGTATAATAAAAGCTTACTAACAACAGTTACACCAAACCAACATCCTCCTAGCATCTTACATAAGGTCTCTGAACATCAAGAGAGTGAAGGCAAATGAGCAAAGAAAAACCAAAACATCATCATTAGATCTTTTCTCTTGTGTAAGCTTACTTTGACCATTTTGCAGTTAAGTGAAAGACTGTAAATATATAAAAAGAACCTGTTGGTGTAGCAGTCGGAAAAGCCTCGCAACTGTTATTAGCGTCCTCCATTAGCTCTGCCACAATATGCTGTGGTATCGTGAAGTAAAGACAGAGCATAGAACTGACTTTAAAGGATTGGACCACAAATTACTTCATTGTCAGCAATATCCCATTCAGCTTTTGGGGTCAGCAACCGGAACAATATTTGATCCAGTGTCCTATTCCTGCTTTTTTAATGGTGTGACATTGTGTCTTCTGTACTGTATAATATAACATATATATTTTAGTATTTTTCTACTGCACTAAAGAAATGATAATGACTTTTGTATAAGCAGAGTTGTTAATATTAATATATAATAATCTTGTTAATAATTTTGGCTCCTCACTGCGTATGATTCTGGATACTGTAGCTCCTGTGAAAAAGAGAGCCTCAAATCACAAGTACTTGGCTCCCTGGTATAATTCTCAAACACGTACCTTAAAGCAGATAACTTGTAAGCTGGAGAGGAAATGGCATATGACCAATTTGGAAGATTATTTAGCCCGGAGAAATAATTTGCTGCTTTAAAAGAAAGCCCTCCGTAAAGCTAGAACATCTTAGTATTCATCATTGATTAAAGAAAATAAGAATGACCCTACGTTTCTCTTCAGCACTGTAGCCAGGCGGACAAGATGTCAGTGCACTGTTGAGCCAACCATCCCTTTAACATTAACTAGAAATGACTTCATGAACTTCTTCACAAATAAAATTTTAACCATTAGAGAAAAAATTACTCATATTCATCTTACAGATGTAACAACGTAACATTCTACAGCTGCTTTCAGTACCATTGATATTCATTTAGTCTTTTTCTCCAATTGATCTTTGGGAGTCAACTTCAGTAACTACTTCCTGCAAACCATCAACGTGTCTTTTAGACCCCATTCCTACAAAACTGCTCAAAGAAGTCCTAACATTAATGCTTCAATCTTTAATAGTCAGCTATGTAGCACAGACCTTAGCGCTGGCAGTAGTTAAACCGTTACTTAAAAAGCCATCTCTAGACCCAGCTGCCTTAGATAATTATAGGCCAATCCCCAACCTTCTACTCACCTCAAAAATTCTTGAAAGAGTAGTTGTCAAACAGCTAACAGATCATCAGCAGAGGAATGGCTTATTTGAAGAGTTTCAGTCAGGTTTCAGAGCACATGACAGTACAGAAACAATTTTAGTGAAGGTTACAAATGATCTTCTTATGGCCTCTGACAGTGGACTCATCTCTGTGCTTGTCCTGCTAGACCTCAGTGCAGTGTTTGATACTGTTGACCATAATATCTTATCAGAATGATTAGATCACACTGTAAGTATTACAGGTACTGCACTGCAGTGATTTGTATCAGATCTATCTAATAGACTCCAATTTGTTCATGTAAATGAAGAGTCCTCTTCAAACACTAAGGTTAATTATGGACTTCCCTTAGGCAGTATCATCAGAAGGCATAGCATACATGTTCACACCCAACTTTATCCATCCATGAAGCCAGATAACACACTCCAATTAGTTAAACTGCTGGATGACCTCTAATTTTCTGCTTGTAAATTCAGATAAAATAGAGGTTATTGTATTTAGCCCTGAAAATCTTACAAATATGGTATCTAACCAGATTCTTACTCTGGATGGCATTACCTCCAATAACACTGTGAGGAATCTTGGAGTCATTTTTGACCAGAATATGTCCTTCAGTGCACATTTTAAGCAAATATGTAGGATTGCCGTCTTCCATTTGCACAACATCTCTAAAATTAGAAATATCCTGTCTCAGAGTGACGCTGAAAAACTAGTTCATGCATTTATTACTTCTAGGCTGGACTACTGTAATTCATTATTATCAGGATGTCCTAAAAACTCCCTGAAAAGCCTTCAGTAAATCCAAAATGCTGCAGCAAGAGTCCTGACATGGACTAGAAAGAGAGAGCAGATTTCTCCTACATTTGCTTCCCTTCTTTGGCTCCATGTGAAATCCATAACTGAATTCAAAATCCTGCTCCTCACATACAAGGTCTTGAATAATCGGGCCCCATCTTATCTTAATGACCTTATAGTACCATATCACCCCATTAGAGGACTTCACTCTCGCACTGGAGGCTTACTTGTCCTTCCTAGAGTATTTACAAGTAGAATGGGAGGGAGAGCCTTCAGTTTTCAGGCCCCTCTTCTGTGGAACCAGCTTCTAGTTTGGATTCAGGAGACAGACACTATCTCTACTTTTAAGATTAGAAAAAAAAGGAAAGTTTTAAACCTAAAGCATATAGTTAGGGCTGGATCAGGTGACCCTGAATGTTCCCTTAGTTATGCTGCAATAGGTGTAAGCTGCTGGGGGATTCCCATGATGCATTGAGTATTTCTTCTTCGGTCTTTCTCACTCACTATGTGTTAATAGACCTCTCTGCATTGAATCATACTTGTTATTAATTTCTGGCTCTCTTCCACAGCATGTCTTTTGTCCTGTCTTCCTTCTCTCACTCCAACTGGTCGTGTCAGATGGCCGCCCCTCCCTGAGCCTGGTTCTGCTGGAGGTTTGTTTCTTCTTGTTAAGGAAGTTTTTCCTTCCCACTGTCACTAAAGTGCTTGCTCATTAGATGATGATTATTGTTTTGTCCCCCCCCCCCCTGTATGTATTATTGTAGCGTCTACTTTACAATATAATGCACCTTGAGGCAACTGTTGTGATTTGGCGCCATTTAAATAAATTTGAATTCAATTTACCGAAAGTCAAATGTAATCAAAATACTACAGTTCTGATAACCTTTGACTTCAACTGAGAAGTTCATCAACTTAAAAACTTAAAGCAATGAGTTCCTTAATGTTTTTAGGTTCTGCTAACTTTACCTATCTGATTTTCAGTGGGACTCAAGAAAACAGAAACGGTTTGTTCATTTGTTTTTAAACCAGGAGTAACATATTTCGGGTCATTGTCATGTTGGAAGACAAAGCAACAACTCAAACTGAATTCTACTGTTTACTACTTGAGGTTTTTTGTTTGTTTGATTGTTTTGCAGTATTTTGTTTTATGCTGTGTTTCAGTGTGGGGAATGTGTTGTTTCAGTTGTGTCCTTGCCCTTCTTTCTCCAAACATAAGCAGCGTCTCTATGGCCAAAGAACTCTCGATTTATCTCAGGTGACCAAAAGACGCTTTTATACATAATGTTTCTCCAGGTTGTCCTTAGCATACTTCAGTCTGGTTTAAAGGAAACTCTTCTGCAGAAGTTGAGCTTTTCTTGGTTTCACTTTTTCAGGGGACTAATAATATTGACCCTGGTAATTTTTTGTATTTTTCTAAATAATTCTTTTATTGTGCAAAGAAAAATAATGTATGTTTTCTAAAGAAAACTAATATGTTCAGAAATGCTATGTTGAAAATCCCTTGCTCTGTTAAAAACTCACAAAAGAAAAAGAGTTACAAAGGTAGAGAAATATGCACCATAAAAAATAAGAACACATCCTGGGACACTTTAACAGGATAATTACGAACAGGCTCAACAACAGTGCCTGTGGCTCCAAATATCTTATAATGTAAACAGACATTGGCCAGGCAGATGCTGGACTTCAGCAAGACTGATAACATCCGTAATCTCTTCCTGGAGACACAGACCTGACAATCCACATTTCACCCTCTCTTACTTAACAGACAGATTATGTAGCACATTTTAACAGCTGATCCAGCCAGGTAACCAAAGAATTGAGAAAACCTCCCAAATGCAATAAGAGAGTATAATCTATGATGTGTTGCTCTGCTGCAGACTAAGTGTGTATGTCTAAGGAAATCAAGCCAGACTAAGAAATACATGCTCTACCTTCAAGTCTCAGCACTCTATAGATATATTTATTTTCATAAAGAACTTTCTTGGGAGGAGGGGTGCTGGTGGAAAATCCACTGTAAACTAGAAAAATCTAAATGATCTATTAGTTAAAGGTTCCTCCAAAGCCCAAAGTAAGAAATCCATCTGCCTACAGCCTCTTCACCACCACCAGCCCCACTTTTTGCCAAAGGCCATCACATTGAACGTGACTGAAGACCCTCACCAACTTTAGTAGGGTGGTCCAAAAAAACATTTATCCATTTGCAAAAAATATGTCTTTGGTGCACAGCTGTCGTACATATTTAGCAGCACAGGTAAATGAAACTTTATATCATTGTAAGTTGGAGCCTTGAATCTTTGTGTAAAAGAAGATTTGTGTTGTCTGGATATTGAACTGGTAGCAGTTGGAATATGCCAATATTACAGAAATTATTATCATTATTACCCTTGACTTTAAAAATGTGCTACTGGACAGAACATAACCTTTTAGCAGTATCCCAGCTGTCCCACTAAAGAAAACAGAGTACTAGACATGTATTCATGTATGCCACTAATGCAAACAGTGCCATTTCAATCCCTCCTTTGCATTTCTGACCAGTCTAGTCCAGCTGACCCCAAAGTATCTTCCTCTAGTTAATTGAAAAACCTGTATCCTCAAGAGTTGCTAGGAGGTGGACAAATGAAACTATTGGGGCACTGTAGGAATGCTTTGAGTACCTACTCTTAGGGTTTTCCTTTAAGTGGTACAACCTGTTACCAGGTACTTTTTTTAGTACCAAGGTTTTTAGGCAAAGGTTCCAAGTGCCACCTATTGGCTAGTCACTGCTGTCATTCAAGTCATGAGAGCAATGCCTTCACAAAAATCAAAACCACCATTTAAAAAAAAAACAAAACAAAACAAAAAAACAAAACAAAATACAACAAAAACACAAAACAGCGTAGTGGTTCCTGAGTCTGACAAAAAGCCATACACCTAGCAGCAGGTATAGCATCGCCTTGATGTGCTCCATTGTTTTGTTGTATTTGTGTCCCGTGCAAATGACTTTATGGACTTTTGCCCGCATTGCTAATAACGACATTAGGTGGTACTCAACTGTAATATAAAACAACCAAATCAGAGTAGAGTTGAGTCCAGTCGAGTAGGGAATACTGGAAAAGGGCTATCTGTGAAACATATGAAGAGGACATTACCAGTTTTACTGGATCTCTAACAAAAAATGTGAAATTCCGTGAACACAAACTTATACCAGCTCTGACTGTTGTTTTGAGAACAACAATCCCTGGATCAAATTGATAGACTCCTACAGGAGGAAGCGGGGGGCTAAATTTGAGCCAATTAGCACAAGGGATTTGTGGAATTTTATTTTATTTTAATTTTTTATTAGTCCTGTATTTATCCAGGTAAAAAACTGATTGAGATTAAAAATCTAGTTTCCAAGAGATACTTGGCATCATGGCAGCAAAAGTCAAAGTGTGAAATAGCCTGAAATAAATGACTGGGTTTAAGGTGAGAGACAACCAGTGAGCAGCCTAGAGAGAGCAAATAAGCTAAACAATTTATTTAAAAAAATAAATAAAAATCTAACAGGATTAGTTCTGCCTCCTTCCAACCACACACCTCAACTGCATTCAGTGATTTTGACCTTTTCCCCTCAAAGTGAACAGGTTGTACTGGAAGGCCAACACCAAAACTGGGGTTGTATACAAGAAGGGAAAGATCCTTCAACATGTGCACTATTGCAGATTTTTTTTCATCAGTCTGTTGTAGCAAGTTCTGTAGTCTGCAAGAAGAGCAGCACAGAGGCTGACGTCACCAACAAACTGAAGAAAAGACAAATTTATCAGAAAAGCTGTGCCTTGTGGTTTCTAACAAACTGGATACATTTGATGATGTGGTTGACGTCGCCGAACAAACTGTTTTTCCATCAAGTATAATGCCTAAATTATGCTTCAGCAGGAAATCTATGTCATAACCAGAAACCCCTTTAAACACCACCTTCCACGTACCCTGATGTGCACCTCCTGAGAAATGTAAGGACATGTCAGGTCAACGCAGCCTGCAATAACCGAATAGCACGGAAGGTTGCGGTGTAGGGTTAAGAGGGGTTTCCAATTACCTCGCAAGTTACGACGTAGATTTCCGCATAAGTCTAAACTGGGTTTAACTCTCTGAACAACTTACTGGACAGTCAGCAGGGCACTTCCCATAACAGGCTGATATAGCAATGGGGCTACAAGGACAGCTACAGGAAACTTTTCATACCTACTGCAATAACTCTGTACACTGAAGCACATCTGTTTGGCAGATAATCATCTGTTCTTTCAACCAAGCCACAAGTGTGATTTCTCGTTTGTATACAAAAAGCTCCCTACTTTGGGAAACTTTCTTTTGCAGCCTTTCATTGTTCCTGTTAAACTAGTCAGTATATTCCCTCTGATACAAAATGTCTTCCTTGTTTATACTCCACACATCAGCACTCAGACATATACAGATTGCTGAAGCAACACATTTCAGCATTAGGCCTCAACAGTCTGACTATTTCATACTGCTTTCACTACTACAAACATGTGTTTTCCTGATCCTCTGGTTCCACCTAGTCACTAGAGTAATGGGGAGATGTGAATATTATACTTGCATGGTTCTGTATGTCTGAAATAATTAAAAAAAAAAAAACACAACTAACATATGGACCGATACATCTATTTTTTTTTTTTAATAATCAACCATCTTTATCCAGCTCTTAAAAGTCCTGTTGTATTATTCTGTCCAGAACAATGAATGATGTGTCCATCTATATTTAAGGATCTGACAATTCACTCACAAATAAAGATCTTTAAGCCTCTGAATCTGCTGTATTTCAGTAGAACAAAATGTTTTGTGGCTAGAATACATTTTTTAAACTGTCATTTGACATGATTTGTTACCAGGACAACAAAAGAAAGAGCTGTCCACTCCATTTTATCTAAAACTTGCATGTTTTCTAATCTTAATCAAGTGGGTTTGGTACCTTGATAGCACCGAACAACTAGTAAAACACACTTTTGCGGCGATAGTATAGGGCTGTTTTTTCTCCAACTGCCATGAAAATAGGGTAAATATTTACTGAGGATATTTAAAAGATTGGTTATGATTGTTTGTAGTTTATTTGCTCACATCTCAGCTTCTGTTACGTGAGGTTGCTATCAATTAAATAATTTCTTATGAACATTCACTCCGAAAGTGGTATCAGTGATCATTGGCTGCAGGCTAAAAACATGTCCTTGAGGCCATAGTAGGTTTGAAATGAATTAGGTTTTGTAAGCGCTAACAAAACCTAACTAAAATTATGGTTATGGGTGGTTCTATGCTTTCTGAAAGACTACAGAAGATGGCTAAATTAAAAATGTACAGAATGATTTTTAAATCATTCTGTACATTTTACAAAACAAATTCAGACAGTTCTCAGATGCTGTTAGCCAATCCAACAAACACTGTTTCAAAGCACATTAAAGTCTTTACACCTTTTACTTTCACAAGCCTGTTATCAATGCATCTGTGGACTCCTCTTAGTCTCAGTAATTCCAAGCATGTCCCTTTTCAGCCTCCTGTGTTTAACTTTAGATAAACAGCCGGTTCATTTCATACAATCCCTGCTCTCTCCAAATATGAACTTGAGAGACATGAACTGTTAACATAGGATACATGTCTGTAGCTCACTTTGCAGTACTGCAGTACAGATGCAAAAGGGAGGATATTTCAAGTCCTAAACTTTACACTCATTTTCCTTGTAATACAGCTGTTTGACAAGGAGAGGGGTCACAGGGCATCAGACTGACAAAATAACAATGCAACCCCGTAGTGTTTCTGAGGATTTGGTATGGCTCGTCACCCTAAAATGCATCCAACTTAACTAAAGACCAGGAGTTCTAGTTTTTTAGCCTGACATCAATTAAATATGCTTGTGGATGTAAAATTGAACTCTGCTCTGTGCATTGTCAGAGAGACTGAGAAATTCTTCTTTGAAATCTGTTCAGTATCACATGCATTGTTCTTAGCACATATGAAATTCCTTAAGAATGTCAGAAAATATATCTTAGTATGGTTAAAGCAGGGATCCAACACATTGCAATGCCTCCATTTTAAAACTTTAAAAAGTCAAGTTAAAACAAGAACTGTGTAAGTCGAGGCTTATGTATGTACAAATGTATGAGTTTTAAAACTACTAAAAGGAAAAATGGAAAAAAGAACTCATTTTCCTTATCCCCACCCCACGCAAAAAAGAGAAAATCCTTAATGTTCTCATCTATTTATTTATTTATTTATTTATTTTTAAATCGGAGACCTCTGCACAGCTTCTTCATCCTAGTAGCCAGAGTTAAAAAGAAATGCCGCGACAACGCCAAACAGCAGAGAGCAGGAGGAGAATGTGCTAATCATTTAGCTCTCTGCACCCCACCCCCACCCTTTTCCCTTAATACCAAATGGTAAGTCCTCAGAGCGAAAGCTGAAAACAGGAAATCTGCAGAGCTCTCACCTCCCACAGGGGGAGTAAATTAATTAGCATGACTGACAAAGACGTGAGATCACCTCGAGCTATGCGTTCAATTAACATGACAACTACATAGTGGTCCTTTGAGTCCAACACAAGCACCCCTTTTTATGAAGACTAGGAGCTGCAAGAACACACGTCAACAAGCTGAAAGAGGACAAAGAGTGCTTAAGTGGTCACAGATACTTACGGGAGACCCCCCCACCAATCCAACACACACACACACACACACACACACACACACACACACACACACACACACACACACACACACACACAATCTTTCCATTTAAAATCGTGAAATGTGTATATTTTTAAAAAAATATATAAATACACAACTACAAAATTCAACCAGCATAAAGGATCGAAAGGATTAAAGGAGAGGATGTATAAAGAGATTTAGAGAAGAATCTTCGTTATATTTACTATGTGTGTCCAAGTTTGGGTAAAGTAGGAAATTTAAGAGGTAGTAAGCCATCCGTGCTCTCTGCGAAAATATTGATATTCTCTTTAAACAACGGAAACTCCATTTCTAAACAGATCTCTTAACTCGGACTGCAAAAGCGGTCAACAAAATCTATTGTGTGTGGAGGAGTGGAAACAACGTGGAAACATCACAAACTGTTTTTCAAGCCAGAGAATTCTAAATGTGTAGGACTCCTAAGCAAATCTTTACCTACTGGCCGGTCTTTATGTTGTGTAGCCCATCACTTCTCACCTTAATCCAAATTCTTTTGGAGTTTGAAAGAAACTCACCTTCACATTTCAGACTGGGCGACAACACAAGTATCCAGAGCAAACTCCTTAGGAAGGTGACCATGGCGTACGTTTTCACTAAGGAAACTTTACAACAAGACTGATAACTTTATTATCCCACTGTTTGAGCCGATGCCCTTCTTTTGACTTCTTGTTTTCTGTCCACAGTCGTAGCTGGAGAGAAAGCTTACTTTCCAAATCGTCAGAGAGTCAGACACGAAGGTGCAGGACAGATGCGGGTTCGGAGAGGTAATCAGGCGGTCGTTCATCCCATTTACAGTCCACAAGAGAGACGGGCTGAGCGGCTGCCTCTGAGCTGCTAGTCCTGCGTTGGCCTCTGTCCTCGCGTTGAAATGCGAGCAGTGACGCGCACATGAAGTGCAATATGGCAAACCACGTTTTAGGAAGAGTGCACCATCTAGAGACAGAACCCAAGAATCCTAACAACCAGACTGCCAGATCTACAAACCTTATCCTGTTAATAGCCTATTTACAAATACAAACATTAACACGAGGAATCTAGAGTCTGCAGTGCTCATTTTGGGAAAGCAAATATATTAGACACAGCGTAGCGTTCAGACCACACCTTTGCTTGTTACAACTGCTGGACAGAACAGGTTTAAAAAAAATCTGGTAAGTATTTCATGGTTCTATCATTTTGCATTATTTTAACTCTATTTTATAGTTTGGCATCTGAGTTATTAGTAGTAGTTTCTTGGTCAAGTCACAGTTATTTTCACTGTAGTTCCTGACTTCTCCTTTAGGTCATTAGGTCTCACTTCTATTCTTTGTTCTTGTCATTTCTAATATTCATATTTGTGGATTTTCTTTGTTTCAGTTGTCAGGTTCTGTTTATTTCCTTGTGTCATCCTGCCTCCCCTTTGCCTTGTGAAGTTTCAATCACATTTTTTGTTATTTTTATTTCATGTGTTTCATGTTTAGCTTTGGTTCCTCGGTTTTGTCTTTCTTAACTGTTACCAGCTGTTTTTCCACTGGCTTCCTGACCACTTGTTATCCCATACTTGTATGTATGGTTTCACGTTCCCTTTGTTTTTTGTTATGTCCTCCCTCATGTTGTGAACTCCATGCATCTGTATTGATTCCACACATCTCAGTAGTGATGGCAGAGATAGAACATTATTTTGAAACATTTTAAACACATCACTTATTACATATGGTGACCAAATAAATGTCATTTAAAAACATTGCACTCAATAAACTGTAATGTTTTTGTGTGTCTTGTGTCTTTTTGTCTCTAAACTTTGTGTTGGTTTATAGTATTATTTCTATGGATGGATATTTTATTTGAACCAGTCAGTATTTGTATGGGGCTCTTCTATATATTTGAGTATTTTTATTAAGAAAGATAATCTGTTCAACAGTACTCAAGCTGAGGTTTCATGTCTTGCTCTGTCCTGCTTTGGAGAATATTCTTTCACAGGGGGACTGATGTGGCTGGAGTAGAAAGCTTGACCTGTCTTGACCAGGTGGAATAGATGAGAGAATATGGTGGCATGCTGGGTTCAGTAATCTAGAGGGTTATCTCCTCTTGGTAGAGATGAGGCTGAGGGATAGCGCTGAACCTCAACAGAAGCATCAGCAGTAAGACTCTGTTTTGGTTGGTTTCATCTACTCTGCAGTCAAAAACATCCCACAGCCTCTCTTGATGATGTTCACTTGCCTCTTGTACTGTAGTGGCTGATTTTGATGGTACACAAGCACTTGTTTGCGCTTGAGAAGTGTTTCTTGGTCAGCACTGTTGAAAGGAGTCAAAGTTGTTTTCAAGGAGGACAAGGCTGCTGCAGCTCGTTCACAGGCGCTGAAACCTATTTAATGTGCTGTTCCATCTAGTCTCAACTTCCTGTAGGAGTTTCATCACAGGTTTTCCCATTTGCTCCTGAATGTCTAATAGCTTCTGCTTAGCAGTGGTACTAGATGTAATATATCAATTCAAGGGTTTCTTAAATGGCTTTTTTCACAAACAAATTCAGTGTGTGAGCAAAATAAGGCATGTGTCGCACTTGTAAAAGTTGTGCACAGGCTATCATGTTGAGCACATCATCAGTGATTTAACATGTAACCTCGTTCTGTATCCCCCCCATGAATGCAGAAGAACAACTTTGGCTTCCTTCAAATGCTCAGTGGTGTGCATCACCGAATATGTTAATTGAGGTCCACATATACACTACCAGCCAAACAATTTAGAACACCCCAATTTTTCAAGCAGGGGTGACGTGGGGTGCAAGTGGCCCCTGGGCCTCAAGTTTGAGACCCCTGATGTAGAGGAAGTGGCTGATGATTGTGCCAGTAGTCAGTATCTGTAGCCAGTCTTGTCAGGGATGTCACTTACGCTCAGGCCTATGCAGAACAGCAGTGGGGACTGAGCATCTCCTGGGTAAATCTAACACTTGGTGATGACTTGTGCTATTGTGCTAACTAGTGTTTTTCGCCACATCCCCACTGATTTCCTGATGAAGGATCTTAAGGGCTTGTTGATCTTATACAGTTCTAGGCACTCCAGAGTTCATGTGTGAGTCATAGACTTTCTTGTAAGCAATCCAAGAAATGTTTTGCCCCTCTGTTTTTTCTGTTAATTCCTTTTTGTGCCCCGCTCATGTGTTGAGTCATATGCCTATTTATCTTAGTCGCTATGATGTCTGAAAGAGCTCCTACTGAGTCAGGTTATTGGCTGGTATGTAACTAACTGCACTCCACTCATGGAGTGCAGTTAGCTTCTTTAGATAGGAGGTGTGAATCATATCAGGGCCTAGTGCTGACCAACTCTTCATGCTTCAGACCCTTTCTTGGATGTCTGGCATTGTTCAGAGAGGTTGCTGTTATGATCTGCTCTAAGATCTGCAAGCCACTGAACATTAATGTTATGGATGGATTACTCCATCTGAGCACTTAAAGCGCTTTACACAACTTGCCTCACTCACCCATTCACACAAGCAGTTTTTTCTATGCTTTGTCTAAGTGCTTTCTATCTAACATTCACATGCATTCATACTCTGATGGATGCATCAGAGAGACTTGGGATTAGTATCTGGCCCAAGGATTTTTGGCATGCAGACTGGAACACACGGGGATGAAATCACCAACCTTTTGGTTAGTTGGTGAACTACAGCCACCTCAGGATTATGGCAGGAATATGCAGGCAGTCCCTGGAGTATGAAGGAATTGATATCATGCATGATATCAGATAGTTAATCCAATAGCTAATATAATAGCTAATCCATGAGCTAACAGGAAAGGGAAAAGAGAGTAGAATTTTAAATGTCAGAAATAAATCTTTGATTT
>NC_140467.1:56484889-56749889 GCF_051167445.1 Perissodus microlepis | reverse complement strand
CATAGTACCATATCACCCTAACGAAGCAGTTTGCTCTCAGACTGCAGGTTTACTTGTGGTTCCTAGAGTATTTAAAAGTAGAATGAGAGCAGAGCATACAGCTTTCAGACCCCTCTTCTATGGAACCAGCTCCCAGCTTGGATCTGGGAGGCAGACACTATCTCTATTTTTAATATTAGGCTTAAAATGTTCCTTTTCAATAAAGCATATTAATTAGGGCTGGATCAGATAAACTCTGAACGAGGGATAATAAATCACATTTAGGCAAATGTTGTTGTGATTTGGCACTTTATAAATAAAACCAAATGGAACTAAAATGGTTGCACAATTGAGAATGGTGAAATATTGTATAAAGAAACCATAAACATGTGAGAAGACATCTAAAAATAAATGTTCACAGGTAGAAACAACAGCCAGTCAGTTGTTTTATCTGAAATATTTCAATTCAGCACATCAAAATCTTTTAGTAGTTGGACACTGCGTCTTCAGTGTTGCTATTTTCTGAAAAACTGTTGAATAGTGTTATTAGCAATAAGAACTCAGTTTCTACTCCAGTCTTCTATGGATGTCCTCTCTGTCTCAGTTTGGGCCTTGAGAAAACTCAAAGCTAGTATTTTCACATGTCACATCCAGTTATATGCTGGACTCCAGGCAACATCGAGATTTCTCTTTGAAAACAAAGAGCTTTCCAAAATCTGTTATGCATAATCATAAACTACACAATGCAATCATCTCAATTCTCCTGAAAATGATCCAAGGTGTAAAAATCTGTATTTATTTGTTACAAAAGTGGAACAACTGTGCACAGTTCAACAGTTCAAGTAGGAGTAGACTGCAGACACAAATCAATCAAAAAGTACAACAGGCTTTTTTGGTCATTAAATAGAAAGGCAACAAGTCATTTGTTTTGTGGAAATCAACTTTAGTTCTAACTGAAAATGTTCTCTAATAGTGTTTGGGGGGCATTTTTATTCAGAGCAGAAAGGCCCACACTAACTTTCAACATGTAGAACATATAACACAATGTTAATAAGGAAGAAAATTAATCATTAACATTCATTCATTAGTAGAGATCTCACGAGTCGGTCCGCATCTTGCGGATCAAACTGTTGTTTTACCCAACCAGTGGTGTAGACTTCTGTTAAAGCTCCAGTGATGTCTGCTAACTTATGAGGAGCGCTGAAGCTGCCTCTCTGACACAAGCCACAGCCTTCTGGATGTCTTCCTCTGTTTGTTCAATGGTGACCACCACTCTGATACTGGAGACACACAGGTGGAGCAGTGAGACACACTGAGACTGTGTAAAGGTAATGTTATTTACGCAAATTATTTCAATCAAATGTTTGAATGCTTCAAACAAAATAACCATCAAATGAAACTTTAACCCATCAAATAATAAAGCACGTACAACCCCAACGGGTCATGGCAGATGGCTACCCCACGCTAAACCTGGTCCACCGCCAAAAAAGCTATGGACCATTGAGATACAAATGTATTAAAGTACTAAACAACATTAAACCCCATGACAGAACTCATAATGTGCCAGGTGCATAGAAATGTAGGGTCTTTTACCTGGGAGGTGGAAGAAAGCGCTCCTCTTTTTCCAGATACCGAGCTAGGGTCAGAGCCACGTGTCTTTCCATACACTAAGACAGAAATCATGGAAACTCGATGAGAAACTAAACATATTTTTATACAGTATTCCATCACGTGATCGATGGGAACTCGAAAGTGAATTATAAGAATGTTTTGGGCATAAGACAATACAGATACTAAAAACACTGTGTACTACTGATCAAATGATGAAAGCACTATGTAGTCGCATCCTATTACAATGTAGTCCCAGTCTTAACCATATACCATACTATTCACACAAGTAAATGGTAAATGGACTGATTCTTATATAGCGCTTTTCTACTCTCCCGGAGTACTCAAAGCGCTCTATACAACATGCCTCATTCACCCATTCACACCCACTCATACAAGCACTTCTAAACACAAGTGCAAACTATTCTACATTCACACACATTCATACAATTTGGGGTTAGTAGCTTGCCCAAGGACACTTGACATGCAGACTGGGGAAGCCTAGTATCGAACCACCAACCTTCCGATCAGTAGCTGATCAGCTCTACCACCTGAGCCACAGCCACCCACAAGTGCTTCCTGGGTTCATATTATGCGGAGCAATAAAACCAGCCTTTCTGTCAAGCTATTGGCAATCTACAAAACCATTGAAGAGTGTGAAATAATAATAATAATAATAATAATAATAATAATAATAATAATAAACATGGTATGGCAGTACTGAAAAATGCGAAATAAGTAAACAGATTGAATTTGTTAAATTTTTCTTTCCTCTTTTAGTGACTACCCCTGATCATGTGGTCCACAGGTACAAGTGTATTATGAAAAGATACCAGAAAGCCCAGAGTCTGTCGCAGAAACAACCAAGTAACCAAGTGTGAACAAGACAAGCCTAACACATACCAGCATCACTGTTGGCCTTTTAAAAAAACAAAACTATATTTGTGAAGTTATGGTACTATCTTGCTGTCTTCTAAAATAATATGTGCCAATGACATGTCCATACTTTTGCGTTTTGATGGGGACGCCCCTTAAACTTAACCCCATTGGGGATTAAGTGTAAGAAGGTAGTTACAGTGAATTGTTTCATTGTTTTTTGTGTATTTGTGCCTTAGTGGCAGGTTTTACAGTGAAAATTGTTTTATTGTTTTCTGCAACAACCTGACTTGTTGTCTGCAAAATGCACACAAGTACAGGGTACTTGCGCCTTATTCGCAGGTCGTGTTATAAAGTGTTACCGGATTTCATCTTGACTTTGACACTCTCAGTCTGAAGTTTTATATGAAATCCCACAGAGGTCTCCAAAAACTTTAAATAACAGTTTCAGTGTGCGTCTGATGGAATCATCTGGTACTGTTATACTTACATAATCGACAACTGAACGGAGCTGCTTCATGTCAGATTCCCTGGAGCCAGAACTTCTCTCTAGCTCCAAGTGAAGAGCTGGGGCCACTGGAACTCCAGCTAACTTGAGACCTGGTGTTCTGTTTCACATAGAAAATAAAACATATACCAAAACACAATTTATTATGGACACTGTAAAGGAAGATAAAGCCAGAGTATAATTTGAATGTAAGCCTATGTGTTTCCTCTATGTGTGAAAGGCTGTAGTGTCTGGGGATGCAAATAATGATGCTGAATCAGAAAACTGATGTGGAGGGACACCTCCCCCCACCCACAGAAGGAAAAAAAGAAATCACCATAAACACAAACATACCCTTGTAAAGCGTTGTAGACATGTTTGCACTTTTCTCTGAGGACTCGAAAAACATCTGCAAAACAGAAGAAATTTTTCTTTTTACAAAAATTCTAATAAAACATGCTTCCTAATGAGTAAGAAGTAGAAATGGAATGCTCAATCTCCAAGAACAGGTTATCAGCTGAGATAATGTATTTTTCCGGAGCTGGAGTGGATGAGAACAGATTGTGTACCTGGGTCCTCCTCCATGATGTTGAGAGCCTCGATAGCAGCAGCAGCCAGCATGGGAGGCAGAGAGGCAGAGAAACAGTAGCCTTGACCTGAGAGACGCTACAAAATACATTAAAAAAAATTTAAAAAAAAGTTTTACTAAATCATATCTTCATGATTAACGCGCTAAAATTGATCACCTTAAAAATACCTATTGATTAATGGAATAACAAACCAGCAGTTCTGGCCCATATCAGTATAATTTCAGCTTACGTTTCCCCAGATTCACTTCACTCAGCTAGGTGTAATGACTGATGTCTGAGTTTACAGTTAGGCCTAGAAACTGTTGGCACCTTATTAAATGTGTCTTTAAACATTTCCCAAAAGATTTGAGAACACATCCACAATGAAAGTAGTTTACTTTTGTTTCATATTAAAAGAATTTAGATACCATCCAGGAAAAGTACAGAGCATTATGCAATAATAATTATGCACTCATTATAAATGTTCATATTTTCTATCATAAAATTCGACCAATTGAGATGGAATGAGAGGAGAGACACCATCCTGTTCTCGGTGCTTGCTTCAAAAGCCTGCATCTCTACTTCACCTATTAAGACAGCAAAGCTTCATAATAGAAGAGTTCTGGTGCTTAACTGGCCTTCTTGCAGTCCAGACTTTTCACTAATTAAAAACATTTCGCAAAGTCACAGCGACTGGTCTCCTCAGTTCACAGACATTTGTGGCGCTGCTACACAGTAGGGGTGATGTGGGCCGTGAGTTTGAGACCCCTACTCTGTATCGATTAAAATATGGGTCAATGAGATTTGCAAATCATTGCATTCTGTTTTTATTTAAATTGTACTTTAGTGTAAAATGTAATTAGGCTTGTAAATAAGTGAAACGTTACAAAAAAGCAACAGATATATACTAGATATAATGATTTGTCAAGCATGGGATTAATCACTAATATTGACAATGACATGTAAAAATGCTGGCTGATTATCTGATGATGCATTACAAGACAGACTCCCAACACGGTTGTTACAGTACCTGGTGGTCGATGACAAAGGAGCGGCCGCAGCAGAAACCTCCGATGGAAGCCAGAGCATTTTCCATGTTAGCACTTATCAGGTCAATGTCATCTATCTGCAAGAAACAGTTTTTTTATTTTGCTAAGATAGATTTAAAATGAAGCAATCAAAGTACAATTTAATGACAAACTGTCATATTTGTTTTAAAAAGTTAAATAAAAACAGATTTCCTTCATTTTTGTCACTATAAATTTCACTTTATTAAGTATTCTACACGTTTTATTTTTGCATCATTGTGAAATAAAACTATACACCATTCAAAACTGTCACTAGCTGTCTTTTGCAATGTGAAGTTTATTATTAGTCCCTCTGCAAAATACAAGACTGTAGAGGATGGATTTAAAGTTTGTGTTATATTTTAACAAGTCAATTCTGAGCAACTGATGCATCTATTGATCTATCTGTCGTGATTCACTCCCCCTTTCTTACCACTAAAATGAAAGTTTGAGACTTTTATCTTTAATAGCTTTTGAGACATTCGTGTTCAAACATTGCCTCAGATTTCAATGTGGGAGGAAAC
This sequence comes from Perissodus microlepis, assembly GCF_051167445.1. Classification (NCBI taxonomy): domain Eukaryota; kingdom Metazoa; phylum Chordata; class Actinopteri; order Cichliformes; family Cichlidae; genus Perissodus; species Perissodus microlepis. The sequence goes on along the minus strand of NC_140467.1, from coordinate 56,744,779 downwards.
TGCCTGAAAGTAGGCTGACAGAGCATTTTTCGAAAATGCTCTGTCAACCGCACACGCACGCACGCACACCAGATACTTGGACCACAACATTTCTATGCCAATCAGAAAATGGTTGAGCAGAAGGCCCACATTAGATTCACTAATCTAAATGAAGCAGGCTATCATTAGACCTAGACAAACATCTACAGGCCTACTAAAGAAAGTTCAGAAACTTTAAGCGTGGCTGTAACCGACTGGTACACCACGGTACGCCAAAGTGCTAGAAGACAGCTAAAATGGATGGCTGCGTAACTTTTCCCTTTGCAAGCAAAACCCCTTCATAACATACAGCCAAGTCAAGAATACTGGCGAAGAAGAGGTACACATAAATGAGGAGACACACATTTCTTTCTTTTCTTTTTTTCGTTAGTGCAAATCACTAGTCTGCTAACCAAAGATTCAGATATTGCCATTAACAAAGATGAGTCCGAAAGGATTGTGCATTTGTGCAAGAAGCTCAATATAATGTTAAATCTTACAAAGCTTTACAACAAATAAAATTCAGCATTTGATCATGTCCATAGATTCCAGACGTTACATAGCCATTGTCTGCAAAGAAACCTTCTATTTTATTTATATTTCAATCACTTTTATTTATTTGATTGCATCAGCTGACCTAGACTAGTTTGACTATGGTAAAGCTACCAAGAGAGAAAGATAGTAACACATTTTGAATCAGCTGTTAAACTGTTTACTGCCAGTATTAAGTATTTTTGCATTTCAAGCTAAACTACTCACATTGACCCCAAAGTGTTCTGTGACTCCTCGGCCATGGTCTCCCAAAACACCAAATGACATGCTCTCCTCAAGAAAGATCCGCACCTTGTATTTGTACTTGAGTTTTACCTGGAAGTTAGAAAAACATAAAAAACAAAACATAAAGTCAATAAATGGCAAAAAGTATCTATGTGTACACTATCTGGTATAATCAAGAATCAAGCGAGTGGTGAATGATTTAGTCTACTGTAGTAGACGGACATCAGCTCAACTACAGAAGGTGAACGATGTTAAGCCATAATATTTGCCTGTGCTTTGGTGGGGTTTTTAAACTTTTTTCTGCAAAACAAACAAAATTAAATTGGAAACCAAATTGTTTTCCATTTACCAGTTCAGGCAGAGGACAGATATCTGCAGTGTTGATGTAGAGCCCCTCCACTACAATGAACTTCCGGGTCACTCGAGCTTTGCGAGGATTCTACAAGAGAAACATTCTTATTTGGAGATTTTTTTAAAAACCCAATGAAAATAGAGAGAATGTAGAAGCATTTAACATCCTGTACCGCCTGTAACACCATTACAGCACATTTGTGACACTTGAGTTTCTCAAACGGTCCTAACCTTCAGGTCCTCTAGCTCCTGCTCCTTAAGCAACCTCTCCAGGTCCTCCATGTCATTGTGTTTGAAGTACTTGATTAAGCTGCGGGATGCCTGAAGACCTTTTTGTATAGCGAAACAGGCTGCTTCATCTCTGAACAGAAAATAAAAGAGAAAACATTAAACTATGGAACCAAAATATCACACACTTGGAGTCAGTCAGACTTACACATTTGCGGGCAGGTAAATCAGTCTGTGCAAACAAAATCTGACTGACAATCACTTCATCCAGTCCATCAACATGTCTATGAAACCCCACCCCTACAAGACTCCTCAAACAATTCTTAACAGTAATTACTGCCTTTCAGTATTATCAGTTTATCTTTAATAACAGGTTACATATTACAGGCTTTTAATGTGGTTAAACCATTACTTAAAAAGCTCTTACATAATCCAGCTTAGTCAAATATAGATCAATTTCACAGACCAAAACCTAGTGAAGCTTAATAATCGTCTTATGGCCTCTGGCAGTGGCCTGAAAACGGCTTGTCCTGTTACACCTCAGTGCCACATTGAGCACAACAGTTTACAGAGACTAGAATACACTGTTAGCTATAAAGGCAAAACACTGTGCTGTTGTCTAACAGATTAAAATTTGTACATTTAAAGAAGAAGTGTCCTTCACATACAGAAGTTAGTCTTGGAGTTCCACAGAAAACTTTATGTTAGACATGCTTTTCTTAGGCAATTTATTTAAAAAACAATTTACACATTTCTGTTGCTGTACAGATGATACCCAGTTATTATCATCTAAAATGTTATCCAAAAGTTTTGAGCAGCCCATGATTTGAATGATTTGACTTTTTTTTAAAATTATTTTGTTTGATCATATTAGTTCCTCAAAAAGCCCATCCTCGGCCTGGCGGTAATTATTCATTTTTTCATCTAAAAACACTCTTTTATTGATGGATCAGTTACATCTAGCTCTGGCTCATGTTTACGTGTAACTAGTTTCTGTGGATGGTATTACACTGACCTCCAGTAACACTTTGAGGAATCTTAGGGGCGTTTTCTTGTCTAGGATGTGTTCTTCCATATTCACATTAAACTAGTATGTAGGAGACTGCTCTAACACCTCTATTTAAAGCTTTCACTTGAATCACAATGTCACAGTAAGGGTACTAACATAGACTAGAAAGACACCTTAGACATGTTTCCTATTTTAGTTTCTTTTTGAGTCCCTGTTAAATCCAGAACTTAAAATCTCTGTCCTCACAAAGGCCACATAAAATAAACAAAAATAAAGCTAACTGAAGATTGGTTTAATTGAGTGAGCGGTGTTATATTGGTTTAATACTGGTATACATATTATAAGAAACAACACTCACACAAAGATGATGTCACCCCTCTTGGAGTAGGCAGGTATTGCACTAGCAATAGTCGCAAAGCCATATGAATAAAGAATGGCCTCTTCAGTTTTCATGAATTTGGAGAGACGACTTTCCAGCTCCAGGTGAACATCTGGGGGCAGGGAAACATAACATTAGTTACTAATTGGTTACATTTTTTAGATGTCACTTACCATTCCCTTTAGTATTTCTGAGTTTTTAGTGGATGTGGTTTAATCAGAGGTGAAAAACTAGCACTTTGAAAGAAAGACTGTCAAGACACCAAACAACAGTATGATTTTAAATATTTGTGCTTGACTGAGAAAAGTCTCAGTTCATCACTTAGCATTAGATACATTCACTTGCTTATCCCTTAACAAGGCTCATTAAAAAATGTGATAGGGCTATCTATCCCATTTATCATGGCAGAAAGACTTAAGGATAATGACAAAATTATAATACCAAGAGAAAATCGGAGAAACTGCAAACTCCAGTGAACTTAATAAGATATACTTGGATATATAGTTGCGTGAGTGACTCTAAAACTATGGTTTGCTCTGAACAGTGAATGTTTCTTGGTGTGTGAAAGAAGTTGCTGCGGTGATGGAAAGTAAATGTCCATACTAAGGTAGAATGAGTATGACTATTGGTATTTGCTTTACTACTGAGGTTTCACTAATTCATTTGAATTAACTTGTTGCATGATCTGATGATTGAGTCATTAGGTCTTTTTCCAAAATTATCCTCCTTGTATTATCCCTAGACGGCTGGAATTTCGATTGCAAATCAACAGCTAACATATAAATGCTTAAGCTAACATAACGTAACTAATGTCATGCCCCGTAGTAATTAGGCTACTCAGCAGCCATCCTAATAGTTCGGTCTTTGTCGTTTCAAAAAAATATAATGTTAAAATCTCAAATAAATAGTCTGACACCAATATGTCACAGATTTAAAAACGATCTTCAGTTTTCGTGTTTGCAACATCTTCTGAAAACCTGACCTCTGACTTTAAGGTCAATCCAATCTAAGACTTCTAAGAAATGGTGTAGTAAGTAAGTAAGTAAAGTAAAATTTATTTATATAGCACATTTCACAGATAAAAATCACAAAGTGCTTTACAATAAGATCAGACATACAAGTTAAAATTAATTAAAAGCCCGTTTGTATAAAAATGTCTTCAGCTGCTTTTTAAAGGAGTCAGTAGAGTCTAGACAGCGTAAAGACAACGGCAGAGAGTTCCACAGCCTAGGTGCCAGTGCCTGAAAAGCCCGATCCCCACGTGTTTTAAACCTAGTACGTGGGACCACCAGTGACCTCTGACTTGAAGACCTAAGTGCTCGGGATGAAGCATGAGGTTTCAGCAGGTCAGAGATATACTGGGGAGCTTCACCGTGCAGAGCTCTAAAAGTTACAACTAAAATTTTAAAATGAACCCTAAAATTTACAGGCAACCAATGAAGAGAAGCCAAAACTGGAGTAATGTGTGACCTCTTGTTTGTACCAGTTAAAAGTCTTGCCGCTGCATTCTGTACAGACTGAAGGCGATCCAGAGCTGATTTGTTGAGACACGTAAAAAGACCGTTACAATAATCCAAACGAGAAGAGATAAAAGCATGAATAATCATCTCAAGTTCTGCCTTTGACACCAGTAGTCTGAGTTTTGAAATGTTTCTTAGATGATAAAAACAGTTCCGGACAAGTTGTCAATTTAAAAATCCTTACAAAAGCAGGTGGCCATGCCGCTCAGTCATTTAAGGCTGAGCTATAACTGCAGAAAAGAAGTTGTCCTATAGTTAACCCTTGAGGTAAGCCACATTTCTGTATAAATGGGTTTGATTTCTCTGACAACACATCGTTTTATGTCAGCGAGATATTCATTCAAACCAAGAAAATAATAAATTAAGGGTATATTTAGGAAATAATTAGATTATCAAAGAGTTTAATTACTTTTCTTGCAAGTGTAGCTTAACATCAAATGGTGGAATGTTAATAGAAGATAAAAGTACCCCATCAGCCTTTTACTGAGCTGAGGGGTGAAAAGCTGAACTCACCAAAGGTCCCATAGAAGCCTCTTGGACCACAAGTGCCCACACCATATTTCTTCAGTGATGCCAAAGCCTTTTGCTGTAATGAAAAATTAGCTTATAATTCTAAAATTAGAACAAATTCAAGTTTTAATAAAACTCATTGTCTGAGGCATACTGTCAATGTCATGGTAAATGGACTGGTTCTTATATAGCGCTTTTCTACTCATCTGAGCACTCAAAGCACTTTACACAACTTGTGCATTCACCCATTCACACCTATTCGCAGAAGCACTTTTTTTTCCTAAGTGCTTTATAGCTAACATTCACACACATTCATACTCCGATGGATGCATCGGGTTAGTATCTTGCCCAAGGATGCAGACTAGGGAAAGCCAGGAATCGGACCACCAACCTTCCGATCAGTAGATGACCTGCTCTACCACCTGAGGTACAGCCACCCCAATGGCTGTGGTTGTGCATAATTCAAAGAATTATTGTTGCTAGCAATAATACAACTTAATAGTTGCTTCTGATAAAAACTGCACTGCCCACTGGGCAAGTCATTCACTGGGCACACCTAGCTGTGTGTGTGGCTGTTTTAAATGAGGGATTTTCCCTTCAAAACATAAATGTTGCCTAGATAAAGATTTAGCTATAACAGTAAATGGATAATTTAGCACATTAGAGGAAGAACATATCGTACTGAATTTACAAGGTTGTCTTTAAATAATAAATACTGACCTTAACCCGCTCATTATCAAGGAGACCCAAGAAGTTGAACGATGCAAAGTTTATGCAGTCTTTTCCATTGATTGTGATTTTGTGGCTGGGAGGTCTGTAACAAAAATTTTGCATTTGAATCTTTATTTTATCATCTTACATACTCAAGGCACAAATCAGATATTTACAAAAATCTGATATTTTCATTTTCATCCAAGCTGTCAAGATGTAATTTAAGTTCAGATTGATTTTTTTTTTTCCTTTTACTTTTTCTCGAGTATATGAAAAACATTATCATTTAGTTTGAGATCAAGTAAGTGACTCAGTCATTTACAAGTATTCAATTTTTGCCTGAATAAGCCTTTGGCCTGCTTTTGTGAAGGTCATTTAGCTGAATCTCAAATGCTACACGCTTCGTATTATCCTGCTACTATCAGCAGTCACACAGCAGTTTTAGATATTATATAGCAAAGACTAACCCGGGCTTCCTGTTCTCACGCGTAAGTAGTGGTTTACACTTTGTTTTAAATCTTCATTCATTATAGTGACTTTTGATTATAGACTTTGGCAAAGATATGCTCTCTACATCGAGTATACTATTTGAATAGATAGTGTCATGTTTTTTCTTAACCAAGGAAAGACTTCTCCAATGATGCTCTTCATCTTCTGTGGTCTTTTAGACATTTTCGTCTGTCTGAGCTTGACCAGTTAACTCCTTGTTTGTATGAATGTGCTAAATAACTGATTTGGCCACTTAAAATTTTTGGATATCTACCTGATAGATTTATTTGGGGTTTTCAACTTAGGCATCTCTTGATACAACTGCCTATTACTTACAATTTTTCCTTACTTCCCTACCTGTTTTTATTGTCTTTTTGATATAGCCCTGTTAAAATCTTGTACCATTTCTGATGGGTATGTTTAGCAACTTAACTTTAGCCTCTTACACTTGCATAAGCTTTGGACTGCATATTCAAAGCACCTATGATCACCATGTGTGGAAAGGCAAAAAGTTAAAAACTATCATTGTCCAACTGCTTGTGGACTTGCCTAGCAGATTACCCATAATTATATTAAAGAACGTTTTTTTCCCTTAAGAGTATCAATGAAAAATCTTTAAAAGTAATTAGGGAGAGATGTTTCTCAAGATCCCAGAGCAACTGCCAAGACACTACTGAATCACTTAGCCAAGTCAAGAATTGTAGTCTTAAAAAAGGCAATCACTTGAACCCTGAACATAAATGGACTGCAGATCAAGAAAACCCCTGCTTCTGCAGAAGAAACATCTTCAAGCTAGACTGACACATGCTAAAGATAACCTGGAGAAAGGTTAATCACACTGGAAGTACATCCTTTGGTCAGATGACTAAGGTCTTTTCCAGAAGACCATAAAAGAGTTTGAGAGATCTGCCAAAAACAATGGGATGTGATTGCTTAGTAGATAAATGCAGGACTGCTTGAAAACAAATGAAACGGTCACTAGGCTGTCATCCAGCTAAAAAGAAACAAAATTAACTATTAGCATTTTGGGTGGGATAATTCTGTTGGCAAATTAATGTAAGCATGCAAACTAAAACTAGTATATTTGGAAAAGTCATGCTAATCCTGGTTCAGAGGAAAAAAAACTAATAATATTATTTTCACAGGGGGGCTAATATTTCTTTCGTCATCTGACTCTTATAGACATTTAGATTTAGTGAATACTTAAAACCTGTAAATAAAGCAGTGAGGTAACAGAGTGTTTACCCTGTGACAACATCATAGTTGACGGTGGGATAGTCTTTGGAAACAGGAGGAACTAGCGCCTCTGGCTGCCATTCCTCAATCAGTTCCTCCTTTTCCTGTAACGTAGAATCATGTGAGAAGAGTTTGGTAACAAAAAATAATACTGTTTGATTTTCACAGCACGGTTTACCTTCTCTGTCAGTTTATACGTCTCATGAAGTTTGTAGGTCTTAGAGAATAGAAGCCTGATTATCCACAGTATGAGGATTCCCTCCAAAATAAGGTGGTAAGCAGGAGCCTGAGGGGAAAAAAAATACTTGTTTTTGAAACATGCTCCAAAAAAATGCATTTTTACATAGGAAAGAATTAAAATAAGTGGAAACATTTCAGAAACATTGCAAATGCCTGAATGAAATTTAAATGCAACATAAACAACTAAGCTGTAGAGAACTTAATACATCCATCGGATAGCTGTATAAAATCCCACCTCTAAATCTTTGAATTCCTGTTTTCAGTCGCATTGCCACAAGTGTACAAAAAGCAAGTACCTAGCCAAGAAATGGGCCTTTTCAAACATTTACAAAAGAATGGGTTGCTCTAACGAGATTACTGAATTTGAGCATGGTACTGTAATATGATGTAGCAATTAAGTTTGTGAAATTTCTTGCCTCTGAGATATTCCATAACTAATTGTAATCGGTATTAGTGCAGAGTAGTAATGTTTATAAACCAAAGAAATTTAGCTGCGACGCTGCAGACCATGTAAAGTTCTAGAGCGGTAGTGCTAAGTGCTAAGGCACACCACTTGTAAAAGTTGAGCATTCCAAACCTCCTCTTAGCACATGGACTGCGCATCAGGAACTTCATGGCATGTATTTCCACGGCCAAGCACCTCTTATAAATGTAGTTGGCCCAATACTTTTTGATGTAGTAAAAGAGGACATGTAAGGGGTAAGTGTAACAGAGTACGATGCTGACCAGGAGGATGAGGAAGAAGAGGAAGATAACTGAAATGGCAGTAAAAACAAGTTCAGCACTGCTGAACACTCATGTCTTCAACCCAATCATGCTGGATGCACCACTATGTGCAAGGTTACAAAAATTAAGAGGAACACAATCAGCTAAAACAACAGTGAGGTCCAAAGCATACTGTTGCATTTTTACTAGGGCTTCAACAAATAAAATAACTCAATTATAAAAAATCCTCAACACAAATGTTTTGCTCCGATGCTTCGTTTAATACATGGCACTGTAGTGTGCAGTTGTTACCATGTAAACGTGAGCTTTTCACCCATGTTTGTGACTAAAAATAGACTTGCAATAGGAACATATCTAAGAACAAGCATGTGAATAAGTAGTATGAAGACATTAAGCCTACGCAGCCCCCAATTTTTCAACAAAAAGACTTATAACACAACAGCAACAGTGATAAAGTCAGGAAGAGTGAAAGAAAACATTTTTCTAGTGTTCAAAACAGCAGTGCTGCTCCTGTAATTGCCATTGAAACCTTTACTGGGAAAGGGTAGTGGTCCTTAATGAAAGCACCTGATCAACAAACTCTGACATGAAGAAAAGTGAAATTTGTAGCTTCTCCATCCACCACTGTTTGCTTTATACAGCGAGAAGCTACAGTAAAGCTGCAGAAATTATATTAAAATATGCAGATGAACTGTTAACTTAGTCTGACACGTTTAAATTAGGCAGCCTGTTGAAGGCTGATGGCAGCCGTCCCACTTTCTATCGCAGTGATAACTGCAGCAAGCAGGGGGGAGTCAGTTGACAGTCGAAATGTCCTATGTCCAAAATTAATGTCTTATGTTGGACACTGAATTATTATTAACATTCTTTATTAACCTCATACACCATCATAACAGAAAATTAAAGATATGAAGATGTGACAAACTGAGGATGAGGATACTTGCATGTCCAAGACAAGTCAACATTTTTCTAACTGCCTAGATTGGGAATCTAGAGCCTAACTGACATAAAGAAAGAAAGAGGCAACAATTCACAAATACAGCCAATTTAAAATCAACAATTAATGTAGCTTGCATGAATGGACTGATTCTTATATAGTGCTTTTCTACTCTCTCTGAGCACTCAAAGTGCTTTATACAACATGCCACACTCACCCATTCACACAAGCACTTTCTTTTATGCTTTAAGTTCTTTCTATCTATAAGCATTCACACACTCAAAGTAACTTGGGGTTAATATTTGCCCAAGGATACTTGGCATGCAGACTGGGGCAACTTTCTGATTAGTAAGTGACCTGCTCTACCTCCTGAACTACAGCCACCCCACAGGACCATGCAAACTTCTGCAGAAAGGCCACAGCTGGCTCTCTTATTCAAATCCAGAGCCTTCCTCTGAAGTGATAGCACTAACCACTGTTCTACTTGTCATTGCTTAAAAAATGTAACATGGACACTTGTGAATAGTTGAAGAGATCTCAAAGATAAAGTATGCTCCTACTTCATTCCATCATGACAGTGCCCTACGAAATGACGGAAGAGACGCCCTGTACACACACAACTAGCCGATCACTCTGATAAGTTTCCCCGATCACTAACCAAAAACATGTGAAGGAAATAATAACAACAATAATAATATTAATAATAATAAAACAGCCAATCATAGCACTGATAAACAAAAGCTACAACACCTCCAAAAGTTGATTCTGTTCATCTGGACGTAGCGTTTTGTGAACAGAATCAACTTTTGGAGATTTACTTACCTGGATGATTGAGCAGGCATCAAGACGTTAAAAAGCTACAACAGTTAGCCTAACATCATCAGCATAGTTTGAAGCTCTTATCGTAGCAGCTCTATCGCACTATGTGCATTTAGAAACTTAACTCCAGCGCTGTAGCTCACCTAATGTGTAAGTAGTAGCTAGCTACTACATACTTCCTTGATGAGTTACCTCTTCGCTGAACAGCTACGGGCTGAGCCTTTCATCGGGTCGTAACCGAGAACTTTACAGTTAACAACCTGGGACAAATTTAACAGCACCAACGTATAGCCAAGCATAAGCAAAATCGAGTAAACGTCAGGGAATAATTCGGCCCAACAACTGAGGAAAAGAAACACTTACCTCATAAAACGCCTGGACCATTTCCACCAACACCCATTGCTGTCCGGTCGCCATGTTTGACTTCCTAAAACGTCACTCGCAATCATGCCACACCCCTATTACGTCACCCACCACTGCTACTGTCCTGATCTCACGATAATTACTTTATTTTTCTATTTCTTAAAATAAAAATACAAATAAAATAAAATAATTAAACCGCCCAAGTATAATTGCACAGCTTTTTATTATAATAAAAAGAAATAATAAAAACTCTTACTCTATGCAATACTGTACTAAATGCCACTTTAAATCTTGTACTGCTCTAAAAATTTGCACTGCTGCTCACTCTTGCCACTTTATCTCATGTGCAATCACGTTGTCCGACCCCACCTCAATACATGAATATTGAGGTAAGGTGGTCCATCAATACATTTCTATTTTCTTTTATTTCTTGGAACTGTAATTTTAGTGTTATGTTGCATTATAATTTTAACTTGCAGTGCTATATTGTACTATGCTGCTGAGAGACTTGTCTTCTGCTCCTCTAACACATTTCATTGCAATGTTGACCCTGTGCTAACTTGCTTATGACAAATATAGCTGAACACTGAAAACTAATATCAAAAAGGTGATTGAATGATTAAATTTAATTAAAATGAATAACTACATAAAGCATTAGTGTGATTAATGAATTTAATACTCGAAACTGACTGACTGTACTGAAACAAATGATCAAAGAACAAAAGTAAAATTTAGTAAATGCTGGTTTCTACAAGCAGTGCTTTGGCACAGGATTTGAAAAACAAAAACATTCCAACAAACTAAATTTGGGTCAGAAACTTGGGTCACATTTGTTTTAGTCCAGACGCAGTAATGACACACAATATTATCTCTGTGATTGATTGTAGATACAAATTCATGCAAAATGGCTCATGGCTAACAAAGCGTCCTTCATTTAGCCCAACAATTTTCTGTGGCAAAATACAAAGAAAACATACAAAGAGAAACTGCAGCATTATCAGAATGCACCATCAGAAGAACATCCCATGCGTGAAAGACGCCAGCAAAAAATAGCTTTATTACAGGTGCTAGAGGTCTGCCTGAACTGACAGGAACAGGGGTGCCTCAAAATATTTATACTAGAAAGTGCTGCATAATCAGTCAACCAATCAAAAGGCTTGGCCAAGAACTCACCAACTTCAAAAACCAACTGTGTGGAGCTGTGACATCTGGTGGAGAGCTTTGTTTTGCCACCAGTGCAGGCAGAGCCTTTTGGGGCACTCTTTTGAGACCGTGCAAAAACTAGCAAGTTAAACTAACTGATGTAGTGGGCAAAGGAAGGAAATAGAATGACACTCAAATTTCAGTTGGTTCCAGATCACTGTCTTGAAAACTGAAAAGTTGATTTGTTTTTCATTTGTGTTTAATTTTAGCTTTTCTAGAGTCTGTCCTAATGACTTCTGTAGTCACATTTAACAACAACAAAAATAAAAATAGAATCAATAAAGGATAATCACACATATTCTATTAAGAATTAAAAGTCAATCATTTACACTAAGGATAATTACAATAAAAATGGTCAATAAAACAATAAAGATTTTTCAGAGCCAGCTAAATGAACAGCATTCAAACTTTGCATTTCCATATGAACATCATTAAATCAATGTGAAATAATTAAAAATTGAATTTTCAACCAACCCTGTACTAGATTTACCTCAAATGTCTAAATGATTTTAAAGGTCATCCAATCATTGCTTAATCAGTCAGGGGAGAAAGCCTATATTTAATTCAGAAACAGGACTTCAGTCTAAAACAAGATTTAGACATTTGCTTATATTTTACAATCAAATCTCATTTTTATAATAAATACTACTGCTTATATCAGCTCTAGAGTTACAGAGAGCTATAAACTTTATGCTGAAATTGATCTTAAACTGTACAAAAGTTAAAATGTCTGTTTTGAAATGCAAAAACTGTTTGGTTAGCATAGTACTGTAATTCTTCATATTAATAAAACAATACCTCACCATCTGGCTGCATGGAAAACTTAAAGTGCATTATAACACATAATTATCTAAGCTTATAAATGCTGTGTCTGAAATTGTAAGATGTTTTTGATTTGTTTTGCAGAAAAAAAATCTTCTTTTGTACATGAATAAGAAAGTATTGTGAAAGTGGTTATCCTGCCTTTAACTGAGTATTTTATTTATTGGTAGGTAGTGCATTCCACTTTCAAGCCTTTAGATGCAGCGTGTCACTTTACCTTTGGTTTAATCACAGAAATTATTATTTTATTTATTTATAATGTAAAAATATAAGTGTGAAGGAGGTTCAGGGGGTAGTGCCAGGGAGGCTGGCAGGCCAGCTGAGATCAATTCGTTAATCACTCTCTCCCTATTTCAGTGATACTGGGACTTGGAGGTGGCAACAACTGGGAAGCTGCTGGGGCAGCAAAGTGAAAGGCACAGTTGTACATAAACGCACACAACGTGCAACGCTGAGTGTCTCGGGTCCTTCTAGTGTTTACAATAATTTTTAATTTATAAAGCTATAATATCATTTTTCATTGGTATTTGATTTAAGCTGTGCCTACATTTATTGTATGCATCCTGGGTAACTGAGAATGAGGTTCTGTCTTAGTGCATCTTCCTAGGTTTTGATTGAGTAAAATGATGGCAGTGAAGCTGCTGAATTATGATACTCTACAATTAATGAAAGCAACATTATATTTAGACTTGAGACTGGAAATAAGACAGCTGAGCAGGACTTATTTCTAAGTCAGAAGCATACAAGAAATGTGGACAGACAGTAACTACACGGGCTCAGCTTCAGCTTCTGCACGAGCCTATTTCTAAACTGCAGTGGGAGATTAAGGTAGATTAGTTTAGATCAATACAGCAGTACCAAATCCCTCACCTAAACATACATACAGATTGTTTAGCGTAGCACACCATGCTGCTCAATGAGAACTTATGGAGAGAAACAACAAATTATCTAATTCACTGACTCACTGAGTTGTAGGCAACATAATTGTTGTAGGCGACAATTATGCTACAGACTCAAACTTGTAGCAAAGTAAAACATCACTCTATGAATAACTTCCAGCATTTACAAATCTCACTTACCATATCAATAATTTCTGTTGATTTCATTTTCTGATAGTACTTTTTAATTGCCAAGTATTTTGAATAATGCAACTTGTTCTTTGGGTCATTTAATTAATTCCTCAACTTACCCAGATAAGCAAGTAGTTAATTTATACCGGTATAAAAAGGAGACTTGTAGAGAGTGATGCATAACTGTACAAATAACAATCAGCTACATTTAGCTATTACATATAACAAATATTTCTTTTTCTCATTTTTTCCAATTTTCCAGCTGGTTTGGAAGAAAGTAAAGAAGCAGATAGTTGGCCTTGCTTCTGCACTAAATTGGGTGCAGATCTGTTCTATCTCCTTTTGGTGTCTTCAACATTGGTCTATCTCCTGCTGGTCAAGCTGTGTCTAGTACCATTTCATTGGTTAGAGTACACTCAGTTTTAGAGACATGACTGCCTTGGGCACCACAGTGCATAGCTATCTGCGTTTAAGCAGAACAGAAAGTAGAGGAGTCCTGGAAGGTTGAAGTGTCAGGATGAAGTTCTGTTATAGCCTACCTCTATGTGTTTCTCAAGCCACATCTCTGCTAACTGCACAGCTGATGCAAATGCACTTGCTCTTGACCCAAGACACATTTTATATTGCTTCTGTTCAAGGCTTGAATTGCAATTGATAGGATGATAAATGTGGACAATTCCTGGTTCTTGACTGCGTAAAACCTTTAAACCAGAATTAATAACCTTGGTGTAGAAGTCTACATCTTCCAACCCCCAGCCTAGGATGGATGTATCAAAACCTCCAGCTTTTAGTAAATCGCTCTTAAAAACACAGGTGGTTCCAAAGCCATAATCACGCCAAAAGCCACTTTTCTTGGTGAGCACAAAGTTGTTTTCACTTGGGGCTTTTTCACCGTACACAATCTTAGGGCTGTATTGGCTAAAGATAACAGGAAAATAGACCTGTCTCCCTTGAATAGCATTATCTCTGCAGCGCTGCAGAGCATCACCACTAAAGATTAGATCAACATCACAGAGGAACAGTAAAGTGTCATTATCAAGCTGTGACGAACCCAGCTCTAGAGCCAGCCCTCGTGAAAAATTTCCTGTCATGGGGATTACAGACATATCAGCTTTAGGATACTTTCTCTTATAGTCCATTATTAAATGAATATGCTTTTTTATATTCTTATTGTTTACATTGTCCACCAAAATGATGCAGAGCTGAACATTTTGTTTAGGTATCAAACACACTTTCTCAAAGTTCTCCATAAACCGAATAAAAGTGCCATAGCGACCAGACAGTGGGACAAGAATGCTGATCTTTTTCTGGCTTTGCTCCCACATTTCTCTTGTTGACTCATAGAACTGGAAAGGTGACAAGAACTTCAGAGAGTTGGATAGGAATGACAGGGATTGGGATTCAGAGTTGATGGCAGCCATAAGTTCTGAAACATTTAGATCTTCAGCTTCACTAAAGAAAGGTCGGCTGAAGGACTGTTGAAGGTAAGCATGCCGCCTCACAGGCAGAGTTATTTTACGTCCCTTGTGTTTTTTGTACAGAAGCAACAAGTCTAAGACGTATTCTGCACCATGTATTGGATCCACCCTGTAGTAGCCATACTGAATCTCTTTAAAGTCAATTACATGGCCACGTGTCTTTGAATTTTCATTAATCATTTCCATGACCTCTAGTATAATATTGTCTTCAAGGGCAGTCCGAAGCAATTTTCCAAGGCTTTGCCTAGCCATCTTGTTTTCAATGGCAGAATAAATATGTTGGCCTGTCAGGAAATCCCACTCAGTGACATCATTTCTCTCACTGGGCACATAGCGCATGTAGGAAGGTGGAGACCCCAGCTGTTGGTCCTCCCACAGTATTTCTGTATCACTAAGATAACTCATATGTAGGCCTTCACGATGGAGTAGGATCGTGCGGTAACGGAGCCTTGAGATCTCACAGCTGAGCATGTAGTTGTGGAGCCGGTACTGGTAGGCAGGACTTTTGTTGGGATGGAGCGTAATGGCATTGTGGATCTTGCGACTGTGAAGTTCTTCAATGAAGCCTTTTTTGTTGTGTTCATAGTTTTCATAGAACAGTTGCTGCATCTACGGAAAGAATTTAAAAGTAATAAGAGCATGGATGTCCAAGCATCAATACACACAACATTGTTGATTAGAGCTGGATGATATATATCATTAGCAATTCAAATTTGTTAAACAACAAGACAATTATTTTTCTTTCACGAAACAAAATACATTCCATGTCCTAATTGCTTGCTGGCCTTGGTATCTGGGGATTGGTCTGCCAGGGTCTCCGTCCTGGCTGCCACCCAGCACTCATTGCACCTGACGCCTATGGTGCCTCATGCGGGAAGCGGGCCTCCGGAAGGGGGGCCTATGTCCCTTTTTCAGGCTGGGCCCAGCTGGGCTCCATGGACTAAAGCCGGGCCCTCGGGCACCCTCTTCGGTCCCAATTTCTAGTGCGGGGATCCAGCAACCCTATCCCGGGCAGGATCAACAGTTCCCTCAATCCTCTGCACATAGGGTTTTTTGAATTGCTCTTTGTCTGTTCCCTCAACCAGAACTAATTTGCCATAGGAGACCCTACCAGGGCAACACAGCCCCTGGTATCCCTGGGACACACAAACCACTCCACTACGATAAGGTACCATTTCACAGAGGGACAGTACAGTTGGGTGACCTCCAAGAAAATATCAATTAATATCTGTGATATCTGTGAATATATAGGAAAATACTGACTGGAAGGATCACTCACAGATTTTAGAAGTCTGACAAAAAAGAAATAATCCAATATGCTAAGAACAGGGGTGGATCTACATGGGGGTGTGAGGGGCACACTGCCCCTCTGCTGTAGAGGCCCGCCACAACTTTTATGTCTTTAAAATACTTGTAAAAACTAATAGTCTAAACCTACCTACTCAAAAAATGTCTTTGTTTTCTTAGAAGAATGATATAGCAAATAGTTTTAAAGTGTTTTTGTGGATATTTTGTTGACTCCATGTACATATAGGGGATTTTCACATACCCCACTGAAGAAGTGTGTGCCACCCTGCCTACACCTCTGCCCGTCCTTTGCCTCCCCATGTGAAGTTTTCTCGATCTGCCACATGCTAACGATCTGAAACACAATCTCTCACACATACACACACGCAGATTCAAGTCTTACCTCATAAGACCATACACACTGTGTGCCTCCAAAGCGTCGTACACAACGCCCTACTTCCACATCCTCATGGGTGGTGTACATCTCCCTTAGACAGGTACTGATGTGAGGGACCATCCTGCGTAACACCTCTCTACTAAAGATCATCCCAGGACCTCCCATGCAAAAGTTTTCTCCGGGTTCTAGAGCCAGTCGTCCTAATTCTTCAGCTGTGCCCAGCCCTGTCTGGCCAAGGTAATGGGGCTGACTGCTGTTGAGTGACCGCAAGAACAATTCCAGCTTCCCACCTAGCAGAAAGTGAGTTGTAAGAAATAACTGTTATCAAAAATGGTAAAATGTATGTATTCTAGACATGTGTATGTGTGCATGCTTAAGTCTTTATCTTACTTATCTCTCAAGATAAAGACTCAAAGTATGTAAGCATGTAACCCACTGTTTTTTTATTAAAACACTCTTTTTACACTTTGTAGCTGGATGAAAAATATTAACATCTTAGCAACTTGTGCTTGTAGATTTGGTTGCCTAAAATGAGACTACATTAATTTATCTCAGTAATTTCAAAGAGATGTTGTTTTCACTAAAGTGACACAATATTGCATAATGCATAGCATGTTACATTTTACTGTGACAAATAAACAAACTGCACTGGCATCAAATTCACTCCCAAAATAAGCACCTCTTATATAAACATCATCATCTGCCCGCATGAACCACTCGAATTTATCCAGGTAATGGTCATGGATGTACTTTAGCATCATGAATGATTTCTTCTGTGGTGGATAGGAATCATCAACACCTGCCAGTGAAACCACAGGGAGGGGAGCAGGCGCGTGGACGGTCCCAGACCCAGCGCTCGAGAAGAACTCCACCTTCCCGGGTATAGAAGCCGCCCATGTCTCATACGCAGCCTGTGCTCGAGACGTCAGGTATTTTTTGGCTGTCATCACGCCAACATAAATGAAACGCTTTGGTTTGCTTTGGGTTCTGCCTAAATGTCCACTGCTGTTCTTCGTACTGAATAACCTGTTCTCCTGCGGACTGTCCACATCTTTGACTGACACGGACTTCCCGTGGATGTCAGCACCTATAGCAACGGCGGAGTCACTGTAGTACAAACACATGGCAGATCTTTTCCTTTTACTTTCCAGAACCTGAGGTAAAATGAGCCAAGAGGACGCTGTGAATCCGAGAAAGACTCCGAAGATCACGGTCGTCCACGATCTTCTGGACTTAACAGCCATTTTCGTATCCTACGAAGAGTACAGTTCTGCGGTTAACGGGGACCAAATGTATGATTGCTGACGCTGTAAGGGTGGTGCTAATCTGTGAAGCATGCTATCCCTATGGAGCACGAAGTTTCCGTTTTAGTAGCATAAGTCACGGAGCGGGGCATTTCCTTCACAATATTAAGAAACATGTTAGCCTGTCCCCAGCCGTCCCAGGACGTCTGTACTGAATATTTGTATTTTAGTTTCTTTGGGGGTTAAATTATTTTGTCCTCATCTGGGACCGCTATCTTGTCGTCCGTCAACAAAAACAAATCGACTTCCAGTCGTATTTCCTTTCAGAATAAAAGCAAATGTCCATAAACTTGCAGCAATAGTTTTCTTGTTTGTTTGTTTTAATAAAAACCAACTGATTAACCACGACATACAAATTACACCGGTGTATAAAACCTTCAAAAATTAACATTGGTCTAAAGAGTAACAAATATAACAAAATGTCAATACTTTTGTTTTGAAAGTTTCCTTTTCTTTAACAACTTTTAAAATGATTGCCAATACAAAATAAAAGCTTTATCACCGTAGACTGACGAATCATACAAATATATATATATTCTCTGGTATTTGACGTGCATGAGCATTATAAGACCTTACCACGCCACAATTTTATAACCATCTCTTCACAATAAACCCGCAATATTCCAGTTGGTTAGGCTGAAAAATAAACGCATTATCAGCTGTGCTATCGCGCAGTCCGTTTCATTCGTGCGGAACTGGTCGGTTAAATGGAATGGTCGAGGCGCAGGGATCTGGTCTCATTTCAGCGGATCTGGGCTAAAGCAGATCGGTTAAATGGAAGAGTCGCGTCATCTCCGTTTACTCCAATGGACCTTTTTTCCTTTCTTTCTTTCTTTTAAACTGCAATTGCGGATCATGGAGCCTCGTAATAGTTCCGGTGTTCCAGGTGGTCCCAGCTGGTTTTTATATTAACTGGTTAGATTCGTTTACATATTCCACTCTCAGTGTTTCAGATGTTGGATCCGCAGATTCGTCATTTTTACTGAATGGGCTTCTGTCTGTCAGTGTGTCGTGCGGTTTGACAAGATTCATTCCTTTTAAATTCCGTTTGGCATTTTTAAATTAGATCAGTCAGTCTGAGGGAAAACACAAGCTGCTGCAGCTCTGCCCTGACGAACAAGCTACATTTGCTGATTTTGTGCAGAATTTTGCCATAACATCACGTTATATAGAGTAGCAGCTGCCCACGTAAAAATTTTTACATCACCAAGTAACTTTTGCGTGTTTCCTGAGTCAGTCAACTCGTTGGCTCGTCTTTTATGTTATAGAAAGACAGAGGTAGGAGACAGAGCAGAAGATTTTTTGATTTAAAAAAAAATAATAATAATTTCATTGTTGCCTGAAGATAATGTTTGCATGAGCTGGAGACCTCTTGTCAAACCGCATGACACACTAACAGAGAGAGAGACAGAGAGAGAAGACCAGGATCAAACATCTGGAACTCAGAGCATGGAATATGTAAACAAATCAACCAGTTAACCTGGAACACCGGATAGGTTTTCTGTATTTAATCTAACACCTGTGGCTCTCACAGATTTAAATATATTAATCTTTCCACATCGAAAGGAGCCAGTTGAGGTGGTTTGGGCATCTGACAAGGATGCCCCCTGGGCACCTCCTGGGTGAGGTTTTCCGGGCATGTCCCACCGGGAGGAGGCCCCAGGGCAGACCCAGGACACGCTGGAGAGATTATATCTCTCAGCTGGCCTGGGAATGCCTTGGTGTTCCCCCGGATAAACTGGAGGAGGCGGCTGGAGAGAGGGAGGTCTGGGCTTCTCTGCTTGGGCTGCTGCCCCCGTGACCCGGCCCCGGATAAGCGGAAGAAAATGGATGAATGGATGGATGGATGGATAGATAATCTTCCTTACTGTATTGGATTGATGTACAAAAATATAATTATTAAAATATAGTCACTTTATTTTCCACTCAGATTATGCGATTTTGATTAAAGTTTTTGTGTTTTGTTAAGAAAAGCCAAGCACTATGCCTTCCCATAGCTTTTTCTGTCAAGCTATTGACAATCTACAGAACCAATGCAGATGGAGAAAATGATTATACATGTTCAGTTGTAGAATCAAATCTGTGAAACATACCAAAACAAACAAAAAGAAGTGTTTAATTTTTGTTTCTTCTTATAGATTTATTTTATTTCCACAGGTACAAGTGAATTATGAAAAAAAACACTGAAAGTCTGTTGAATGTAGAGTCCATTGTTTTTGAGGTTATTTAAAAGACAAAGGAATGCTGTACTCATAAATATACATAGATTAAATGGTAAGTAGACTGTTTCTCATATAGGGCTTTGCTACTCTCCCGGAGCACTCAGAGCGCTTTATACAGGATGTCACATTCACAGAAGCACATTCTTCTATGCTTTTAAGTGTTTTCGAGCTAACATTCACACCCCGAAAGATACATCAGAGAGCAACTTTGGCTTAGTATCTTGCATGTCCCAAGGATATTTGGCATTCAGCCATGGATCAAACCACCAACCTTCCTATCAGTAGATGTCCTGTTCTACCACCTGAGCTACAACCACCACAGATCAGCATGCAATTACATCATCCAAGAAAATGATGCACCTTCATAAACTTTGAATTAATCCATTAAAAATACATAGCAATGTGGAAGCCGCCACATTGCCCTGCAGTTCTGAATACAGTGGAAGAGATGCAATCACTCTGCATATGTAGCACACAGTACTATTGTTGCAGTTACTTGTTGTTAGTAGATTAGACCCTACAATCTCTGGACAGCTGAAAATGAGTCAGAAAAACACATGGATATATTTTTCGTCATTATATTTTCTGGTCATTTAGATATTTCACAGTAGTTTTTCGAGGTCCTAGCACACACAGGGAGTGTCATGGTCCTGGGTCGTGCGACCCAGTGTTTTGAGTTTTAGTCTATTTTGATGTTTATTGTTTGTTTAGGTTCATTAAGTTATTCTAGCTCATTTGTAATTATATTACCCTTGTGTTAAGTCTCCCTTGCCCTTCATGTGTTTATGTCTGTGTGTCTTATGTTGCCAAGTTCATGTTGTCGTTTCTGTCATCTTCCCCTGTACTCAGTCTCCCTGGTTCGTGCGTCTACCTGTCATGAGTCATGTCTGCGTGGTTATGTTTAGTTCATGTCATGTCTAATCTCCATGTTTCCTGTTTTACTTTGAACGTCTGTATTCAATGTCAGTGTATTTAGTTTCACTTCTCCTGTCCTGTCTTTAGGTTCATGTGTGTCAGCTGTGCTCCCATGTGTGGTCACTTCCCCTGATCATCCCTCATGTGTATTTAGTCTCTGTGTTTCATGCAGTCTGTGTCGCGTCGTCTGTGTTCCCACCTCCATGTTTTCACGGTCAGTCTTTGCAGTTATCACCATAGTCTCTGAGTCTTCTTAGTTTGTCACAGTACTAGTTTTCCCAGTTTAGTTATAGTCTAGTTTAGTCACGCTATCCCTGCTGTGTTTGTACACTTTGTCTTCAGCCATAATAAAGGCTCGCTTTCTGTTAAGTTCACTCCCGTCTACTCACTTGTGTACGCACCTGGGTCCATCACACACACCACCACACGGCCTGTCTCCGCAGACCGTGACAGTGAGATGTTGATGTTTGTTTGAAAGACAGCATGGAATTTAAATCGTACTGTAAGTTTGAAAAAAAAAGAGTCACAGGATAGTTTTTTTTCTGGAAAAGAGAAACACTATTCATCTTACTGAAGTTAAATGAGTGTAATGCCGTAATATTTACTCTCTTTACTCTTTACTCTTGCTCTTTAAAAAAATTTTTTCTAATGCTTGTTTGACTAACTTTGCAATCCTTCCCTAATACAACAAAGTGTGGTATGTAAATATGTTTAAACCAAAAATTGTGCCATTAAACTATGGGCATTCCTGACTATGATTATTGATTAAAATGGATAATAGCTGTACTGCCACTACCTGACTACAGTTCATTACTCCGTATTTATATATATATATATTTATTAAAGAAACAAAATCAGTCATGATAAGTATAGATGTATAGTTGACTAGTTATAATAAAAAAGCATTATGACAATATGTGAAATGACTATTAGTTAGAGAGCCTATCTCAGCTGACATACAGCAAAGGCAGGGTACATCCTGGATAGGTTGCAACTTTATAACAAGGTTAACACATAGAGACAGACAACCTTTAATAAAATTATTTAGCTACAAAATTAGATTTTTGCTTCTAGGATGGGTTAATAACATACAGCTAAGTTAAATTTTAAAGTATTACCTAACAACAAGCTTAGAGACTTGCCTTGCACAGCATAAAAATTAACCCTTTAACTTTTCTGAATTGTTAAATGATTAAAGTAATATTATTAAATTCAGATTTTTCATGTCTAGAAAAGAAAAATATTATCAAATACTGTTGCAGGGACTCTGATTGTGACGCCATAATACGACCCATGCCCCTGAAAGTACAAGGTACTTACAATGTAATTATGTCATTGTTTCCTGTAAAAACCTGACTTGCCACTTGATATTAGGCACAATTACAGGATACTTACGCCTTAGTTGCATGTCTAACAGTGTCATTATTTCAGTGTTTCCTGTAAAAACCTGACTTGTGACGGAAAATTACATGTGGTTATAGGGTACTTACACCCGAGTTGCAGGTTGTATTAACACATGGTAAACATCCAGGGAAAACAGGAGCTGCGCAAATACACAGAAAAGAAGCCAAGGTTTCACTGTGTAGCTCAACAATTCAGCAAAGATTGACTGCCAGCTGAATTGCCAGAGGGGGAACCCTGGATTAGTCATGCCCATAAATGCAGACAACAACATCAACAGACAGAGAGGGAGTGAGAAAGAGAGAGATAACCAAAATGGAGAGACAGAGGGAAAACAAACTGGGCAAAACCAGCCAGGGAGAAGTGAGGGGCTATCTGCTTTAGAGCATTAGGCTGTTATACCTCATGTTGAGAATAGCGTCCTTCTTTCTCCACAAAATAACTGCAGAAAACAGCTTCTGTGTTTACTGGGAAATCTTTTAATTTGAGTTGACAAAATTCCTTAGAACTATAGCAATAATTTAACCTGAAACATAAAAAGGGAAGAACAAACTTTGATTTCCAAAATTGAATGTCTCATTACTCCAAATGATATCTCCTGAAAAAGAAGACGTAGCTATTTTAAATGACCAACTTCACAACCTTTATCTTTATAAAGGCAAAAGCTCATATGTGAGCTCTAGAAGGCAATGGTTAGCAGAGGGAGACCAAAGCACAGCTTATTTATTTTGTCTAGAACAACAAGAAGCACAATTTCATTCCTTCTAATCTGCAGCTTATTGTTTACTAGCAGATTACTGTTTTGCCTTTTACAGCAAACAATGCAATTCCATCTACTCACAATGAGGTTTCCTTTATTTTATGATTAACGTTAATATTTATTTTGAACACATAAATAAATGTGATGCTCCACTCTGATCAATGTCAAAATGCATATTTAAAATCTAAAAAACCAACAACTCTCTAGGTTTAGGCTGTTTAAGTGTTGAATTTTAAACATAATTCTCTGATTTGCTGACAACAGAGACTATATGTACAATTTATTGAGCAAGAAATTTTACCTGGGGCCTTATTACATTAAAGCTTCTACCACTGGGATATACTCCCTGTTATCTTTTGGAATAATTTTATCAATAGAATTAAATTTAAAAGAAAAATAAATCATTTTCTTTTTTTTATTTCAGTATATCGTGTAATTTTTAATTATGCTATTATGAGTCCTTGGTTTGTATTGTATATTCTGTTTGTGTTCCTGTTCTGTGTAGATGAGACGTACTCATCATGTGTTTCTAATGGGATGGTGTTTTGCGGCAGGTGGCAGCAGAGTCAAAGTGTTGCTACCCTCAGAAAGATGCTGTTGATGCCGCATCAATGACGTCACATACTTGGTCACCAGTATTTTGACAATGGGAAAAGTTTATCGTTCTGGCGACGAAACGTTGTAGAAATCTGAGAAAACGATTCGACTAATGCGCTTTCCACTAGTTATTTTTAATTTTAATTTCAGTTTATGATTTATTTCTTAAGCGGTTTCAGGGGGATAACACTTTTTCCTTTTCTTGTCTTTTTTTTAACTACTGGACATATCAACCTCATACACCGAAGGACGGATCGACAGCCGTGGCATGATCGTGTTTTGCTCATAGAGAAGGTAATGTATTGTACTGATCTGTGTGATATTTTTATGTAATAACTGTAAATGACTGGACAAGAATTTGCTATAGATAAAGTTAAAAAATATTTCTGAACAACGATATTTTTGATGTGTGCTGGCCAGCTGGCAAGCGATACAGATGTTAAATTTTCTTTTAAGATCTTCGGGAAAAAAAAAAGAAAAAAGAAAAAAAAACTTTATTCCTGTTGTGCTTTCAATTTGCACGTTTTTCATAGATGTAAATGCTGTTGGGGTTTTGCAATCTTAAACTCTAGATTTGAACTATATCTTGCAAAAGGAGGGCAAAAAATAGTGACCGAGAGATGTTAATGGGTTTAATAATTTGCACCTCTCAAAATCACCCATTTCCACATTTTGGTGGTTTAAACCACCAACTGCAAAGGTTACTAGCTGTAAACACTGAGTAATGGTCAGATAGGAACCGTTTAGAGTTTCAGACCTATTTGTTTACATGCTTATCTTTGACATCTTCAATACTTTCACAGTAGGTGAAATCAAAGTACAAAGCGCCTAGCTTCGAAACTCTCTCTTGTTTTTTTTTTTTGTTTTTTTTTCTTTTGTTTTTAAAGAGTAGCAGACTGAAAATGCAAAAGTACTACACTAGCAGTACTGAAAATATGTTCTGACGACAGACAACTCTACGACAGACTTGGGTGCTATAACTTTAAAAACTTTCTAAATTAATTAGCTTAAAGAAAACTGAGTATAGTAATTGCTCATATTTATACATCTCATTTAGTACCATTTACACCAATTCTAAAAGGAGAGAATTGACGTCAAAATTGCATGTGTTTGCAAATAAATACTGTGCTAAAGCCTGACTGTTTCAGGGATTTCAAGCAGCAGATCTGCTTTTCTGGAATTCCTTTGTGCATAGAGAGAGCCTTCAATGCTGTGCTGCCTGACTGCTAGTATATCAAAGTTATGCAGCCTAGCTTAATCCATTTCATTAGCATTGTGCCTGGAGCTCTTTCACGCATACAGCATAGCCCTTATGTGCATAGCAGTGCAGTTGTCTTGGGGTGGGGAGGATTTCAGCATTGGTCAGTGCAGCTGTGCCCACTTTCAGCAGAATGAAATCAGAGATGACTGGCTCCAGTATCCAATACACTGCCTGAACAGACACAATGTTACTACCCATACAGCTACTAGAGACATCTTGTAGGCTTACTCCATTAGCCAGTATTTTTGAAAGAAGGCTGGCCAGAAGTGTTGACCTCAAAACATTTTGCTTGGCCACCACTGCCATGAAGTGTGATGCGCTAGTCATTTAATGTCTGTGTACTATTAAAAAAGGTCATCCATACTTAATTTGGACTCTTATACAAATTCTAGAAACTCTTAAGGAGATTTTAACCATTGATAATTTGAATGAGTGTTTAGCACAATTTTGGTTCACTGATCTTACACGATTTCTTTATAGTATAGGTTTGAGTTGAGGTTGATGTTCAGTATTTAATTCTAAATTTATTAGTTTAGCTAAACTGACGATACTTTGTGTTATGTGTTTTAAATATAGTTATTGGTGGGGAGAGTTGAAGGGAAGTTTAAGCCTAATTTCAGTTTGACTACAAATAAGTTAAAAAATAATGGTGTGTTTGCAGGCTACAACGCTTTCTCAGGTCCTTCCCATTTGAGTATACTGTAACCCAGTTCTTTCTTTTTTTGGTACAATTTACATATGTCCCCTAAATGTGTCACATGATGTTGAATCATAAAGTTTGTGTTTTGCAAGGTGGGTAGCTATAAAGATCATGAAATATTTGTGATCACTGTGTGTGAATTGTGCCTGTGCAGAAGTGGCACATTTTGAGTTCTAACTTTCTCGAGAACCCAGATAACAGAAGGTAGAGCTAAAGTAATTTGTCATTAATTTGTTTACAGACAGCATTCACAAAAGGAAACATAACAATATGTCGACTCATTTTTTCTGAGAATCTCATTAACTTTTTGTGACATGAATGAGGACACACACACACACACACACACACACACACACACACACACACACACACACACACACACACACACACACACACACAGCTTGCACGTTGCTACATGTTTTATTGTTTGGGATTTTTTGTTGCAGCTTTTCAGCTGCTACATACACACAACGCACCATTTCAGGTCCCAGCACATCTTTTACATGGGAGACATGATCAGCTGATGGAGCTGAGGTGTGCGTCAGCCTCCCCTGACACCACACCCTGACACCACTGCTCCACCCCTCCCCTGCAGCTGAGCCACAATCCACACCCTGCCACACTTTTAAACTATCAGACTGATAAAAATGAGTAAACGTGAGAACTTTTTGCTAACCAAACTCATCAAAAGTCTTTTTTAAATGTTCACAATAAACCCCACTGAAGATGCTGATATGTATGAAAAACAACATGACTACAGCTGTTTTCTATTTTAGTTTATTTCTTTTCATATCTATATTTGTTTGTTAGATTAAAAAAAAGTTACCCATAAACTTATTACCTAAATTCTATTTAGGCATATTTTGTGCATCGGCAAACTTAGCTTGCAAAAGTAATTCACAATTTCCTTCTATCTGTAACAACATGTAATGTTAAAATCTTCTTCTGGGGGTGGTATGTGTTTGATCCTTGAGCTCGGGTCCTCAACCAGAGACATGGGAGTTAGAGGGTTCTGCGCACTGTCTTGGTTGTTCCTAGGACTGCATTATTCTGGATAGAGACCTCCAGTGTTGTGCCTGGCTCTTAATACTCTTATTACCGCAAGAACCAATTTGGACTCTACCTTCTAGACTTGCTCCAGCAGTTCTTTCAGCCCCTAGTACCTCTCTATTTTCTTGTGCTGCTTTTTTTTGATGTTGCTATCTACTAGGATTGCCATATTTATCACAACTGCAGTCCTCTGGTCCTTCTCAACTACCACTATGTCTGGTTAGTTGGCCAGCAGCTTCTCATCTGTCTACAACTCAAAATCCCACAGGACCTTATCCCCGTTGTTTTCAACAAACTTTGGTGGTTTCTCCGATTGAGACTTGAAGACTTCGAGTCTTCAAGCCACACTATCCCAGTCATTTGGTTTTGCCTCTTATATGTGGTCCAAGCTTGCATCATACTATGTGATGCTCGTATGTGCTGGATAGCCTCCAGGGCACCCTTGTACAGTTGGCAGCTTAGATCCAGTCAGCTGTGGTAAACGTCTGGATCTTGTGTTTAGGCTCTGTTCTTGTGCTGCTATTATCATTGCCTCTGTGCTGGCCTCTAAGCAAGCCTTTTCTATCCACTGGTAGGATTTCTTTATGTCAGGGATTTCCTCTATGTGTCTGTGGTACATTTTATGCAGCAGCTTAGTCATCCATGATCATTCCTCTTCCTGTTCTTCATCACCATTTGTCTTCAGCTACCTAAGGTATTCTTGGAGTATTCAGAATCAAAATTTGGTTTATTACCAAGTTTGTGACCAACAAGGAATTTGTCTTGGTCTTGTGGTGCAAAAAAATCAATGGTACAGAAATAGAATATATGGTATTTACAATATATATAATATATACATCTCAAAATAAATATTAATATAAATAAATACATTAGGAATATATACTAACTACCTACCTTAAGAAATATGTATGCGTGTGTGTGTGTGTGTGTGTGTGTGTGTGTGTGTGTGTGTGTGTGTGTGTGTGTGTGTGTGTGTGTGTGTGTGTGCAAAGTGCATGTATTGAGTCCAGTGGGAAAGTTATTGTAGCCTGAGTAAATAAGTGTGTTGTTGTAACATGTTAAGTGAGGGGGTGTTGTTACGTAGTCCGACGTCTTCTTGTGCCATGAGGTGTTGGTTCTGATGGACCACAACCTCCTGTAAAAGGGAAATATCACAATTTATGCCCGGGTGAAGAGTCAGTAGCAATCCTGATTGCCTGTCTCACTTGCATGAAGGAGTACATGTCTTGTAGGCAAGGCAGATTGCAGTCATTCACCTTTTCAGTGGAGTGGCTACATGCTGTAGTCTGCCTTTGTCCTTTGCAGTGGCAGCAGTATGCCAAAGTGTTAAAGGAGGTGAGAATAAATTCAGTGATGGAGCAGCTAAACTGCAATCTGTGATGGTGAGCAGTCCATGCCACATGCTCCGTGTGTCGCCCTGGTGGAAGCGAGACTCTATGCGCTCCCGATACCGGCGTTTGGCATCCCTCACCATGCGCCGAATGGCGTATAAAGCCGCTTTGTAGGCGCTTATATCTCCAGTGGCGAGACCAGCCTGGCGGTCCTGGTTTTTGAAATAGAAATTCTTCAACAAGATTTTGAGCTGTCACTTGTTTTTTTTGTCAAAAACAAAATAAATTTTTAGACTTGAGAAATTTGTTGCTGCTCACAATGTAATAGATTTATGTATAGAACAACTTGTCGGAACACTGACAAGACGCTAGAACTTTGATTGTAGGGTGTTTACCTAACAATATAAAGCACCTTCAGGTGACTGTAGTGATTTATGACAGTATAAACAAAATTGAATTGAATTGAACAGAACCCTGACAGGAATGGATTGTGAAATTGCAGACCAAGAAGAAAAACTTTTTTTTTATACCGGTTGAGACTTCATTGTCATTAAGACTCAACATCTCGTTTACAAGAGAGACCTGTTTCAGACAGCATAATAAAATTAAAATTAAAAAAACACATTAAAATAGCTAAAAGAGTCATATTAAAAACAAGAACAAGTTCCCAGTAATGATGTCAGAAAATCATTTAACCCTTTCATGCATGAATTATGACAACCTCAATCAGGATTTTTTCTTAAGTATTTTTATTCACCTTAAGCCTTCATTTTTTTAAACATGTACTTTTCAAAGAGTTTTTTACATGTCCACTTAGGTGGACAACATCACCTTTGGAGTGGCTGGCAGGGTATGGATTGACGCACCAGTGTCCAATGTAGTGGTTTATGTGCAAGTATACTATCAACACTGACACAAATACAAGAAAACAGCCTTTGAATAGCTGTGCACTGTAGTGACCACTGTGTGTGAAAGGGTTAAATGTATTTTAAAGTCTGCATGTGAAATCAATTGAGAGAGCTGCAAGCCCTTCCTTAGTACGCTAAGAACAACCTGGAGAAAGATGATGCATACTGCAAATGCTCTTTGGCAGAGACACTGCTTATATTTATGCTTAAATAGGGGAGAGGTGTTCAACCCAAAGAACAGCATCCCCACAGTGAAACACAGTAGTGGGAGGATTAGGCTGTGGGAATGCTTTAGTGCATCTGGAACTGGGAACAGGTTCACATCAAAGTGTAAAGAACCATGAGGAAAGAAAATTGTAAAGATTTTGAAAGAAAACCTCAAACAGTGATTTAGCAAAAACTGGGTCTAGGTTGTTTCCCTGCACAAAAGAAATTTTCATAGGTGGGCAAACAATCTTGTACACATCTGTATCAGCTGAAAAGTTCAGATTCTGTATCTCAAGCATTTGGTTGGAATAGCTGATTAAAACAGGATCTATGTTAAAGTCAAATTATGTCAGTTACAATATAATTAATCGTGTCAAATACATGTTCATACTTCTGGTAAATGGACTGTTTCTTATATAACACATTTCTACTTTATTTGAGCACTCAAAGCCTCATTCACATCCATTCACACAAGCACTTTTTACATCTAAGTGCTTTCTATCTACCATTTACACTCTGAAGGATGTGCTATATTTGGTGCCCTTTCAGACATGAGAAAAGTACAGATCTCAGAGAATCTTAACATTGTAGTTGGTTTTGACTTTTAACAATTATGTCGAGAACAAAATTAAACAGGATCATATAGACTACAAACATAGTAAAGCACAGATGTTTTACTTATTTTTTTTTTTTTTAATTAAAACAGAGGAATACAAATTTTTAAATTAATCTTTTTTTTCTTTAAATTTTCACACCTGTTGAATGTATTAGGAATTGACAATGATATTGGATTTGGAAATTTCAGAATGACATAAGTACAAAAATAAGTAATTGCATAAATAAATACCCCGAGGGATTGTTGGTAGCTTACAATCATCAGAGTTTACGGATTGTCTTTCAGACAACAGAAACTTAAATGGTGTTTTCTCCTCCTTCCTTGTCTGAAGGTGCAGCCCTCACAGAGATGACTACACCACTGTTGCTCCACAGGACAGTCTTGCTGACTGTAGTCTTCTGTAACTTGCCTTGCATCGCTTCCTCCCTCAACCTGGAGGATCCCAATGTCTGCAGCCACTGGGAGAGGTTAGTCAAGATAATAAAAAGGGCAATAAAGGCATTCAGCCTTAGGTGTCCTTTACCCACCTCCAGACTATACTAACCATCGCTGTAACATTACGCCCCTGATACTAACACTACATACTAATGCACTAAACAGTGGAAATGTGTTATCAACCTGATAACTTTCTTAAGCTGTGTTTAAAGTGTCAATACTTAGCAGTCTGTTTTTTCCATTTGCAAGGATGAAAAAAACTTCTATGTTCAGGACTATCCCAGTAAAGCTGAGCATCGCTCATTTTCCTAATTATAGTACCACTGAATGCTAAAGACACAGTTACTAGAGCTTGTGCACACACAGACTTACCTGTAGAGGTTACTGATGAGACTTACATGACTTACAGAGAATCTGTTCTGTTCAGCCTCATAACGCAGAAACATATCTTCAAAACAAGGCTGAACACAAAAAGTTTCTCTGTCAAGGTTTGTCAAAACTTGCAGAGTACTTTGTTTGCAGAGTACTTTCAGTTTTTGCTCTCTGCTGAAACCGAAAGCTGAAACCTGAGCTTTTGACTGGCTCACTTTAATATATAAATCCAGCACTGTAACAGTTTGCATAAGATATTAGAAACCATATGCATTTCCATTGTTAAACAAATGACAACTATTTATATTTCTATATGAACTATTTATATTTCTCCCCCAAACCCCTGCCAGGCCATCACCCCCCCCCCCCCCCCCCTTTCTCCCTCCTCCCCACACCTGAAATTCACTGAGGAGATGATGGAGCGGGTCAATGCTGGGCTCAGATCTGCCCAATCCCTTTTTGTCCCCCATAAACCCCCCACCAGAGCAGCCAAAGGTTCGCCATCGAGCCCCACCCTCAACAGAGCAATTGAAGTCACATTGCCCAGCCTCGCCCCCCTTAGTTCCTCCTTACCACCTTCATGCCCTGTCTCCGCAGTCTGATGTGTGATGTGTGAAGGGTCCGGGCTGCGAGGATTATGGCAGTGGTGACTTTTCCCAGGAGAAGCTGAGACCCTGTTTACTTTTAAAATTTCTGTACTTTTAGGTGACAGAAGGAGACATGTGGCCTGGTCAAAACACAGAGAGCTGCACCCTAAAAGATCTTTAAATATAGTAAACATACCTTGTGTGCCACAGACTGCTCCCAAACACGAGGGGGCAAATAATACCTCTAAAACACTTAAGTTGGCTTTATTAAACGTTAGATCTTTAGCTGGGAAAAAATTTTAAATTAATGATTTAATCACTGAGCACAGCCTTGATTTTATGTTTTTAACTGAAACTTGGTTGGACCAAAGTAACAGTGGAGCTGTTCTCATCAAGACGACCCCTCCTAACTACAGTTTTATCAGTGAGGCCAGGGTGAGCAGGAGAGGAGGAGGGGTTGCTGTCTTATTTAATGAATCATTTCAATGTAAGCAGCTATCTCCTGGAAGTTTTCAGTCTTTTGAATATGTGGCTTTACAGCTGAAGGCCCCATCCAAAGTTGTGTTTCTTAATGTTTACAGGCCTCCCAAATACTGCACAGACTTTTTTAATGACCTCAGTGAACTGCTGTCTGTGATCTGTGTTGATTTCGGCTGTGTAATTATTGTTGGGGATTTTAACATCCATGTGGACAACCCTCAGGACAAGGGGACTAAAGACCTGAGTAACACTCTGGGCAACTTTGGGCTGACTCAGCATGTAACAGAGGCCACACATAATAGAGGACACACTCTTGACCTACTGATCTCCAAGGGCCTGAGCATTTCAAAGGTTACTGTGTCTGATGTGGGCCTGTCTGATCATTACTGTGTTTTCTTTGAAAGTACAATCTCAGCCCACATAAATATATCAACAGCAGTGATCACAAAACGGTGTATAACTGAACACAGTAGTGCGATTTTTAACCAGGTCTTCCCATTAACACCTGACCTGTCCAGAGGGTCAGTCAATGAGCTCGTCAATAGCTTCAATGCTAACATGTTAAATGTAATGGACACTATTGCTCCCATTAAGGTGAAGGTTATCTCTGGAAGGAAAAAGTCTCCATGGAGAAACTCCACACTAGTGAAAAATGAAAAAAGAGAGTGTAGGAAAGCTGAGCGCAGATGGAGAAAAACAAACCTCCAGGTTCATTATGACATCTATAAAGAGAAACTTCACAATTATAATTTACAACTGAGGAGTGCAAGAAGGTCCTACTTCTCTGACATCATCACTAAAAACAGCCATAATGCTCGGGTCTTATTTTCTACAGTTGACAGGCTAACAAACCCTCCTGTGTCAGTGGCAGCTGAACTTCATTTGACCGTGGCCTGCAATGACTTTGCCAAATTCTTCACAGAAAAAATCCAAAAGATTAGACAAGCAATTGGTACATCAACAGCAGATCCAGAATATGTACTGTGTCCACCGAAAAACTGTTTAAACACCATGAAACAGTTTCACCCTATTAACAGCAAAGACCTGGAGGACATCATAGGTCAACTGAACTCCTCCTCCTGCTGTTTAGATGTCCTGCCCACATGTTTTTTCAAAAAGGTCTCAAAGACTTTGGAGTCAGACCTGTTACAGATCGTCAACTTTTCTTTAATATCAGGTGTGTTTCCAGAATCACTAAAAACTGCTGTAATAAAACCTATACTGAAAAAGGACAATCTTGACAAGACACAAATGAACAACTACAGGCCGATCTCAAATCTCCCATTTTTAAGTAAGATCATTGAAAAAGCAGTTTCTCAACAGCTCAATTACTTCTTAAAACAGAATAACTGCTATGATGCCTTCCAGTCAGGTTTTAGACAGAACCACAGCACTGAAACCGCTCTGACCAAAGTGTTCAATGACATATGTCTGAATATAGACAGTGGAAAAATGTCAGTCTTAGTTTTACTGGATCTCAGTGCAGCATTTGATACAGTTGACCACAACATATTACTCAAACGACTGGAGAACTGGACAGGTCTTTCAGGAACTGTACTAAACTGGTTCAAAACATACTTAGAAAACAGGAAATACTTTGTATCAATAGGTAACTTCACATCTGAGCAGACAAGTATCACATGTGGAGTTCCCCAAGGTTCCATCTTGGGACCCTTTCTGTTTAACATTTACATGCTCCCACTGGCACAGATTATAAAGAACAACAAAATAAACTATCATAGCTATGCAGATGACACACAAATATATATCACAATGTCACCAGGAGACCGAGGCCCTGTACAGGCTCTTGGTAAATGCATCGAGGAAATTAATGACTGGTTGTGCCACAATTTTCTCCAGCTAAACAAAAACAAAACTGAGGTAATAGTCTTTGGCGCCAAAGAAAAACGATTACAGGTCACCAGAGAACTTCAATCTATACACCTAAAAACCACAAACCAGGCGAGAAATTTGGGTGTAGTGATGGATGCAGACCTAAACTTAGAAAAACACATTAAGACAATAACAAAATCAGCTTACTATCACCTCAAGAATATTTCAAGGATAAAAGATCTGATGTCTCAACAGGACCTGGAAAAACTAGTCCATGCATTCATCTTTAGTAGGCTTGACTACTGTAACAGCATCTTTACAGGTCTGCCTAAAAAATCAGTCAGACAACTACAGCTCATTCAGAACTCTGCTGCTCGAGTCCTCACTAAGACAAAAAAAGTGGACCACATCAGTCCAGCTCTGAGGTCTTTACACTGGCTGCCTGTCTGTCAGAGGATAGACTTTAAAGTTCTGATGCTGGTCTATAAAGCTCTGAATGGTTTAGGACCAAAATACATCAGTGACCTCCTGACCCAGTATGAACCTTCCAGATCCCTCAGGTCATCTGGATCCGGTCTTTTATCAGTTCCCAGAGTCAGAACCAGACACGGAGAAGCTGCATTCAGCTTTTATGCTCCTTAAATCTGGAACAAACTCCCAGAAAGCCTCAGATCAGCTGAAACACTCAGTTTATTTAAATCCAGGTTGAAGACTCACCTATTCTCAGCTGCATTTGAATAAAGCACCAAATCCACACTTTTAAGCTTAAATTTCAAAACTTACATTTAACTACTGATTTTATCTACTGTTCTGATTTTATCTGTTTTGATTTTATATACTGTTTTGTTTGTTTGTTTGTTTGTTAATTAGTTAGTTTGTTTGTTTGCTTGTTTTAATCAATTTTAAATCATGCTTTTTATTTGTTTTTGTTTCTAATGTCTCTGTAAAGCACTTTGAATCACCTTGTTGTTGAATTGTGCTATACAAATAAACTTGCCTTGCCTTGCCTTGAAGGCCAATAACCTCAATTGGTTGCCCTGCAGGCATAGCATAAATATGTTAAGACCTATAATTTTTAATCTTATAAACTATTTATTGTATCATTATCTCTTCTAAGAAAACAAAGCTTTTGGACAAACAGGCAATTAGTTTTTACAGGTATTTTAAGGAGTTGGTTGAGTGTCAATCTATTGTGTGTCAATCTCTGAAGTAAATCAACTAATTGAACAGAGACAATTAATGAGGCAGTCATGAACTATCATCAGCCACACACTGGTTTCATGTCTGATATCCATTTTTTTTCACTTTCTGTGGTTTCAGTTACTCTGTGACAGTGCAGGAGTCATATGCCCATTCTTTTAATCAGATTTATTACACCAGCTGCACTGACATCCTCAACTGGTTTAAGTGCACCAGACACAGGTAAGAACCAATTAAAATGATACCTGATACGCATGGAAATGTGTGATGATAATGGGTTTGATTAAATGGCAGTACCACAGTTTTTCCCTGTTGTTTTTCTTTTTTTGTTTATTTAAATCAGACATTGTCGCTGTATATTTACCTCATTGTGGTCTCATTTGTCAGTGTCAAAAACACGGTCTGAAAGTGGCTTACCCCCTTTACCAAATAAAAGTTGTAATAATAAAGACAAAATTTACAGAAGAATGTAGACATGCTAAATGGACTGGAACTTAAATAGAGCCTTTTATTCACCCAGTTACACTCACATTCATACAGCACTTTTATCTAACAATTAAGACAGTCACATGCCAATGCATGCAAATTGGGGTTCCGTATTTTGCCCGGGGACATGTCAACATGCAGACAAGAGGAGCTGGGAATTAGAGCCTTGAACAAGACTATTTTTTTGAATTCTGCTCCCACCAAATTTCTGACCATTACTGTCTGCTCCCACTGTCTGTCTCTGTCACCTGCTTTTGCAATATTTGTGTCCAGTCCTGCCCGTATCCACAGAAAGCATTGTAAGATGGTGAAAGATGTACCCTTAGGCCCCCTCCTCGATTCAAAGATGGTCTTTCTATTTTCATGTAAACGGTCTTGTTGACTCCCTGCTCAAACCAGCATTCCTCCCTGTCCAGGATGTGGGATACATCCTCATCACTGAAAGAGTGTTCACTGGCCTGTAGTAGTAAATAGACCGCAGAGTCCTGGCCTGATGAGTTAGCTCTTCTGTGCTGTGCCATCCGCTTAGCCAGAGGTTGCTTGCTATCCCTGATGTATAATCATAACAATCCTCCTGGCACTTAACACTGTTCACTATATTACTGTTTGTGTGCTTAAGGGTACATCTTTCAATATCTTACAGTGCTGTAATTGCAGCCATTCCCCAACTCTCGATGAATGGCACTCGTCATCGTGACAGTTTGCATATTAATGATAAAGAAACTGACCCCTATTGTTAGTCAGTGGTGTTAGTTTCAGCTTGTTTCATGCAAATGTACTGTTTAGAGGGTTGGGGAAACCTGCAGTCAGCTGAGACTGAAGAAATCACTTGGATGAGTGATTAAATATTTCTTCCACTGAAAAAGTCCAGATGAACAGAATAAACTTTTTGGGATTTACTTACCTGGATGATTGAGCATGCATCAAGTACTGTGGTCCTAGCAACTACCTGGCATTTTGGCTAATGGATGCACTAATCACCATTTATTTACACCTTTCAGAAGGGAATAGAGTATGGCACCAACACATGAGCACACCTCTCATAATCCTGCCTTACAGGACAAATTGCACCAATCCCTGCTTCTCCACAGCAACCCAGGTTGTCAGTGGCGGCTCATTTAAACTGTAGGAATGATTTACCCAACATCGGAAAAATACTAGGTCAACTTTAGTGTTATGACACAACATCAATGTAACAAATTAATGCTACCTTAACTTCTCTGGCCCTGCACTTTAAATTGTCCAAGTCAACAAAATGTAAGATTTACCTGTGGTAGTTTATTTAAGCAAGTTATGTAGCGCTAACCTTTGCTTTAACAATGAATAATTTCTTGTCCTTCACCTCCTACACGGTGGCATTACTTACCCATCCAAATCCAAAATACATGTTGCTGTCCATACTTTGAAACCTTTCATTCTGGCTACAATGTTAGGGATCCTCTACAAGACACATGTAGATGTGACCAAACTGGAGCTCTGGGAGAGAGGTCACTCTATATACAATACTTTTTGTATATAGAGCTTTTCTAGTCTTACTCACTGCTTTTAATACACAAGCCCAACTCAGACTGGAAGATGAGCTACTAGTAACACTACATAGAGTAGATTTTGCAGTAGTTTTGCTCTCTTTGGAGAAGAGTTAGAGTTAAATGATGCTTTTGGTTATTAATGTCAATGATCCACTTTACACATTTTAATAATATAATAAAAGCTGAAAAACAAAATAATTGGTTACTCAGTGTCTAATTTTGTATGTGACTTAAATTCTTTTCTGCAGGATGATCTATAGAACAGCATATCGTAGTGGGAACAAGACCATGTACCGGAGGAAGTCTCAGTGCTGCCCAGGCTTCTATGAGAAAGAAGAGATCTGTGCTCGTGAGTAACACTAACACACACACACACACACACACACACACACACACACACACACACACACACACAGAGCCAGCCATGTTTCTATCGTTTTAGAGGATTTCAAGCTATTTCCTCATGTAACTGTGAGACAAATAGTGATTTTGCTTAAGGTCAACTTTTAGTAACACTTTCCTTACAGCCATTTATCACACTTATAAAATGCTGTAATGAATATTTCTTTTCAAATATCTTGTCACACTTACCTTCCCAGTAAGGCTATTACACAACCCACATCCCTCCCTTTTAATAGGCAGTGACAGGTGTTACTTTGGCAAAACTAACAATTGTAACAGCAGTAAAAAAAAAAAAAAAAAAAAAAAGCTTTCTGTCAAGACAGCCTGTTCTCATGGTGGAAAGAGTTGGTGATGAAAAAGTTATGTGTGCTGTGGTGGAAGGGAGAAAACAGTTAATGTCCCCCAGGAGTTCATAGGGGAATTTGTTCTAGTGTGAAAATACTCTTCTTTATAAGTAGCCTAAGCATCACATGCTGCTCTGAGAATCACATTTAATTTGCCAGACACTTTAGGCAACATGCCGTTTCCTGTTGCAAGTTGTATTGGAGAAGGAATCAGTTATATTAAGGATTTATTACTTTTTGTTTGTGTAAAGTCAGAGAAGAATCTGTTTGTTTGAAGTGGGTTAATCAATGCAAATCCAGCTTTAAAAAGAGTAATAATCTTTAAAATCATTGGCATTTGCTTGGTATTAGTGAACAGTGAAAATAAATCATAGTCTTGATGGAAGTTGTCTGTTACAAGGACTGTATTTAGAGTTTCTTGTAAAGAAAAATCTGCTTGAAAAACTTTAAATCAGTCTGCTGTAGAAAACACAAAGTAACTAAAAGAAACATTGACATTTTATTGAAAAAGAAAACAATTTCTAAAAGTCCAATTCTGGTTTTGGCCACAAAAACTCTTTAAAGTGTTAAGTCAAGTCAAGTCACAGAGCATTCAAAAAAGAATAGCAAGTCCCAGTTTCCATTTCACAAATCAGATTTATGTCTTAGACATAAACATTTATGTGATTACTACTACATGACTAATTCTAATGTAGATGTGTTTTGATGGGTTATTTTTTGGGGGGACCGTGCTGATCCCTGGCCTCTCTTCCTGTCTCCTCGATGTCTAGCTCATTGTACAGAGAGCTGTATTCATGGCCGTTGTATGGCACCCAACACCTGCCAGTGTGAGCCAGGCTGGGGGGGCTCCAATTGCTCGAGTGGTAAGTCCTCCAGCTGTTGCTGTCTGTTCACAATAATGACTTTGTGAGTGGGATTGGTTTTCTGTAAAAACACTCTGAACTCACAAGAGGAGAATCAGACTGTTCTCATCTTACTGTACCACACCAATGGCTAGACATACTGCAGGGTCAAAATACTGATGTCAGTCACAACACATGCCAGTCAAAAGTTGGAACGTGAGCATGTAGGAACTCAGGAAATTAGTGGATTTAGTTTTGATAATCAGATGTTCTTACATAGGAACTTGTTATAGGATTTTAACTACCTGTCCTCCTTAGACATATATATATTTTTTAATTTCACAGGGAATTGGGTGGCAGATTTTTTTATGTAAACAGACCAGTTTAGCAACAAGACTTTTTGTGCAACCTGGCTGCAGCAATTGATTAATTCTCTAAATGTTGACTTAAAGCAAGTTCCTAAAATGCTAAAGGTGACATGATGCACGGATAATAGTTTTGAGTCAGTTTTGTTTGATTTGGATTTTGCACTCTCCTCACACGGAGCATTTCTTATCAGCAAGACATCAGGACTATATCACTTGCCTCTACTGCACCAACACTTTTTTTGTCTGCACAACACGGGAGGCATTAAGGAAGATTTACATAGCTTACTATGTGATATTTATAAACCATGTGCTTATCATCTTCATTCACAAGAAAATCACAAAACAAAAAACACACAGCACCTGAAATACAAAACGGGTAGTATACAAACAAAAATACAATTTTGCTGCGGTGTATGTCTGTGTGTGTGTGAAAGAGAGAGAGAAAGAACAATTGGAAAAATTGTGAATCTCTGTGTATGAGCATTTGTCATGCAACATATTTGATAATGAGGGTCAGAGAATGCAATACAAACCCCTGGGAGCCAGAAGCAGACAGTCAAAGACTCAGGAGAGCTGCACTGTATACAGACCCCAGAAGTGCTGAAGACCTGAGGTCACACACCTAGACGAAAACCATGGGTCCAACTCAGCAGGAGGAAGGGGGAGGACCTGGTGGAGGACTCGGTGGAGGGCCCACAGCCAAAGGGCAGGAGTGCCAGACAACCAGAGGCAGCAGGCAGCCAACCGCGGCAGAGGCCAGCCTTCCCAGCATCAGCTGAGGATGGGAACCCAGGCGCGAGAACCTCCTGACGGAGCTGACTTGATGAGAGGTCCAAGCCTCCCCATACCATAACCCCAAGGGACCAGGCCAGCCAATGCCAAAATCTCCACCCAGGGTGCCGTTGGAGCGCTAGCTCCAGCCAGCAGTGAACCTGGGACGTAGGCAGACTGGCCCCAGATCAGCAGCCAACGTCACAACCAAAAGACAGGGTGGAGGAAACAGGGGTGTAGGCCACTTTTAACAGTTGTTAGTGTCAAAGGTAGGCCTTTTGGGTCCATGTGTTGGTGCACGTCACAGTACGAGTAAATAGTGAGTAGGACTGTGTGAAATCTAGACTAAACCACTACTGATGAGGGAACAGATGTGACATGAGAATGTGGCAGCTGGTTAACAGTGCTCATCCAACCAACTTTGGCCCATGTGGCACATGTTCCATCCCTCCCCACGACCCTATGTGTAAAAGTGACTGATAATCAGAGGAGGTTGAGGAGGAGAAGGCATGGGATCTCTAACACCAGTAGACTACCCTTGAAGGAGAAAGCCACTTCTGCTGGCTCAGTAAGCACTTCTGTTTCCTCTATGACACTGCAGGGCAACAAAAAGTGAACCAGGGGCCCGTGCAAATGGCACACCCTACCACCGCTGCACCAAAGGCTGGCACACTGCTGACGCCACTATAAAGAGTATTCTAACATGTGCAGACATGCCCCAAATCTGGGGGCCCATCTGCACATGGAGCCAGTAACCCGCTCAATCAACAAGGACAAGAATTATATCCTCCTCCACATGCATTGATAGCCTCTGACGATTACTTTAATGTATTTCTCCATGATTTTGTAAATAGGGTGATGGACTTAAGCTCAAAATTCTCCTTAGGTTCCTTGCCTAATGGGGATTGCCCTCATTTACCTCATTCTGTTCAATTACACTAAGTGACTAAGTTAGAATAATGGTTAAGCTGAACCCTTCATCACCCTCTTTAGGGATCTTGCATCCCTCTGTTCTTTCCGGGTCCTTCGTTGCTTTCTATCATTAACAGCTCACTGAAGCGAGGTTGTGTTCCATCTTACTTTAAGCATGCTGAGGTCATTCCATTACTTAAAAAAACCTAGTCTTGATGCCAGGTCTCCTAGTAATTACCGGCTTATTTCAAAATTACCATTTATTAGCAAATTATTAGATAAAGTTGTCAAATCAATTTATTTATTTATTATGCAAACTACAAATTTCTGACCCTTTTCAGTCCGGTTTTCAAAAGCAGCACTCCACTGAAACTGTTCTTGTAAAGGTCTGTAATGATCTTTTTGCTTTGTGCTTGTGTTGCTTCACCACAGTGCTGCCTTTGATACTGACCATAATATTTAATTACTTGTTACGGTTTGGAGGAGGACTCAAGCGCAGGACTCCGGTTCTGATGCTCACAAGAAGGGTTTATTTACAATTCACCAGGTGTATATACAAGAATGTGCGGGGGGGTGCTATATACAGCTGAGTGGGGGGAGAAGGGGTCTCCAGGGAAGTCCAGGGGAAAGCACGCGTTCTTCAGATTATCCACTCACACGATCACAGGCTCACACTCCGACACTGCCACACGGGAATCACACGGGGGAAAATCCAGGAAGCTCTGTAGACAGGGTTAAGTACGACGCACAAAGGAAAACAGTCTTAACTAAACTTGCTGTAGCTTGACTTCACTAACGCGTGGTAGACAACGATCCAGCGACGAACAGCAGTCACCTCCTGGCTTAAATGCTGCTCCCCTTAATGAGACCCAGGTGTCTCATCTCCCGAGGGCGTGGGCCGAGGGCGTGAACCCACAGTGAGTTCCGCCCCGGCGAGAGAGAAGATGAAGAGAGAGAAACAGAGAGAGTGCTGATCAGCGTGCAGCTGATCCGCCTGGCCGTGACATTACTAGGCTGAAGGTTTTGGTTGGTAACTCTCGCTCACCACTAGATTGGTTTTCCTCCTATTTATGTGAGAGGACGTTCTGTTGGGGCAAGCAGATTCTCCTTCTACACTGCTTGTTTAACCTGTGGCATTCCTCAAGGTTCCATCCT
The DNA here is from genome assembly GCF_051167445.1 of Perissodus microlepis. Lineage (NCBI taxonomy): Eukaryota > Metazoa > Chordata > Actinopteri > Cichliformes > Cichlidae > Perissodus > Perissodus microlepis. The sequence continues at coordinate 56,703,221 of NC_140467.1, read as the reverse complement.
GGGTCCATTGCTATTCTCCTTTCACATGCTTCCTTTAGCTGGTATTATTCGATCTTTCTCAGGCATTTCATATTAATTTGATGCTGATGACATTCAACTGTACTATGTCTTTTAAGCCTCACCAGCTGGATAGGTTGTCTACCCTAGTTGACTGTTTATCTCATTAGTGACTGGCTTTCCAACAATTACTTTGTTTTAAACTCTGACAAGACTGCCATGATTATAGCTCCTCCTGATATACAATCAAGAATCAGTCAAATGATTGCTTTTTTTTACTTGGTAATTTTGGTTTAATATTTGATTCCTCCCTGAACTTTGACTCAAATATAAAATTTTGCTTAAGATCCTGTTTCTTTTACTTAAGGAGTATTTCTAAATTGCAACCTATAGTTTTCTCCTATGAAATGGGAAAAAAGTTTCATGCATTTGTATTATGCGCTTAGATTACTGTAATGCCTTTCATTTTGGCTTAAATCATCTCTGTCACACCTCAAGCAATAAAAAAAGCTGCAGACAGATTCCTGACACACTCTCGTTTTATTTTCTCAATATTGGCTCTTGGTTGATATTAAAATTCATTTTAGGAGTCTCACAATTGTATACAGAGCAATAAATAGAAAAGCTCCGCACTATTTGTCCCAAACATCTTTTTAAACACACTGCTGCTTGTTGCCTCCATTCACAAGCTCAAAATCTATTAGTTGTACCTCATATAAGAGTGAAGACTAGAGTGGACAAAGCTTCCAGGCTATGGAACAGTTTATCACTCCAGCTCTGTTTAGCTGACACTGAGTCTTTTAAGGAATAACTTTTTCCATTTAATCAGTTTTTTTGCTGACTTTCTGTTGTTGTGTGTCTGCTGTGGCAGACATGTGGAGTGGAGAGAGTGTGGACCCAAATGCAGACTTCGGAAATTGACTTTTTTTGAGGCAGAAAAAAAACACAAACAAAAGCACAGTAAGAAAATGACTAAACCTAAACAGGGAGGAAACTAGAAGCAAGTATAAAGAAACTAAAAACCTCATGGGAAATTCAGTGGGTGATATGCAGACAATCCAGCAACAAACAGAGGAAGACAAAAACTACGTGTACACTAATCCGAATAAATTTGAAAACGGCGTTTTAGTATACAAATGCTCTGCGTCCACACTACTGTTTTCAATTGTTTTCATCCACACTGAAAACGCTTAGATTCCTGTACAACGCATGCGTGAAACCTGCGTCATTTCTGCCGTGTATTTACTTTCCGGCTCTTTGAAATGTTGGGGCAAAATGTCGAGGAAAAGAGGAAAAACTGATATTATTCTTTAATAGGGCTGCCAAAATTGAGAGCAAACAAAGCAACTGCTGTACAGTACCAAACGCCATCTTAGTTGAATTGGTCACATGACTGCATCATATGACTAAAATGCGTCATCGTCTTCGAAAGCCTCCGTTTTCGCAGTCCACACTGCGATGTGAAAACAGTGTTTTCAAATGTATCCACTTTGGAGAGCGTTTTCAAAAAGCTCCATTTTCCTTGACCAAAAACGACGTCTCAGTGTGGATTGAAGGTTAAAATGGAGAGAAAAAGATGTGTTTTCAAACGAAAACGTATTAGTGTGGACATGTCCAAAGCGCTTAAATACACAGAGGGATAACGAAGGAATGAGACCCAGGAGGAGAGCAGAGCTGGGAGTAATCACACACAATAAGAATGGAGGAAGCAAAACTGAAAACACTAACATAGTACACGAGACTGTCCTAGTAAAACAGGAAACATGAGACAGGCACTTGAAACAATGCGAAACACAGACATGAAAAAATAACTTGACTAGACGCAACACAAGGACCACAGGGGAAGCACAGAGACAGACACCAAGAGACTAGAAACTATAAATAACAATGAAATCCAAGACATTTGTTTTTGAACATGGTTCACTGTTGATACTGTATCTTAATTGTCATTCAGCGCTTTGTGACTGTTATGTCTGTGAAAGGTGCTAGATAAATCAACTTTACTTACTTGTGGCTCAACGAAAACAACAAAAAGCGATCATCTTTGTATCTCACCGACACCGAGGTCTAATGTATGATTTAAAACACATCAAGCATTCCTATATTCTACTGTTGAAATAATGATCATGATCTTTCAAAAGTAAGTAAAAGTAATCAAGAACTATAACACCTAAATACTTCTACAGTTACATGCTAAATTGATCAACAGGAATGGAAATGTCATAACTGAAAAGACTTAATTAGAAAGCAATGGTTTTGTCATAATTTTTGAAAATCGTGTGTCTGTGCTGCTGCCAAACTCTGAAATGTTTGGCCTGTCTACTTTGTCTCTTGTTGATTTTATCTTCTAACTGTGGAAATTCAGTTTTTCGACAGTGCATAAATTGGGGAAGTATTTGACTCTTCTCTCTTTTGTGTCTTCATCAGTTGACACACCAAAAAAGTCCCAAACGTCATAACAGCAAATGTTAGTGCATCTGGTAAACAAGCTTGAGCTCATCACTATTTTGAGACTGTTGTTTGTGTTTGTTGCCTTTAACAGTCATTTCCCTAAATTATTTTGTTGATGCAAACTTACCAAGAGGTGATTTTTGTTCTTGTGAATCTGTAAATGTGCGTTCAGACTGAAATACTGAATACTGAAATGGAAGAGGGCCTCACACAGTGTGTCCCATCGTCTTCAGTTTCACCCTGTGATAAAAGAGCTTGTTGTGTCTGTCCCTTAGGGCAGGCCTGTCTGCTTACTGCTCACACACACACACATTTTTCTTTGTGGATAGAAAGTGTGAACAAATTACTTCAGTTGTTAATTATTATTTCTTTTTCTATTTTTTGCTTATTCATTTTTTAAATCTTAAAATGTATCTTGCACAGAAAGGCAAACTCAGGTGTTATATTTGTTATATTTTATTTGAAAATAAAAGCTGTAGGAATGACTTGATAAAAAATGTTGCAAACCCAGGAGACAAGTGAGGGAAAAATATGTGGTTAAAGTTACTGTATTGAAGGAACAGTCAAGTTCAAACACAGTATCTTGCTTTGTTTTTATCACTTGCACATGAATTAGGTGGTTTTTGTGCAAAGCCATTTCTTTCTTCCACAATTAACCCTGCAGTAGTTGCCCTGCAGTAGTCCTTCACGGTCCATATCCATATTAAGATCTCTTTCTGAAAACCATTGAGCTCTTTGGGACTAACCCTTAAATCTATGTTTGACCTTCTTTTACAGCTACACAGTTAAAAATTTAAGGCTAGAATTTCTTTGTGAAGGCCTTTTTGAGGCTCAAAATGTGGTTTTAGTGTCAGGGGTTAGGTTTAGGGTAAGGGTCAGGGTTAGGCATTCATTTTTAATGGTTAGGTCAATAATGTCCTCTGATACTCAGATGAGAGTTAGCAAGGATATTTATGAACTCAAGTTTTTTCCAGTTAATTCTCAACCCTATCTTGGATGAAATAGATTCAAATTACACCACCAGTCACCTCAAGGCGCTCAAGATTGAGGGAAATATTTTCCATCAGTAATGACAGCTATTGTTAGAAAATGATTTTATGTTTTTAATATCTGATGGACAATCTGTATTGCATTTGGGAGACATCAATAATCGTATCAATAATCAATAAACACTGACATGTTTGACTTGAAATGGGTGCTGAAGTGGGGACTAGGTTTTTCTGTAAAATGTAGCAAAAATAGCTCAGTATATGGAACTAGTCACTCAGTTCATATTCATGTGGCTTTCTGTAATATGTATTAAATGGCCTAAAGATCGAAGAAAGACTAATCTGTTGACTGTCTCATACAGGTCAGTGAACCACAACAATATGTCTGAGGCTCAATTTGACATACCAAGAATAGGAAATGGCAAAGACAATATGTGCTGTGTGTGCATGTGCGTGTGTGCGATTATGGGTGGGGAGGAGTGGGTTATGGTTAGGAGTAATAGCAGGAGGAGAAAATTTTGTGGGAGGAAATGACCTGAGGCAGTGGAGCTTGTGATTTAGTACACATGATAATAACACAAGATCCTCAGGAGGGGCTCAAATTCAGCTGTGAAAATCAAAGTAACATCAACATTATGGACTATATTTCACTGTCTATGTAAAAAATATTCTCTTTTGTGTTTATATCGGTAGATCACTTTGAACTCTTAGTTGTCAACAAAGACTCTCAGTAGTCTGCCAATGACAGAAATTATTAAATACAAATATTTTGTATAATACCCACACATAATATGATCTGAGCCCTAAAAGCCAACAAAATGCTTTATAACTAATTACAGTATTGCTGTTATTTAAATTATTCAAATATTTAATTAATATTTAAATCATTAAAAAACGTTGCTGTTACTGTTTGAGAAATGGCCTCACTTTGGCTCAAGAAAACTTTGGTATACAGTATAGTTCATGGTTGGCTTTATGACTGCAAAGTGCCCAGGTGTTGTGGCCCTAAAACAAGCCCAAATCATCCCCTTTTAGACGTTTTATCTGATTTAGTGCTCAGCTCAGATAAAATAATTAACTGTAGGTGATTTTTAACATTCATGTAGATACTAAAACTGACAGCCTGTAAAGAACCCACCACTTTAATCACACTCTAGATCTTTTTTAACATGTGGCATAGAAACCGAACATTGAACAGTGTTTCCTAAAAACCCTCTCTTGTCTGATCATTTCCTTAAATTGTGAGCATGTCTAATAACTGGTTTGATTTACCTGTCTACAGACATGTTTAACAAAATAACGTGACAATTAAAAACTTTGGATGATGACACACACACCTCCTGAGAGAGGAAAACTGGAGGAATGCTACAGCTGTTTCTTCTCACTGGGAATCCTTCGTATTAGTGTGACAGTGCTTTCTGTTCCCATGAGTGCACCATTTTTGGCAGGCTGGGTAATCACTAAATAGATGGAAAAACATCCAGGCTCCCCAGTGTGGAGAGTAAGATCTGAACCCACTCTGAACAACTGGCAGTCACTGGCTCCCAGTCTTTTCTCTACTCACCCAACTCTTTTATACTCTTTCTTGGTTTGTGATTAGAAGAAGCTTTTAAAATTTATCTGATGCAGATTCAATTGAATAAAACAGTCGAATTTACTGTGGCAGAAAGTGAGAGCTCAGGATAACAATGTGAGGTCTGACAAATTTTTCTCATGTTGAACATTTTAGAAATAAAAAAAATCCTTAGGATCCTATTTGAGACTGTGATGCAACCAGCGTTGTGACAAAACCGTGCCACAGTATTTTTTCTCTGTGTGTGTGTGTGTGGCTGTTTTGAATAGGCTGATGAAAGAGAACAATCTGTTCTCCGGGAAGTAGATGAAGAGCCCTAAGCTCCTGGACTTGAGCTTTTATTCAATCTAGGTCAGGTTTCAAAAAGGTATCGTGATAGTGGACTTGAATGGCAGAGATTTTTATATGTACATGTTAGTATCTCTATTCTCCTCCTCCCCCTTCAGCCCCGCTGCTGTTTGTCACACAAGGCCAAACCGCCAGAGGTAAGAGAGTATGTACATTTTATCAGGCCAGAGTGAAGCGCACTAATGCAGAAGGAAGAAAAGGAGCCTTTTAATCACTTGAACAACTTCAGAATAGTGGAGTAGCTGGAAATGGCAGCATTACTCTGCATGCTAGGCATATAAATGCCAAGCTGTTTGTGGTAGTCGAAAGAAGGAGCTCGACCTTAAATAACATTTATTGCTAATAAAAAAAAAAAATAATTATTTATTTTGACTTAAAATGTAACTGAGAGCTATACCTTCTCACCATCAATTCAAGTTGTATTTGCAGTATTACTACCTTTTTATTGACATTTTACACAGCATCCTATATTTTTTAAAATGTCAATGTTCAGATTTGTGTTCAACTATTAAAAATTTTAAAAAGAAAGTTTTGACTCTCAGTCAAACTCTCTGTTATTTTTTCTGAAAATCAAGCAAGATGACACCAAAGACTTTCAATTTTATACTATTGGTGCATCTACTAGGAGGCTACGATAGCACTGGAAACCACAAGTATTTTTGAGTCACTGAGTTTTTTGCGGTGCTTCATTGCACTACATATTAATACATGCAGAAATAAAGTTGCTTGTAAAAGGATACAACTGCAATCAGTGTGTTTTACTGTGGATTTGTTCACAGCCAGCAGCTTTTCATTAGTTAGCAGATACACCAGGCTTTAAGAATAAAAGTTGAAGCCCAAAAAACTACAGCCAAAATGTATTAGCCAGTTGCTTATGTTTAAGACAAAACAAGATTGCACTGAGGACATGGTGTGGAAGGTCATGCACTGGACAGTTCTTGTAGGCAATTATCAGTCTTTAAACATAAATTAATGAGAGCTTGACGGGATGGTGCTTCATCCGTAGTGGATATGTTGTCTTTTTGTTCATTTTTAGTTGAGACTTTCCCTCTGCAACATTATATGCTGCCAATCCTCAGCTCCTCCTTTTAGCAGTAGGCTGAGGACTGTGCAACATTTTAACAGTCCTTAACTTTGCAGATGTAATTTACATGTATACATCCTGGTGCCAGTACTCTTAAGCCACTTGATTCTATACATCACAGTTCTTAGACTTCTAATAACTGTGATGTATAGGACAGATAGAACAAGATTTACTAAATCAGTCATAGGAATTGACAGTGATAGGAATTAGAGCAGGCACTGCAATAAGGCACGAGGGATGTTGGAGGCCAGGAGAAAGAGGTAGGGAACAAATAACTTGAGAACAGAAGAAGAAATGTGAATAAACAGAAAGACTTTGACACCAACACCAGCTATATGTCAATTTAGCAGGACAACCACAGGAAAATGGATGATAATAGACAAATCATGGATATATTACAATGAATAAGATGAATAAGTTACCGCTAATAAATACTCCATGTGTTGACAAATGCAGAAAAGCCTTGCGTAGCTGAAACGGCACCTATTTCTTTCTTTCTTTCTTTAAATTTAGATGTGTGTGTATCGTATACAACAAAAAATTAATATCTTCCTGACAGCAGAATATACAGAAAACTCCAGTGTTCCACCCACAAACCATGTGGCCTGATAGAAACCCCCAAAACCTGTAGATGGTGCTATATTCATGAAGAACCAAAGGCAGAAGACTATACTATGACGTGCCAGAAAAGGATATTGTGTTCCAGTATAGAGGAGCAAAGATTACACTTACAACTCAGATGGGGGTTATAAGGAAGGATGCAGAAATAAAGCTGTGCTGCATTTATTTATTTAGGAAAGCAATTAGGAAAGGAAGTAGTTATTATTATTATTATTATTATTATTATTATTATTGTTATTATTATTATCTTGGAAGTATTTGGTGGCACATCACATATTGTAAACATTTATGTCACTTATTTTCTCTGCTATTTTACTCCTAGACAGCTTTTAAAGTAATAAAAAATAAGAATTGCAAGCCGAATAAGGTGTTAACTGCCTATAATAGATTTTACTTGCAGACTCTTGCATCTCTAACTTAATGATCTATTATAGCTTCGTATGCAATTAGAAATGACAACCTATGTCCAGTTCTGTGACACATGTCAAGTAAGATAAACATGAAAGATAAAAAAGATGTATTTAGATTTTTTTCTTTCTTTCTTTTCAGCTTGTGACAATGATCACTGGGGTTCCCACTGCAGTAACAGATGCCAGTGCCAGAATGGAGCTCTGTGTAACCCTATCACTGGAGCTTGTATATGCACTCCTGGATACAGAGGTTGGCGCTGTGAGGTGTTGTGTGCAGTAGGCACCTATGGGAATGGATGCCAGCAGAAATGCCAATGCCAGAATGGTGCTGCCTGTCATCATGCGACCGGAGAATGCAAGTGCCCACCGGGATACACTGGTGCTTTGTAAGTCAGGAGAGATCATTTGTTAAATTGGTTTCCTGCTTCTAATACCCACAGTGACATAAAAGAAAAGGTAGGCACCTATAAGAATGGATACCAGCAGAAATCGTAGATTGGTGCTGCCTGTTGTTATGCAACTGGAGAATACCAGTGCCCACCTCCGTCTAAAGCCAACAGTGACAACATTAAAAGCCTAGTATCTATGGTCATGGCAATTTCATTTATACAGCACATATCATTATTCTTAAACATTGTGTGCACACACTGGACGGTTCTCTGGACGGTTAAAAGATTTGCACCAGATGAGAAGTCTGACATGGTTACAGTGCAAGTCAGAGACCAAAGCACTGAGAGCTTTACAAATTAATAGAAAGATTTTAAAGATAATTCTGAAGTGACTTCAGTAATGATGCTAAAAAACTAGTTCATGCATTTACTATTTCTAGGCTGGAGTATTGTAATTTATTATTATCAGGTTGTCCTAAAAACTTCTGCACTGACAGTACTGACAGGGACTAGAAAGAGAGAGCATATTTCTCCCATAGTGGCTTCTATTCATTGGGTCCCATTTAATCCAAAATCAGATTTAAAATCCTTTTCATCACATACAAGGTCTTGAATAATCAGGCCCCATTTTATGTTAAAGACCTCATAGTACCGTATCACCCCAATAGCGCACTTTGCTCTGAGACTACTAGTTTACTTGTGGTTCCTAGGATATTTAAAATTAGAACGTGAGGCAGAGCCTTCAGGTTTTAGGACTTTCTTCTGTGGAACCACATCCTAGTTTGGATTCACTAAAGACACACTCTGCATTGAATCATTAGTAAATATTAATCTCTGGCTCTCTTCCACAGTATGTCTTTTGTCTTGTCTTTCTCCCCTCACCCCAACCAGTCATGGTCACCCCTCTCTGAGCCTGATTCTGCTGGAGGTTTCTTCCTGTAAAAAGGCAGTTTTAACTTCCCACTGTTACCAAATAGGGCATCATAGGGGTTCATATGATTGTTGAGTTTCTATCTGATCTACCTTACATTGTAAAGCACCTTGAGGTGACTGTTGTTGTGATTTGGTGCTGTATAAATAAAACTGAATTGAACTGAAATTTAATTGAATGTAGAAATTATGAAAAAGATTAGAAAAAAATGTGTGGCAGTGTTGAATAAATAACTACAAGAAATATTCTTCCTTTTACTAGAAACTTTGTTGTAGTAATAGAACATTTATTAAGTTCAGACACTAGTGTTTTGGAGGAACTGATTAGTTTATTAATGGATGACAATAAAAAGGAGTTATACTGATCATTTTTTAATTTTATGTCATTGTTGAAGCACAGAATTTTCCATTATATAGATAGATATATAGTATCTACAGTCAGGGGAATAATTATTTGATTGCCCACTGAATTTGTTAGACTGCTCACTTATGAATAAATTAACAGTCTCTCATTTTTATTTGATCACCAAGCAAAACCTGACTTACTAACTGATAGAGAAACCCTAGTTGGGATGCTTCCCAAGACATTACTTCTAGTTTCCCTAAAGGTTTGCACAAAGGACAGATTTTGTCCCACTTCTCTTTACAGAAACTAGGACACACTGTGACTTAAGTGTGGTTCTACTTTTACCACTCCTTTGTTGCCTTGGTGGGATTTTTTCCATTATTGTCACGCTGGAAGACCCATCCACATGTTCTGGGAAAGGGAAAGAGGTTCTCGTCCAAGATTTTACAGTACAGAGCCCAGGTCTATTGAAGTTGTCCTGCATCATTAGCAAAGACTAATACTACTCAAAGTACAGTCTTTCCATCTCTGTGCTTGACTATAGGGATAGTGTTCTTTTAGGTAATATTCAGCATTTTTCTTCCATCAAACACGGCAGGTTGAGTTGATGCCAGAAAGAGCAACTTTAAAACAAAGTTTTAGTGAAACAAGGGTCAGCACAATTTTACTTTATACTTTATAATTTTATATCTATAAAATTACTAGTTGTCTATAATCTCAAAGAAAATTCAGAAGTGCAAAGATGTACCAAGTGTTGTTTTCTTCTTTTTTTTTTTTTTTTGAAGGTGTGAAGAACTCTGTCCACCAGGTAAACATGGGCAGCAATGTGAGGAGAGATGTCCATGTCAGAATGGAGGAGTGTGTCACCATGTAACCGGAGAGTGCTCCTGTCCAGCAGGATGGATGGTACAAACACTAACTGTTCCTTAACTCTTTAAGAAAATTCAGCTCACTAGACATGCTAGTATTTTATGGTAATATGCAAGCATGAGCTAAACCAGAGAGAAACTTTTGATACAGGAGCTCTGTGGATATTTTCTAGGAAGAGAATTTATTTTTGAAGTTATAATTATTGAAGTTATTATTGCAGATTCTGTATACGATAAATACATGTTTGTGCTGTTATCTGCAGGGAACAGTTTGTGGTCAGCCATGTCCAGAAGGGAGATTTGGAAAAAACTGTTCCCAGGAATGTCAGTGTCACAACAATGGTGTTTGTGTGTCATCTACTGGACAGTGCATCTGTAGCCCTGGATACACAGGAGAACGGTAAGAGAGACCTTTACAACAAAGCCCCACAGTACAGTACAGAGTTTTTTATACCCAAAAATCAGGATATCCTCAATACCAAACATCTCCATAACTAATAATTAAAGCTCAGAGTGCATAGAAGGGACCTGCAGAACCTTAAGTATTTGAAGACTGTGTGGAGGAATGGGCCAAAATCATACCTGAGAAAAGTTTCTCCATACATGAGGCATCTTGTCATCACCAACAAAAGCCTTTTTTTAAGTATTAAATAAATTTCAGTAAGCATGTTCAATGCTTTTCCTTGTGCCATTTCTCATTATTAAACAATTTAATTTATGCACATTTATTGTTTGATTTCTTTGGATGTGTGGATTGGATGGGTTGCTGTTACAGACATCTGGTGAGAATTTCATGTCACCTTTAGAAATATATTTACTTGTGTTCAATACTTATTTTACCCGTTGTACAAACTTGACACAGACAAATGATAAACAGAGACATGACTGACTGGGGAGAGAAGACTAATTTGACACAACTGAACAGGGAGAGCAGACAAATACAGACAGAGAACACAGAACTAGACAGACATGGGAAACAGAGAGGGATCAAAAATGGGAATGACCAAACACAGAGGAACAATGATCAACTACTATCAGAAAACTAAAAAAGCTAAACATAAGTTCTTTATCAAAATCAAAACAGATCATGAGCTCACAAAAAACTCAAAACCCTCGGTCCAAAACCCAAGGACCCTGACACCACGAGGCAAAGCAGGATTGAAATGCAGGACTTAGTGTAAAAATTTCATTGAATTTATTTAGATAGTAAAGAATAGGAATACTCGAGGACCTCCTTAATCCCACTGGCACGTCATCGGTGGAGGAAGCGGAGTATCCGGTCTTTAAGTGATGACGTGATGAATCCTGCTTCCGGGCCCAAAGTAGTCTGCATTTAATAAGGCTGTTGTGTTTTTAACATGTTTTAATGTTACTCCCACTAGGTTTATATCTGGGACTCTCCACCATTTGACCTTAGAACTGAAGAAGCTTCTCAGATGAGAGGTGAAACGTCTTCAAGTAACTTAAAGAAGTCCAGACGCTTTTCTTTGCAAGCTCCTTTGACTACGATGACCTGGATGACTGAGAACCTTTACAGACATGTTTTAATGCTTTGTATCTTGTTCTATTTAATCTCAACAAGCCCCTAAAAACTGTCAGTGATCACTGTCGGCTTCTCTCGGTTTTCATTACCACTAATCATTTTAAAGCTCAGTTTTTAAAACCTTACGATGTAACTACAGCCCAGCCCATGCAGCAGTATATTAATGACTAACCTCGTATTGTGGATGGATTATCTCAGTTGTTCTCCTGACTGAGGTTTGGTCAGTTTACAGCATCCTGCCATGCGATGGCATTTGCCCCTAACCATTGGAAGCCCTCACATTAACTTTTATCGAGTGGGGAAAATTCCTGCGTTCGTTAGCATTTGTCCTCCAGATTTACTGTTTAAGTAATGCTTACATAGCTTTGTCGCGCTAGCAATCACGTAGCACATCATTATATACCAGCTAGCCCAACTTCAGTAACCTTACAAATGTCGCTGCTGTTTAGTTTTCTGTCTTCATTTATGTTGGAAGTGATAGCAGAGCTGTACGTTTGAATTTGTTTCATAAATCCCTCAGTCAGAACATGGTTAATTATATTTAGATGGAAGCTAGCAAGCTAACTCCCTGCTAACTTCTAAAGCCGTTAAATGTCATAAATTCTGTTTTCATGGATGCCTGGATGTTAAACTTAATTGTTACACCTGGTAGAGCAGCCACATTGATCATTTTATTAGAGAGGAAAGAATTTAGACAGTTTTTCTCTCTCTCAGTAATGCTGCAGTGATCATTTGACTTAGGGACCTGCAGCGGAGTTTGTGCCCAGAAATATCTAATGATGTCAGACTTAAAGACCGGATAGGGACAAGGGGTACAACTTGTCTATCTCTGGGGGTGAGGTCCCTGAGGTAGTTAAATAACTCCTTGGTGTCAGGGCCCCTGGGGTGGATGAGGTTCACCCTGAGTTCCCGAAAGCTCTTGATGTTGTAGGGCTGTCTTGGTTGGCACGCCCCTACAATGTTGTGTGGAGGGGTCAGGGGCGGTACCTCTGGATTGGCAGATTGGGGTGGTTGTTTCCATCTTTAAGAAGGGGGACCAGAGGGTGTGTTCCAATTATAGGGAGAAAACTCTATGCCAGGGTGCTGGAAAGGAGAGTCCCTCTGTTATTTGAACCTCGGACACCGGAAGCACATTGTATTTTTTGACCTAGTTGCTCGTTATCTAGTGGTGGTTTAAAAAAACTGATTTTAGTTTGAATAATGAAATATCGATTCATTACATCCTGAATCGATTTTTTTAATATAAATGTATTCTGCCAGAAACAATTTCAACAACTGCCAAACAGCTAAAACAGCAAATGAGAGCAGGTAAATGGATTCTGCAAAAAGATGTAAACAAAAAGCACCTGAGGGGCATGGACATGCGCGTGCTGAAAGCCGAGATCTCACAGAATCTGAAGCTGCAGGTTTCATCACTCTTTGTTTTTATACATAGATATAAAATATGTATATGTACTGATAAATGATCTGAATTATAATATTTCTGACTGTCGAGAGACAGACAACCACACATTCCAGATTTGCAGCCAGTAAAAAGCAAATTAACCTTGGGCCTCTTTCCATAGTCACGGAGCTAAATACGCAACAATTCATATTTCATTTGAGAGAATGGTCATTGATCACCACCTCTTTTTCCTAATCACTGTCTCTGGATATTTCTGTGTCTCTATAAACAGGTGCCAGGATGAGTGTCCCCTTGGTACTTATGGTGCTGCCTGTGCAAAGACATGTAATTGTGAAAACAACAGCAAGTGCTACCACAGCAATGGAATGTGTCTTTGTGAGCCAGGATACACAGGAAAGACATGTGATGTCCGACTGTGTCCTGAAGGAATCTATGGCCTGCGTTGTGATAGGAAATGTCCGTGCTATGTCCAAAGCACTCGTGGGTATGTAGTAAATCATGTTGTCATCTTTGACAAACGTTGATCTGCAGATCAGGGTCAGTTTGAAGCCATTTGATTAATGCGGCCTCACGGTTCCCTGAATTCCAAAATATAACTCTGTGTTTCCTTTGTATCTTTTGGGTTTTAGCAGTTTGACATGTTGCGTGTATAGATTTGTGTATATGACCGCTGTGTCTGTAGACAACTGAGTGTAGTGATCAGTTAGCCTAGCACAGCTGGTGGGCTGCATGTGTCATTGCAGATAACAGCTGTTCTGCTTCTTTCTCAATGGGACTGCTGTGTCAGCTACACCATCTGTCAGTCAAACTCTGTTACTATCAAATATAGCCACATTTCACCTGTATTACTACAGTTAACCCACACACTGAAAAATGAAAAAAAGTCTTCCTCAGGTATATTGTAATTCATTTTTAGATTTAGATTTTTGATAGTTTGATTAGGTTTTTTGTTTTGTTTTTGTTTTTGTTTTTTCAGATTTAGACCAAGACAGCTAGAAGAAACACTTATGGCCTGATTTGCCTGTTGCCACTGCTGTTAGGCTTTCAGTATGTTTCCAGTGAGCACTGTTTGGATGTAGAGAAATTGTACAAGCTAAAAGAAAAGCTAAAGCTCAGTCCCACAGGGAAGCATGACAGTGCACTTCATATTTGTAGCTAACTGCAGAAATACTACTAGTGTGTTAGCTAACTTTTGGGATTAAATACTAGAGATAGTCACTGATCTTAAAAAAAACAGGTCATAGAAAAATTTGTTTCAAGCACACTAAATACTTTAAGTAGGAAATAGTACTGACTAGTAGGAATCTTGACTGTAGGAAACACCTCAACAAAGTTTATAACTATTATCTTTTTCTCTCTTGTCACCAGCTGCCACCCGATATCAGGGGAGTGCACATGTCTGCCTGGTTGGTCAGGTCTCTACTGCAATGAGACGTGCACTCCAGGATTTTATGGCGAGTCCTGTCAGCAGGTGTGCCAGTGCCAGAATGGTGCTGATTGCCACAGTGTGACTGGAGAGTGTATCTGTGCACCAGGCTTCACGGTAAACCCATATATTAGTATGTGTAAATGCCAGTGAGTGTTTTATGTCACAAATCATAAATATGTGATACATGATATCAGACCTAAGTATACTGCACATGGTACATGCAATATTGTAAGACATTGCTGTAATCACATTGCATGTTTTTTGAAAAGCAGCAATGTGATGCATTACTGTCTAAATTCAGTAATCACTGCAGTTAGTAAGCAGCATAAACAGAGCTGCAAAATGCAAAACCGTCTGTTTCCAAATAATAACACATTAATAACCTATAAAGCTAGGCTGTGCTAGGATGCCACCTGTCATGAAATTATTCACTTCTAAGTATTCCACATAACTATTAGAACAAAGTGTAAGTGATTAGGAACAACAGCAAAAAAGTGGTGGGCCACATAAAATACTGAGGCATATGGATCACCACTTTTAATAATAATAATAATGATGGATTGCATTTATATAGCACTTTTCGGGCCCCTCAAAGCACTTTACGATTCCACTATTCATTCACTCTCACATTCACACACTGGTGGAGGCAAGCTACAGTTATAGCCACAGCTGCCCTGGAGCCAGAAGCGAGGCTGCCATATCGCGCCATCGGCCCCTCTGGCCATCACCAGTAGGCGGCAGGTGAAGTGTCTTGCCCAAGGACACAACGACCGAGACTGTCCGAGCCTTGGCTCGAACCGGCAACCTTCCGGTTATAAGACAAACTGCCAACTCTTTGAGCCACGATCGCCCTGCAGAGTCAGTAGCTACTGACTCCAAATTTCCTCTGGCCTTTAGATTAGCTCAAGAACAGCAGATAGAGAGCTTCATGGAATTCCTTTTTCATGGCCCAGCAGCTGCATCCAAGCACAATGCAAAATGCTGGATGCACACTGCCACCGGACTCCAGAGCAGTGGAGACATGTTGTCTGGTGTGATGAATCGTGTCTCTTCATCTGGCAATCCGGTGGACAAGTCTAGGTTTGATAGTTGCCAGGAAAAAATGTATTTGGTCTAACTGCATTGTACCAAGTCTAAAGTTTGGCAGAGGGGAATTATGGCTACCTTCACACTGCAGGTCTTAATGCTCAATTCCGATTTTTTGATCAAATCCGATTTTTTTGTCTGCTTGTTCACACTACAAATAAAATGTGACAGCAAACACGCTCTAGTGTGAACCCTCAAAGCGGCAAAAGAAGACGTCACACACAATGCGCTCTGTTTAGACCCATACCAAACAGTATTGTTTGACTGATGGCCCTTAATATAAAGACTTGTTTCGGACTTTACGTTTCCCAATTTTGCTTTAAGTTATAAAGTTATTTTGTTATTTGCAAGTGGCTGTTTTAGAGAGGAGCGGTGCTTCAAAGGATATTTGCAGATTTCTGTCAGAATCTGCAGATTATACAGTACAAATGAAATGTTCACGTTTCTCCAATACACTGGATGGCCAGGAAGCGTTCATGATGTCTTCTCCACCGCTGATAATTGGCGTCTGTCTTGTGTCAGTGATGTAAAAGACGGATTTAATGCGACATGACCATTCAAACAGCAGTCGCTTTCTAAAACATCAGATATGCATCGGAAAGTGACCCAGGTCGGATTTGAAAATATCGGATTTGTGCTGTTCACACTGTCATACCATGATCGGATATGGGTCGCATAGGGTCAAAAAAGTCGGATTTGATGCGCTTTCGCCTACAGTGTGAACGTAGCCTAAGTTGTGGGGTTGTTTTGCAGTAGTTGGGCATTCCCATAAACACCTTCCCAGAGGCGTTGAAGCTGTTATAGGTGTAAATATCAGCTGTTATAGCTACTGTAAACCCTATGCATTAAGAATGGGATGTGAAGGCAGAGGCATAATTCTGGCAATTTAAATGGGAGTTATTTGGCAATGAAGGAAATGTTGCAGAGTAATGCAAGCAGTATTTTCTGCTGGGAATTGTTAATGCATGTTGTTCATGGGAAATCTATTTGCCTTTCTTAAGTAAGATACATAATACAAGCACAAGCTATACTTCCAAACACTGTGTGGGCCCATTAACCCGCCTGACTGCCTTATTCACAACCATCATTCCAGTATAGATTAATGTTTCAAAAATTACCAACAAACAAATGGATAATGTGAGGCTCTGCCCGTACTGTCATTGCATATGTGGCTTTGTAGAAAGATCTAGTAGCAACAGGTTGAAACGTCGACAAAATGTGCAATTCTGTTTTCAGAAAAAAGCTTTTAATTATTTTCCTTTTTCACACACGTACACATGATAGTTTTGCTCACTGTCTGGACACAACTATTTTGGGACTGTTGAAAATTTTAGAAAATCTAAATATTTGCTTCCTTTCCTAGAGTTAGGTTTCCTACTTACTTGTCTCCTACTCTGTAAGTGAAAGCAAAATGGGTTAGCTTAGCAACGAGTGTAGTCAAAGCTCAGAATTATTCCTCACAACATCAATTCCTTTGAATAATGTAGCTTGTGAGGCTACATTATGTGCTTAAAGAATTGTGTCAAGGCAACCAGTTCTCCAGCCACAGTAGTCGTATCCAAATAGATTCAGTGAGCAATTGTTTGCATTTTGGGTTCTATATAGATGTGGCAATATGATCCTCATCTATACAGAATCCAAAATCTTAAATCTCCTGCTATTCTAAGAAGCTGACAGGAAATAGTTTGTTTCATTTTTGCATGTATTACACTGCCATGAAAAATAACATCTGAGAAGTGTTTGGTTGCCTCTCTTTAAGTGGCTATGCAGCTATACTCAAACATTTTAAACAGCCATAATGAAGCTATCCAAAATTACAAATGTTCAGCTATAAGGCATGCAGAAAAGAAACAAGAGTAAAAGAAGAGTGGATCAGAAGTCTATAATGTGCTGTGTGACTATGTCAAATACAGTTTGATGAACTGTCCCTTCAGGTCTGTTAATGATCAAACTTTACACAAAAGACAAAATCAAGCAAAGTTACCAAAAAATGAAACTGTGTTGTTTTTATCGTCACTTTTAGCATTTTGTCTGTTAACCTTCTCAGGGTCCCATATGTTCAGTGCCATGCCCAGCAGGAACATTTGGTGTGAACTGCTCCTCCAGCTGCAACTGTAAGAACAAAGCTAAGTGTTCCCCCATAGATGGATCCTGTTCCTGTAAGCCAGGTTAGTTACTATTAATATAACCCCTGCATTTGCTACAAGTTACAGCCATTTCTCTATATAGTTCCCCTGGATTGATTATTAATATCCTTCTGATAAACACTTGATGAGTCAAACCTTTGACTCATCACATCTAAAATATCCCCAGGTCCATAGTGCACTGTTGCTGAGATAAAGCACTATTTGCTCTGAATGATAACTGAATATAGGAATCCAAGAATTTAAACTAAAGTCAAAGGATTGCAAAAGTTAAATAAGTATTGTCTAAATTCATGAGCACTGCCTGTAGAAGCCTAGAATGAAAATGCCTTCCTAGTCCAGCAACACCTTTATCTCCTCTGCACACACATTAGAGCCTGCAACACATTTTGTGATGCTCACCTTGCTTCTCTTCACTAACATTTGTTTTATGGATCTTTTTCAATAGTCTCTTTTGTCCCCACAATATAAAAAATAACCTTCATCGATGTCCATAGTTATGTTTTTATTTCTATGGTACAGTATCATTCTGTATAGGCTTTCGAGTTTTCTCTCTCCCTCTGTCTTTCAAAACTCGGTCAAATGAAGTAAATATTCTACACTATATTTGAGCACTAGTTCAACTAGTTCAGTTTATCAAATTGATACAAATCTCAGTTCGTGTGTTATATTAATACAGAAATATTTTGATCTTTGTGCTGCACTAAATAAAAATGCTTTCATAAGTTAATCAAAAGTAAGGTTTACATGTGTTCAAATATAAATTACCTTGTCTAATCAGGGTGGCATGGGTTAGACTGCTCCATCAACTGTCCCAGTGGCACCTGGGGTTTGGGATGTGGTTCCGCATGCATTTGTGGGAACGGAGGAGCATGCAACCCACTGGATGGTCACTGTACCTGTGCTCCGGGCTGGAGAGGAGAGAGATGTGAACTCCACTGTCAGGTGAGTTATAGGATTATATGGAAGCTCCCAAAGTTTTTTGAAAAAGAAAATCATTGTTCTATGTTTCATCACTACTTTCAAAAAAGTGGTATCTTATGAAATTTGTAAATAGAATTCACACAACAAAAATACAAATCATTTGAATTTTATATTTGAATAAATATAGTACAAAGACAAAATCTGATATTGAGAAGTTTGAACTCAGCTTTTAATAACACTAAACATCTGAACAACAACAACACACAACATTTGAAACGCAGCCAAACCACACCTCAGTTGGTTTTCAGACCATACACCATATTTTTGATTATCTTGATAACCAAATGCCACATGTCATATGAGTGAACATGTTTCTACATTTCTTCATGGATTGCCTTGTTTGTTTTTTTCCCTTTAGGATGGTACCTATGGTCTGGATTGTAAAGAACGCTGTGACTGCAATCATGCTGATGGATGTCACCACGCTACTGGTCACTGCCGCTGTTTGGCTGGATGGACGGGTAACACCTAATTACAATGTGCCATGTGTCATAAACTGGCTGTGAAGCAGGCAGCGTAGACCCATTGACCCAAATGCAGACTCACATGCAGAACTTTAACAAAAAAAACCAAAACACAGCTTTTATTATAGGATATAAAATAATACTGTCACGGCGAGTGAGATGAGCCGTGTGGAGATGATAAAGGAGGATCCAATCGCAGGCACTTGTAAAGGTGTGAAGGTGGTTTATTGAACACAAAGTACAAAATAGAAAAATGGGACTGCAGACTGTCTAAACTGAGAACAACTAAACTACAGGACACGAACCAGAACACGAACATGAAGGAGGATGGGCAGAGGTAAGTGACGATGGACAGCAGGGAGAACACACAGATGAAACACGGTGGATACACAGACGGACCAGCGGCTACTACAACAGAAGACACGACTTAAATTAAGTCTGCATGCTAAGATTGTATTTAAAATGCGGAGGTCTGCATTTAACATAGTTATTGGGCTTTAAAACTGACACTCTGTTGGGTCTTTGCCTTCTTTAGGAAGAACCAGTATTATGGCCTCTGTCCAGGATGGGGCCATTGTTTTTACTGTAAGGCGTAATTAAAAGCTTATGATGCCTTACTCTCCCTTTTTTTCTTCTTTTTGTCATCTTCACCAGGGGGGGTTGGCAGGGGGCTTTGCTGCTGATCCTCAATTAGACCTTCTCTAAAACATAGCCATGGACTCACTTCTCCTTTAGCATCAATAGATGTTTTGGTTTTTTTCGTTCACATTCAGGATTGCAGTCTTTGATAGTCAAATTAATGTAAGAATGTACTGCAATGATGGAAACACATCTGTGTGTGTGAACAGGTATCCACTGTGACAGCGTGTGTGCAGAGGGCCACTGGGGTCCAAACTGCTCCCTCCCCTGTAACTGTAAGAATGGAGCATCCTGCTCTCCAGATGAAGGAACCTGTGAGTGTGCTCCAGGATACAGAGGCCCAACCTGTCAGAGAAGTAAGTCCTACATCAACACCACACAATACTGTAAAATCATCACATAGGTTGTGGTGAGCTAAAATGATATATAGGTTTATTTAACCTCACTCTGATTTAATAGTTATTATAGTCATCAATAGTCATGATTAATATCAGCGTTGTTAAAAAAAAAAAGTCTGGAACAGAAATAAACCTTGTTTTCACATTTGGAAGAGAAAATGAACATCAAAAGCAAAATGTGATATGATTAACCTGCATCTGATGATTTAAACTAGGGGCTTTAAAATATTTTGACATGGTTCAATTAAAATATTTGTACTTATTATCTTAACTCATTTAATGTTAAAATATATAACAGGAAGGTCCATAAGTATTTGGACAATGACACAAATGATGACACACAAGTATTTTAAGTCAAACACGTAAGATGTAGTAGAACTACAGATTTTCTGTTTTAATGTAAGGAATTTAACTAAAGTATTACACTAACTGTTCAGGAATTGCAGCTTTTCATATACATAGTCAGATATTTTTACAGGCTCAAAAGTGATCTGAGCAAGCAGTTTCATGGCCAAGTGAGGCCTGTTGGCTTATTATTCCATGAGAAGTTGAAAGATGTGGAGCTGAGAGGTGTCAATGCAAATAAAGTCAACATAAGGTGGAAAACCAAATTTTATCAGAAACACCAAAAACTTTAGGGGCGATCAAATGATTTAACTTTAGTTAATAAAAGCTAAAGCGTGAATGTCTGCCAGGCTTCACAACACCTACTTGAGGAGGTAGGGTATCATTGTCAAAGTCTATAATCAAGAAATACCCTCACACAGTTAAATACAGAAGACAAACAACTAATATACAATCACTTACTTTACTTTACTGTATTGATTTATATAGCACTCTTCACTGGCTATAATCAAGAGTGGGAAGGCTTGGGCACTGTCCCAGAAAGTAGAGTCAACAAAGTCAGAGAACAGCAACTCTTGAGTAAGGTGTGTTTATTATGCTTGAATGATTAATGTCAAATGATTAAATGGCCTAATAGCATCACTCAGCAAATGGTCAGGTGCAAGGCCTGAACTAAAAATGGGTGGAAAAGAAGCCAATCTTCAAAAAAGACATTTAAAAGACCTTCAAAAAGCGTGGAGAAGATAACTTCTCTGGCTCCTTTTAACTAAAATATAAATACATTTAAGGTGGCTCAAGAGTTTTGCACAGTACTGTAAAATCCACTAGGACGGTGAACAGAGGAATAAAATTACCACAAAAAATATCCCCTCGCTGTCCACAAATATATGATCCAACAATTTTATAAATTGCATGTTGTGTTTGCTCTGTTTTGCTCGCAGTCTGCTCGCCAGGTTATTTTGGTCACCACTGCAGTCAGACCTGTCCACAATGTGTCCATAGTAATGGACCATGTCACCACATCACAGGACAGTGTGAATGTCTGCCAGGCTTCAAGGGAGCACTGTGTAATGAGGGTGAGTGACAGGCCACATACTGTTGCTTCCAAGAAACAAATGCTGGTCAACTAGTGTAGGTAAAGGGTTAGTGATCAAGCTTCCTGTTAATGTTAATCTTTGATGTAATATTCTGAGTAAAGTATGACACATGTTAACACATGTCTATACAGTGTGTCCCAGCGGTCGTTTTGGGAAGAAGTGTGCCCAGAGCTGCAGCTGCACAAACAATGGAACCTGTCATCCTATTGATGGCTCCTGTCAGTGTTATCCAGGATGGATTGGCAGTGACTGCTCTCAATGTGGGTTTACTCTGGAAATAATTATATATTGCAATTTATATATGCTTGATAATGTTACCGTCCTGTATTATTCTTGGTTATGAAGCACTAACATTTGATTATCACATTTTGTAGCTTGTCCAACTGGTCACTGGGGACCCAACTGCATCCACACATGTAACTGCCACAATGGAGCATACTGCAGCGCTTATGATGGAGAATGCAAGTGCAGCCCAGGATGGACTGGCCTCTACTGCACACAGCGTCAGTCAAATTGCAAACACACATACACATAAACACACACCTAAGTTATGTCATTTAGTCCAAATTGTAAATGGTTAAGAGAAAGACAAATTTTTGTTCTGCCATTGTCGAGCATTGCCATGCTCAAACTGAAAAAACAAACGATAAGAAACAATCCAAGGGCGCAAACCTTTCTTGGCAGTTTTTACTTTTTTTTAGTATTTCTATATATTAATTTCGCTTTCTTTTTTTTGTTTTGTTTTTTTACTTTAAGAAAATATTTTAAGTTTGTAGTGCAGTAAAAATCAGATAAGGGTGGCATGACAGATGTTTAGACAAACATTATGTAGGAGTAAGTAAAAAGTATTGATTTGTAAATAACTGGACATGGAAAAGTTGTTATACATGTATATAAATATAACTTGTTATATAATATTATACTACAATTTTTCTAACTAACTTGCACCTCATTATCTTTCTCTTAGCAATACTTTCTTTAAAGATTTAACACATTTTGTTGTCAACTTGAAAGAAAGGTTATGTATAGGATGTGTACTGTAAAAATGAGATCAGAGGTCAAATGGGACAGGATATTTGGATGCAAACTCTAATGTGATATGTCGAATCCCCATATACCAGTATCATTTCCTAAATGTTTCCAATACAAACAAAGGTAGTTTAATAAGGAGAGATAATTTGGAAGAAATGAACATGATTTGTTGCAATAGAAAAATTTATGCATTTGGCAATTAGATACGATGACTCATCATGGCAGAACAGAATCCCAGTGACAACAGGATTTAGGACAGGACCCCTTGGACTTAAGGAGCTTTGATGGTGCTCTGAGTGACTCGGGTGAGGTGGAAATTTGAGGATGCTGGCTGCATGAATGAGAGCATGAGAGGGAGAATGACAGGGCACTGAGATTTAAACCACACAAAGTGGAAGCTAATACGCCTAAGCTTCATTAAAATTTTAAGCATAGTTTAAAAGATAAAAGACATTTTAGAATTTTTATGAAACTTGCGTTTATTTGACTTTAAAGAGGAGTGACCTTAATAAGAAGTGGGCTACCGGAACAAGAAGGCAAGGGACGAGAATAAGGAGCTGTTGGAATGCTTCTATGCAAAGAATTCCAGCAAAAGGTGGTTACATGAATAGGATGTGGGATCTATGGCTTCTTTGTCACCCAACTTCTAGATTAAGAGCGAATCAACTAATAGCTCAGTGTTCCAACATCCAGAAGAAGCAACTGCTACAACTAGAGATGAGAGATGAGGTACAACACAAATGCTATGGCAGGACCTCAGGCCATGGGGGAGATATCATCATCTCTCTGAGATTGGGTACCAAACCCGATGAACAACTGGTCCATTGAAGGCTTTGAGTTTGAAAGAAGCTGAGCTGAAAGAGAAGACCATGGCTAAGCTTGAAACCTGGACCCTCCGTGGCCGATTACCAATCCTTGGCTCCCCACTTGGAATGGTATACCAGAGAGATAGTAGCCAGGAGAAAAAGCCAGCTGTTCTCCACTAAATAATTCAATCTGTACTGTCAGTGGCAGAGGAATGATATGAGCAATGCACCACCAAGACTGGAGGCGGAGCAATACTGGAATAGCATATGGAAGAAAGATGCTCAGTGGCTGGTGTAGCTAAGAGCAGAACTGAGGGGATTGTACTACATGAACAGTTAAACATTACAGTGGCAGGCATACAAGAAAGATTTTAAAGCATGAAGAGTTTGACAGCACCAGGCCCTGACATGATTCGCACCTACTGGCTAAAACTAACTGGAATCCATGAGTTTCTGACAGCACAATGGAAAAAGCTGCTAAGTGATGAGATGCACCCAGACTGGCTAACTTAAGGCCAGACAGTCCTGATCCCCAGGGGGGACCAGTCACATCGAAATACGATGGGACTGTTAGAAGCCACTGTCATCAAGACAAGTAAGGTCCTTACTGCGAGGGACCAAGCAGCCAAGGCAAAGAGGACACAGGAAAAAATGTCTTCAAAAAGGGTTTTCTTTATTTTAACCCTCAAAAAGACAAAATTCCAAAACATAATTAGCAGGCCCATAAAAGAGGTCAACTAAATATAACTCTACAAAAAGTAATTTTAAGAAACTTAAACAAACAAAGTGGACACAACTTAACCCACAAACTGACCTAATTACAAAGACACATGAGGGTAGCTTTTAAAGTGGTTTGGCCAAACCATTTACACACAGTAGGGGGGAAAACAAAAACACACACTAATATTAACTAAGCACAGAATAACATAAGTAAACCTAAAACACCCCTGTTCCTGATAAGCACATGGTTGGTCCTGCTGAGCAGGCATTTTGTTCTCAGAATCCTGAGCCAAGACAGGAAACAGCCACTGCCCAAAACCAGGTAACTCAAATAAAGAGAAACATAATTAAACAGAAAACATTTTTAGAAAAACCCCACAATGCTATTATGCGCGCGCCTCATAATATCAGTGTTAGATTTAAATAAACTGATTAATGAATTATATTAATGAAGAAAACTGCAAATCAAACTAATAAAGTGAACAAATGGACTTGATTTACCCATGTGTGGCTGATGCCATTACACTTACCATGAATGGGGGCTTTCATCCCAAATCCAGCACCCTGAGTGACCTTAGTGTTAAAGGTCACTCAGGGTGACCTTTAACACCCTGAGTGAGTGTTAAAGGTCACCCTATAGTACTCATAGTCCTATGAGTACTATAGGATTACCCAATAGTACTCATAGGACTACTGGGTAATCCTATGAGTATTACCCAGTAGACGTGCCCATGAGTAACTATTGTCTCTGAGGAACTATTGTCTCTGAGTAACCTTGCAGGTCAAGGGAAATTTCTCAACCTCACCTGTTAACAGCAGAGTCTATATTCCTCATATATAGGCATATAGTCCATGCTATTGGTAACTGACTGGGTTAAGATGGAAGCACTTTTTCCATTAGTACCTACTCGAATCGACTCGACGCAGCTCGAGGCAATACAACTTGGCTTGACTCTATTTCTATTACAATCGAGTACCATCTTATGTGTGTGGTGTCCTTATAGCAACACGGTCAAACGTCCTGTGAGGTCATTTGTATGCAACACAAATGCTACAAAATAGGTGGATGTCGAGGCGATGTTTGTACCAGCTGCTGGGTCGATGGCTTTTTGTCAGACTCCGGAAACATGGTGTTGTTTTTGTGAGAACATTTTCCACGTTGACGGGTTTCAAAAATTGCAGTTTTGGTTTTTGTGAAGAAGACGCTTTCATGACTCATTGAGTGACACAACTTTCAATTCAGTTTCATTTATACAGCTCCAAATCACAACAACTGTTGTCTCAAGGCACTTTATATTGTAAGGTAGACCCTATAATAATACATACAGAGAAAAACCCAACAATCATATGATTCCCCCATGACCATAAGACTGACTAGCCAATTGATGACATGCATTCTGTTGATGTCATACTTTTGGATTGCTTTGGATAGCTAGCTTGTAATAATACTCATCGTTCTTATATTGACATTTGTGTCCCAGTGGCAGGCGGGTCACATGTTGGCCATAATACAAATGACTAGGTAGCATTAGCAATTTATAGCCAACAGCCTGTGTTGTTTATTTATTAACAAAATTTTGATTAGAGTGAAAATATAAGATTAGGTGGGCCCCATGTGATTTGTTTGGATTTTAAGGGGGGTGCAGCACTCTTCTCTTTGGGAATGGCTGATCCAGATGATACTGGTATAATCTTGGATAAATTTGTCAAAGGTACTTTTTTAATTTAAAAAACTGCATATTTTAAAAGTACAGAATATAATGACGATAACTTCTTTGCAGGCTGTCCGTTGGGTTTCTTTGGGAAGGACTGCTCTCAGACTTGTCAATGTAGGAATGGAGCCGACTGTGACCACATTTCTGGACAGTGCACATGTCGAACTGGTTTCATGGGGAAATACTGTGATCAAAGTAGGTTGCAAGATATTGCTGCCTGTTTTGTTTGCTTTTTTGTGTTATGTTTTTTTTTTTTTAAGTTTCAGTTTTTCTTTTGTTTTTGTTTTTGTTTTACTTTAATCTTGTCTTATTTTTCAAGTTTTTAAACAAAAGTTGGAAGCTGCACTATCCTGTCCTTTGGTGGCACCTTTAGTCAGTCACCTTTGTATAAATACCTCCTGCCTTATATCCCCCATTTTCCAGATTCTCTTTGTTCAACTCACTTGGCAGGTTTTAATTATTTTCTTTGTGCATTCTTGATTATCGATATATCGATATAATGCAAAAAGTATTTGCTCGTTTGCCTTCACGTGCATATGAACTTGAGAGACATCTCATTCTCTCATCCATAGGGTTTAATATGCTGTCGACCCACCTTTTACAGCTCTAATAGCTTCAACTTTTCTGGGAAGGCTTTCTACAAGGTTTAAGGTTAATGGGAATTCTTCCACAAGCGCATTTATGAGACCAGACACTCATACTGGACAAGAAGGTCTAGCTCTGCTTTAATTCATCCCTTTCTGTTCTTTTGGGTTGAGGTCAGGACTCCGTTGTAGAAGAGCTTGACTAACCTGCACAGAGCTTGGCCTGGCTCGCAGTCTCTGCTCTAAATTATCCCTTTTTATCAGTTGAGGTCAGAGCTGAGGTCAGGACTTGCTCAGCCATGTCTTTATGGGCCTTACATGTGCACTGGTATGCAGTCATCTTGTAACAGGAAGGGGCAATCCCCAAACTGCTCCCACAGAGTTGGGAGAATGAGATTGTCCAAAATGTCTTGGAGTTTCTTTCGCTGGAGCCAGTCCCAATTCCTAAAAAGCAACCCCACACAATAATCCCCCCTCCACCAAATTTTTAACTTTACACTGCTCGGCCAATTAAATTTCATTAGCTAATCTAAAGGCCAAATGAAGTTTGAAGGTCTGTAGCGACTGACTGCAGAAAGCTGGCGAACTCCGCGCCTAAGCATCCGCTGATCCTGCTCTGTGATTTATTGTGTCCCACCACTTTGTGGCTTACATGCTGTCATTCCTAATCACTTCCACTTTGTCATAATAATGAAGTTGATTGTGGAAAATTTAGCATTGAGGAAATTTCATAAGTATTTCATATCTAGTCTTGTTGCACAGGTGGCATCCTGTCACAGTACCATTCTGGAATTCACTCAATTCCTGAGTTAGTTTTATACACCTGTGGCCATGGAAGTTTTTGGAAAACCTAAATTCAACTCGGACAGCACGGTCGCACGGTGGTTAGCACTGTTGTTTCACAGCATTAAAGTCCTGAGTTCAGTTCCACCATCAGGGTTTCTGTGTGGAGTTTGCATGTTCTTCTCGTGTTTGTGTGGGTTCTCTCCGGGTACTCCGGCTTTCTTCCACAGTCCACAGACATGCAGTTAGTGTGGATAGGTTAATTGGAAACACTAAATTGCCCATAGGTGTGAATCGTTGTCTGTCTATGTGTTAGCCTCGCGACAGACTGGTGACCTGTCCAGGGTCTACCCTACCTCTCGCCCTAAGACAGCTGGGATAGGCTCCGGCGACCCCGCGACATTGAAAAAGGATAAACGAATGGATGGATAAATTCAGTTATTTTGATGGGTGGGCGAATATTTTGGCAGTATAGTGTACATTGGACATTGGGGGTTTTTTGGATCTTGCCCTTTTGCCTCCCTGCCTTGGTAGATTTTAAGGTCCATGTCTGTTGTTAGTTTTGACAAGCCACAAATGCAGTTCTGCAGCTTCTTTCCTACCATCATTGATGGTTCATTATTTGCAATACTTATACCGATTTAGAACGTGGCTAAAGTCAAACCAATCCTAAATAGCACTACATCCAGATGAACAGAATTAACCTTTTTCTTTTCTTTTTCTGTTTTCCAGAGTGTCCTCCTGGTTTATATGGTTATGGTTGCCATCAGGTCTGTGACTGTCTAAATAATTCCACTTGTGATCACATGACTGGTTCGTGTTACTGCAATTCAGGTTGGAAGGGAGCTCGATGTGACCAAGGTGAGAATGTACTTCAGTAAAAATGGAATCAAACGTTGTTTAATGTCACAAACTACAAACCTAATTCAAAAAAACAAAAAAGTTGTGATGCTGTGTAAAATGTAAATATAAACAGAATACAACCATTTGCAAATCAGTAATGAGCTTATCACTCAAAGACTTAGATGGAGTTTTACTTCTTCTGAAGTCCTTAACATTAGCCTTGTCTGTCCTAATAGGAATAGGCCATATTGATGTGCTATAGACCTAAAAACAAAATGAAGACTTTGGAGTGGCCTAGTCAAGGTCCTGACCTGAATCCAACTGAGATGCTATAACATGACCTTAAAAAGATGGTTCAAGCTCAAACACCCTCCAGTGTGGCTTAATTACAACAATTCTGCAAAGATGAGTGAGTCAAAATTCCTCCACAGCACTATAACGATAAGGCTCATTTTCATTTATCGCAAATGCCTGATTGCAGTTTTTGCCGCTAAGGGTGCCGCAAGCAGTTATTAGGTTTAGGAGGCAATCACTTTTTCACACAGGGCCATGTAGCTTTGGATTTTTTTCCCCTTAATAATAAAAATCTTCATTTAGAAACTGCATTTTGCATTTACTTGTGTTATCTTTGTTTAATATTTACATTTTATCCCAAACATTTAAGTGTTCAAACATAGGAAAAAAATAGGAAATCAGGAAGAGGGCAAACACTTTTTCACTCATCAATAATTCAGTAGTTTTTTTCAGCTAGATTTCAATGTGTTTGTGTAAATAGTGAGTCTTCGTCACTCAAAGGTTAGTCACATAGTTCCACAGGGTTCTGTGCTGGAACCAATTCTGTTTATATTATACATGTTTTGCTTAGGCAATATTATTAAAAAATACTGCACATACTTTCATTGCAAATTATTGCTTTCTGTTTTACTTTACATTTTACACAGTATCCCACCTTCTCTGGGATTGAGGTTATAGAGGTTTAATTTAATCAAATTTACTGATTTCTCTAATCACTCTCCATTAGAAAAACTAACTCATTTAAACCTAACAGACTCAAAAACATCTAACTATTATTCTACATTCCCTCCCCCTCCTGTGTGCAGCTGGTGTGATTGTGGTGGGCAGCCTCAACACTTTGACTAGTGCAGCGATGCATGTAGACTCTTACCAGATTGGAGCCATTGCAGGAATCATTATCCTTGTGCTGCTTGTGCTCTTCCTTCTGCTCCTCTTCATTATCTTCAGGAAAAAGCAGAAGGGCAAAGAGCCCACCATGCCATCTGTGACTTACACTCCTGCTGTGAGTGTTGCTGCTGATTACAATATAACAGGTACATTTACATATTTACTTGTTTTAAACTGCAACTAGGTCTCATTGTGCTGTACCAGCATTATTTCTTCTAATATTTATACTGTTTTCCTTGTTTGTTTTATTGATTTCGAATGGTTAACCTCACTACAAATTTACAGTTCTAAACCTTATATTGCTAAGCTTATATTGTTAAATACCAGAGGTGTAAAATTCCTTTCATAGTAAGGGAAGGAACGCTGGTTATGCGAAGCTAAAATAGCAGGAGTTGACTTTCCTTGTGGTCTTAATCATTTTTGGGAAGGTTTTTCTTGCTACGTGGTAAAGGAATTACATTTTCACAATGCACTCTAACTCTTCATCATCACACATGTTGGACATGGTGACAAGCAATAACATTTTAGCTGTTAAAAGTATAAATGAGGTTTGTTTGTTTTGTTTTGTTTTGTTTGTTTTTTTTTATCACTTAAGAGTTGAAGCACCTCATACATCTCAGGGTTATGAGATAACCCCGACATCAGAACTATATTCCAATGAGAGCCTTCCAGAGGCAATTGCTTCTCCTTTCCTAAACCCTGTACTATAATGCAGGATTTTGGCTTATCGGGGTGTAACTTCAAGGTTAACCTTGGGGTTTCTGTACTATGAAGATGGGTCACTTCTTCAAGGGGTAATTTAGGTTGTAATTTATACTGTGAAACTAAACTGCTGCAGTGCAGGTTAGATTTGCGACACATATTAGGTTAGGTATAAAATCACTGCCTACTGACCAGTGAATTTCCCACAAAACAGCACCACCATTCCTGGAAGATCCATAGACCTCTGCAGGTAGAGAAAGAGATCTAAAAAATGTTAGTATCATCTTAATGTTTCCTTCATGCGTATCATGAAAGAAACATTCCTTCATGATGTATGTTGTATGAACAATATCATGAGAACAATACAACAATTGTATTGTTCTATAAGCATTAATATATGATCCTAAGCAGGACACCTACACTGTCCTTGCTGATCTCATATCAAATTTGTACATAAAATAGCTGTACTAAACTAAGCCTATATGAATGTTGAATTTTGTTTTATATTAATCTTTACTCAACATCACTGAGTCTGTTGCTGAGAGAATCAAAACAAAAAGTGTTAGTAGAAGGTTATGTTTCAGTTTAAAATAGGATGTGTGCCAAGTTTTCATTTACAACATCTTTTTTGGCCTTTTTCAGCTTTATTTGATAGACACAGTGAAGAAAGGACAGGAAAGCAGGAGCAGAGAGAGACAAGGGGGAAGATGCAGCAAAGGGCCAGACTCAGCGCACTGAGCTAAACCAGCACCCTCTTTCACAGCATAATTTAAGCACATTGGAGATTCTCTGCCAGGGGAATGCCTTTTATATGTGCAGATTATTAAGCCGTAAGAATTACAAGAAGATACAAATATAAATAATAATGAAGCCAAAAACCAAATAGAGAATATTTATCAATAAACAAGAAATCAAAGTCCAAGAGTTAAGAACCCTGGGGTAAAACCAAGGACTGCGACATGATTTACTTTGCTCCTCAATTAGACAGCTAACAGGTCTAAGTTAAGTAAGCTGTCTAAGTGAGCTACATGTTCTTCAAAAGAATCTTTCCACTCCTTCCTTTCCGGAGTCCGAGTCATTCCGGCTGAGTTTAAGCCACTGACCCACTGGCCCAACAGTGTCCTGAAAACTTGTTTTTACTGGCATGATCATCGCCAGTGACACTCTCCCTCCTCCCACGCACACAGGCAAAACTGTTTCAATTACCTCTGTCTTTGAGTCTGCTGTAACTGTTACAGTTGATTAGAGTCAGTGTTTTTCTTTTCTTCAAACTTTCTGTCTACAATGTGGGCTATAAGCACAAGCAACCTGTAATTATCATTATTGGTGATTTATTGTTGAGATCTCTTGTGCTATCACTTAAGCCTTGGTTATACTTTATCCACAAGTATGAGGTGGATATCCATGGCCCTGTATTTGTCCCAGATAGTATACTTTAAAATATGGTCACAATCAAAATGTTTAATTAATCCCAGAAGAAATTATGTAATAAGTAAGAGACAAAGAAAAGTATGGAGAAAGAAAAACAGGAGTAACCGAAACCGGCTGCATGCCAACTTACGCATGCGCATTCACTTGTGTACAACAGGGATCTCTCCAGCTGTCTGTATCTGTGTCCACAGAGTATTATCAAGGCTTAACTATCTCCATGGTGGCAAAGTGGCAGATATGATTGAAGTGCTGCCATTATTCACAGACTTCTCTCTACTCAGACACTAATTTTTCCAGTTGGTACCAATGACATCATGGATGAACAGTCTCTTCACTCCATGACTAACCAGAGTTTTTGGCAGTAGCAGTCCTGGAGCCTGAAGAAGAACATGTGTTTTTCTGTCCCTAACCCTATACTTTTAAAAGCTCTGAACATTTCCTTATGCATGAATTGCTAAAATAAATTTGGTAAAATGTGTAGTATTGTTATAGTATTTCATTCCTCCTTGAACTTTGACTGGAAAAATTATTTTTGATATTCATCAAAAGTCAAAACTATTCACACACCAGATTTAAAAGAAGCCATTCACAGGTTTTGGTCCTGAAGTTTCTTTCTACTCACAGCACTACAATCCACATTCATCCATTTACTCTATACACTTTAAATACTTTATTACTTTTATAAATGTTTTCTAAACTATATCCATTTAGTTTAATATCATGCACATACGCAGCTCAAGAATATTTCAAGTGAAGTTGATGCACCTGAACATAATCCAGTTTTTCATCACTAAAGGTCTTCAGTACTTTTTAAATTAACCTCCTAGGACTGGGCGTCCACATATGTGGACATCACATTTTGGGTCGTATAGACCAAAATAATAAATTATGCTCTACAAGGGCCTGATGTCCACTTACGAGGACATTACACTGCCACTATTCTATTGAAATTTAAAACAAATATTCTCATATGTGAATCACAGTTTTCTCAGAAGCAAAAAAAAAAAAATTGAAAAAATCAGGTAATTCTTTGTTCTTACATTCATCAGGTCCCAATCAGCCCAAATAGCAAAGAGAAATTAAAAATGCATGCTATGAAAGAGTTATGAAAAAAATTAATTTGTCTTCTTGATTCTTGAGGAAATGAAGCTTTCACATTTTGTAATGTGAGATGTATTCTATGAATAAGTGTGAATGCATGGTAAATGCAAATAAACAACAGACGATGGGACATATGTCTCCTACATTTGAGTGAAGCTTAACCAAAGACATGACTGTTTTACAGACTGCCCCAGACAGCAATGACATGAAGAAATTATATATATACATGACATACTTTGTATCTAACAGCTCCTATAACTTTTCAGGTGGTTATCCAGCAACATGTGAGCCCCATCTAAGCAATTATTTCTCCAACCCTAGTTACCATACTCTGACCCAATGCATCAGCCCCCAGCGTGGTCCAAATGGAAAGGTAGAGATTTAAATCCTCTAAGACAGAGGGACAAGGAGATTGCAGAGTACAATTTCTGTTGACTGTCTGTAAAAGAACATACTAAGAGCTATTTTTGTGCCATTTTTAGGCGAAGAACAACCAGGTTTTTGTAAACGTTAAAAATATGGATCAGAGAAAATGTGCTCTTCTTGTTGATCATACTGGCACACTACATGCAGAGTGGAAACATGGGGACTGCTTAAATCAACTGGGTGAGTTGTGGACTGCAAATATTATAATCAACTGGTGTGTGTGTGTGTGTGTGTGTGTGTGTGTGTGTGTGTGTGTGTGTGTGTGTGTGTGTGTGTGTGTGTGCACGCTCATTATCAAAAAAACTAAAAATTAACATTGCATGATTTCCTACTCCACATAACTATATTTTGACAGACACGAACAACCTAGGGTAGGCTAAATTATTACATTCACTTTGAATGAGGCTGCTGTACATAGAGGATCCAGGTTGTGTGATGTGCATTTTTGACCTACAGTGAGTAGATTCTTGCTTGTATAGTTCTGGGTGATCACTTACATATTATGTGTGTACTAAGCAGGTATAAGGTAAGAAAACATGTTAATTTCTTTCAGTCTTGTCTATGAATTCAGTTTTATGTTGCTCGCTTTAGACATAAGATGATAGAATTATATTATAATTTGTAATAAATTTTACCAGTTTAGGATGACTGTGGAAAAATATTGTGGTCTACCACATGTGTAATATGATGTTTCTGTAAGTTAAGGTGTTAATTGCTGCACCATCAGTGACTAACATACAATATCTGGTTAATGCCACCAGGTGGGGCTATATTAACAGAGAAGTCTGAGCTAATATGTCAATTTTATGAGTTTGTTTTGTGTAGATGCTTATTTGAGTTGGACAGTTGGTCAGTGTTATGTGATCAATATTTTTCTTGATCTAATATTCAACATTTGTGAAAATAATTTAGATCTTGCTTGGTACTTTCACTCATTGTCTTTCTAAAGTCCAAAGACACAACTATTGTGAGAATTCTAAGTTAACAAGTTAAGGTGTGAATGTGAGTAACATTGGTAGGATAAGCCCCAGCTGCTCTGTAACCATGAATCAGATAGGAACTGAATCGATGTAACACAAACACTGTCACCTTACAGTCACTAGTCCACATACCTAGTGCTTGTGGGTGGAGTTATGTAATAAGACTTTATTAGCATAGTGTTTGTATTGACATTAAAACTGGTAAAAAATAGAATACTTTTGCTCTACTTCAGCCCCAGCTCTTAATATTATAAAAGATTTTTGCCTAATCTATTTAATAAAATCTCTCACGTTATTTTTACTTTTACTGTTCAGTTATTGATCTACTGATTTAGACTTTTTGGTTTCAGGAGCCTGTGGAGGTGATAGAAGTTACATGGAGAAATCTTTAAGAGGCAAGTCCTATACATAACTATGAACTGTCATTTTTAATGCTGATATTTAGTTGTCACTGGATCCTTTGTGCTGTGCAGATCTGATGAAGGGCACACCCTATCATGCCAGCTCCTGTTCGCTCAGCAGCTCTGAAAACCCATATGCCACAATAAAGGATCCTCCCATGCTGATAACCAAAAACACAGAATGTGGCTATGTGGAAATGAAATCACCAGCTAGGCGGGATTCACCATATGCTGAGATTAGCAGCAGAAGCCCAACCAATAACCAGAATGTCTATGAAATTGGTGAGGACTGAACTCTGTTTGTTATCGCTGTCTACTTTCTTTCTGCGACATTAACTGCATGTAGAACTAGGGATGGAGAATATGACGTAATCTTCAGAGTATAGTATTTATATTACACTATTTTTCTACTGCACTATGTTAACATTTTAACACTTGAAGAGAATTGTAGATGTAGATTGCAGATTCATCAGCTATCAGTTCATACAATGTGCAATAAGAAAACATGGTAAATTGATTTATATCATGCTAATGAACATTTTAAAAAAACCCATTCAGAGTGAAAATAGCAGAACTATGCCCTTGCAGGTAGAACAAAATTGCTGGTTGTACAGTAATTGCACTGGATTGTTTCACATTTGGTGACTGACTGCAGCAACCTGTAGTTTTAAAACACAATACCCTCAACCCTCGACTCCACAGTCTTGACATTACATTTTCCAGCAATGCAGTAATATAATGCATTACTATAGTTAATTCAGTAATCACTTTACAGCATAATTGGAACTGTAAAGGTTCTTCAGTTATCTGTGCACCAGGCAGGTAAAATAAATATTTATTTATTTATTTATTTATTTGGGGGGGGTTGTTTTATTGTTTTTTGCTACGATCTGCTTATTTTTGCTAATAACAAAAAAGTGATTGCTAATGCAAAGCTAGCCAAGAACCCAGTGTGATGATGAAGCCGGGGGAACCCAGCCCAGTTGCCAGACCCTAAATTTTGACAGGCAGTGATGAGCAGTCAGATTTGTAGCCTCCATTTCTACCTGTTCATGTTTCTACAGTAGAATAAGCATAGCAAACCTGGCACATGGCAAACATGGCAAACAGCAGAGTCACTTATATGATGGCAACCAGCTCTGAGTGGCCACAAACCTGGTCACACTCTTTGAAGCAACAATTTGAAAGATTGCAAGTTGGTCACAGTACAGCCCAGTTTCCAACCACTATTTTACTTAGTGTGGCTGTACCATTAAGCACATTCTAACTATCATGTATGAACTTATCAGGGGTAAGGAAACTTTAGCATGCAAACATAAAAAACATTTTTCATGTGCTGTGAGTTTTCACAATACTTTCATGGCTGACATTTTCATTTACACTGTGTCAAGAGCCTGTGGAGGTAAGAAATACATGAATATTGTCCCAAAAAATAGAAGAACTGAATAGACAAATTGCCACAGTTCCTCTCTGATTTAGACTTTCTCACTGTTTCTGCGTTTTTATCAGACGTTTTATTTCTATTTGTATAAATGTTCAATCAAATAAAAATAGAGGTACATAATTAAAAGTAAGCATCTTAAAATAGTGTTCTGGTTCTTTATATCAACAGTTTTGTACCTTATACTATGCCAACTGATATCTCTTTGATTACAGATTCAACGGTAAGCACCATCCAGTCCACAAGAGATGGCAGTGGTCATGTGAAGTTCGGGCAGGATCCATATGATTTACCAAGAAACAGCCACATCCCCTGCCACTACGATATCCTGCCATCCAGAGAGAGTCCTTCCTCAGAGCTCAAGAAGCTGGACAGTGAATAATACCACAGAAACTCTGAACCAAGATTAGGCCTTACCACAAGGCTGTAGCTTCAGCACTGTGTCTTCTACAAACTGGCACACTATGTACTCATAAAATGCTAGTCCTTATGTGTTATTTTACAATATTATTATAACTATGGATTATGACTACAAGTTGGATATATACAATTGTGGTCAAAAGTTTCACTCGTCATTGTAATTATGGTCTTTTTATTATTTCTTTGAGCTGTCCTTTTTCAAGGGTAAAATTATCATACAGCATAAATATTTAATGACTTTAAAAACAAGACGTTGGTTCACAAGTTTGTATTTATTTGGATTTTTCTCAGATTCACACAAGGTCAAAATTATACATACAGGATCAAATATATAAACCTCCTTACCAAGTAACACCTTGACCATTTAAATTGGTTGGTTTCCTGGTACAGAACTGACCTTTATGTGTAGTCCACTGTTTTCAATAGGGTTGAGTTTGAGGCTTTGAAAAGATCATTCCAGAAGCTTTGATGGAGTTTTGAAGAGATTTTGTTTGGAATCATTGTCTTGCTGACATACCCAGTGGAATGTGGTGAGGGCGATAGCTGAAGCAAAAACTCACGAGTGGGAGCAGTTTGGTGAGGGCACAGAAACAGACTTTCCGTCTGCATTTTTGGGAAACCACCAGTTGGAGAAAGTGGTATAGTGTGGGTGGGTTGTTGTTGACTTCAACAGGTTACGAGACATAGTTGGGTGGTAAGATACCTTCCTTAGTGGCCAAACTGCCAGGAATCGATGAAGTTTGCAGTGAGTTCCTAAAGGCCCTGGGTATCGTAGGGTTGTCCTGGTTGACTTGCCTCTGCAATGTTGCATCGAGATCTGGGGTGGACTGACAGACCCTGGTGGTGGCCCCCATGTTTAAGAAGGGAGACCGGAGAGTGTGCTCAAACTACAGGGGTTCAGGCCCACTAGGAAGATCTATGCCAGGGTACTGGAGAGGAGTGTCTATTAACTAAATCTTGGATGCAGGAGGAAAAGTGAGGTTTTTGTCCTGGTCATGGAATGCTGAACCAGGAGTTTGCCTAACTAGTTTACATGTGTTTTGGACTTGGAGAAAGCATTTCACAGTATCCCTCAGAATGTTCTGTGGCGGGTGCCTTGGGAGTATGGGGTATACAAGGGGAGGGGAGAAGCTGGTCTGGGAACGCCTCAGTGTTCTCCTGGGTTGGCTGAAGGAGTTGGCTGAGAAGACGGGGGCATCCTTGCTTGGGCTGCTACCTCCACAACCCTAGATAGCACTAGATAAGCGGTGATGAAAATACACTTCACTGTGGATAGTGACACTAATATTCCAGCTGTTTCCAGTTCATGGCAGGTTTGTGTTTGGTGGCTCCTGAGTTTTTCATGAACATTCTAACCAATTTAATTTCCTCTGAGGGTGACAACTTGGGTCTTTGGTGGTTACACATCGAAATGATTTGAATTTACCTATTGTTGTTTGAAGCAATAATCTTGAAACCTGCAGTTATTTAGAAATGACTCCAAAGATCTTTCCAACTTGTGTAAATCTACATTTCTCCTCCTTAGATATTCACTACGTTTATTGGTTTTCCATTTGTCTCAGTATTTTGTTGCCCAATGAGTACAAATCCTTTTTGTGCTATCAAAGAGAAACTATCTGTTGTAGTCAATTATGATGACCAACAAGAATTTAATTGGCCTTTGACTTGCCAATTAAAAAAAGCATTGTAGAACCTTCAGCACCACTTTTGTAATTTGTGTGGTACCTGCATGCGTGTATGGGTTGGACAATGGATCCCATGATTTCACCTTAATACCCAGTGGCAGTCATGGTACTGTTGCCTAGCCTGCAGAGGTCTGTGCATCCCTCCACGGAAATGACTCCTTAAGACAGTCAGTGACACACCCCCAAATTGGTGATGTTAAACAGTGTTACAAGTAGCAGCATAATGTTCACATCTACTCAGGGTGAACCTGCTCTCATCTGTTGGAGTTGGTCTACCTGTACAAACTCTGTAGGGTTCAAATATCACCTCAAGCGACCAGTAATGACACTAACCCCAGCCAAATGCAAAACTAGTGAAAAAACAGTCAAAAGTTGAAAAGGGGAAAAAAGATCTGACCTCCACCTGTAAAACCATTCCTGTTTTGAGGTTTCAATGTTGTCTTTCTAGTGCACCTGAAACTGATTAACAACTCCCTGTGCTACTTGAGTAACTGGATCAATATGCCATAAGTGTAAATGATGTGATGCTATATTCTCAAGTGTTCCTTTATTTTTTTTTTAGCATTGCATTTCACCCTATATTGGAGGTTGGTTTTCAGGCTTTTTTGCAGCTGTCGCTGTAATAACCAGTGACCTGCAATCATTTTAATTAACATAGGCCTTCCCATAACTTTCAAAATCTGATGTTCACAATTCCAGGGTACGCTGCTAAAAAATGTGAGCACTTTGTTTCAAGCTTACTGAAGTAGCTGAGCTGTAGCTCAGGAGGTAGAGCAGGTCACCTGCTGATCGGACAGTTAGTGGTTCGATCCTGGCTCCTCCAGTCCGTCGGAGTATGAATGTGTCTGAATGTGGTTAGGAAGCAGTATAAGTATAGAAGAAGGTGATTGTAGCATGTTGTATAGAGTGCTTTGAGTTCTCTGGGAGAGTAGAAAAGCACTCTATAAGAATCAGTCCATTTACCATTGCATATGACATGGGATACCAATTAATTCTTTTATTTTATTGCAATAGAATTGTATATGGGTTATTTGATTGAGTTTAAGCAAATTTCTGAAAGGTTACATGATTGTTTTTTAGAAGATGAAATGTTGAAGATTATAGCAGCTGAAAATGTATTTGATGTTTTTATATAGAAAACTGGTTCTTGTAGAGAACCTGCTCCAGTAGTCCAATTCATTAGAATTGTTAGTCTGCCTGCCCATCGATCTCACTTACCGGTTCCAGTTGCACTTGCACTACAATCAGCTGATTTCAGTTTCTGTGTCAGACAAGGAATAGCAGCACAATCTACAGCATGGATGTGGACATTTATTTTTATTGCACAAAAGGACAAGAGTGTGATGGTAAACTTTAAACTGCATGAAGACAAAAACAACCACAGTATGCTGCTAACACAACTTCGGCCTGCACAAAAAGATCTGCATGGACAGCATGCTAATGCAAAGCTAGCCAAGAACCAAGAGTGAAAACTGAGTGAATGCCGACCCAGTACCAAGACCCTTAACATCAACAGTAACATACAAATGAGCAGTCAGGTTGCAGTCTCCATTTCTACCATGTTTGAATCACTGTGGTCATTACTTTAAAGTCTCTTCATGCCGGTTTTCATCTTTGCTTTGTATTCATCCTAAATACTAAGAGAAAGATCATATGTGTGTCCTCATTAGAACATGTATTTGTGTTGCTGTGTTGAGTTGTAGTATCAGGTTTATCTTGTTAAATGGTAATTATGAGAGAGTGTGTTTCAGCTATTTTACAGAGAAAGTAATGTAATGAGTGGTACAATGAATTACTCTCTCCTGGGAGTAATTAAGTAACGTACAGCATTTTTTTTAAAAGTGTGAAAAATGTTCTGTGTAATATGTGTAATAATTACTTTTTGTAATACTGAGCTGGGAAAGGCTCCAGCCCCC
The DNA here is from genome assembly GCF_051167445.1 of Perissodus microlepis. Taxonomy (NCBI): domain Eukaryota; kingdom Metazoa; phylum Chordata; class Actinopteri; order Cichliformes; family Cichlidae; genus Perissodus; species Perissodus microlepis. The sequence continues at coordinate 56,663,512 of NC_140467.1, read as the reverse complement.
CCCTCCCGCAACCCTGGCAAGAATAAGCGGAAGAGAATGGATGGATCCCAAAACTGATCACAAAAAAGAGCAGAAATATCTCCAACATGCACAAACATTTGCGACATGCGCACACTGTGTGGTCAATAGTGCACACGTGAGATGTGATATATTTTTATATGCTAGCAATGGTGGTGACTCTCAAAGCAGAGCCGATGAAAACATATTGATACGTTTTGAACTAATTGAACTGATAAGGAATTGAATCGATAAGTGTTATCGATAATGAAACAGGGATCACTAAATTCTCAGCATTCCTATCCCTAGTAATCCTAGCAAATGCAGTCAGTGTTGTATCAGTACACAAGTAAACCAAAGTGCCATTTAAAAAACATTTTGTTTTTCTGTTTGCTTTTTTGTTTGTTATTTTTTGTACATAACATATGAAGTTTTGAGATTCTCATTCTAACAGTGTTTTGAATACTATGATTTTCAGTAATTTACCACTAATTATAGGATATTTTCTTTATGGTGATTAAATACAGCATGTAGGAAAAGGTGATTGCATTGCATTTAATTTCAAATTGTAATGATTCATTTGTGATTATTCTACTTCATAAATACCATCAGTTATACATATTGCACAGCAGTCACTTTCATTACTCTGTGGCCCCTGTTGTCATTTACAACTTTTCTGAGCTAGATACATGGCTATTTTAGCTGTTATACACAGTTTTATTTTAAAAAGTAACATGTTACCCACCCTGCTGCTTCAGGGTCCATGTTCAATGGGATGTTTTCGCTTGCTTTTAGCATGTGATGTTTAGATATCTCAGCGATAAAATATGATTGATTTTGAATGTGTAACAACCTTCTTAAACCCGACACTTTTTTGCATCACTTTATTGCATTTGTACACATAACCATGATTCTCATTGTAAGAAAATGTAAATAGAGGAAATTATTATTCCAACACTACAGGTTTGATTGAAAACCTTGACTTTGATGTGATAGTCTGGGTCAGCTCAGCTGGTTCCTCAATAACCTTGATGGAAAAAGGCTGTATATGCAAAACAAATGCGATTTATTTCTTACTGGCCTCTCTGCTATTTCATGCTGTGGGGAAATAAATGGAACCCATTAAAGGGAGTCATACCTTTGGCCCATCACATGACACATGACCAAAATTATTATCCTGTAAAATAAACCCATTTTTCTTATATAAGTACACTATTCAATTCAATTCATTCCTATAAAAACAGGTGTAATTTCCTGTGTAGTAATCAACATTTGGAGGGGTTTGTGGTTTTACAGGTGGGTAAAGATAGTGCAGCAGTTTGCAGGTTTCATTCAGGGGCAGCGAACAACTTGAACAACTTCGGCATGCGTGCCAGGATGGCTGAACTATTTTCTGATGTGAGTTGAAATTGTGGCTAGGGTTGGTCTAACGGTTGTGCATGAGACATTTGTTTGGTAGGCGGCCCAAAATATCCAATCTAACCATTCATTTTTTTCAGTGTAGCCTGTTTCATTTCTAATACCTTTTCAGTATTTGTTATATTTAGGGTTGTTACTCCTGTGGTGTGTCTGTTAATTTCTTCAGTCATCCAGGTCATCATAGTCTAAGGAGCTCAGAAAGAAAAGCATCTGGACTTTTAAGCCCTATGGGAGTGTCCCCAAGAGGGTCATGGACCCTCTGTTGATCCTCTTCCTAATCACAAGAGCTAAAGTGTGAAAACGGGTGTGGGTCACAATCAGCCAAGGTCTCAGATGAACCCATTGTGAGACCTAGCCCCACCCCTATCATGTGATTTACTGTGGTCAAATGGCCCAGGATGTGAGTGGGCGTTAAGGCGTCTGGGAAGGGATCTCAAAACTGGATTATAGATGGCAGACAGTTGGGCTCTTAGAGCTGAAGAAGCTTTTCCTGTTAGCTCATGGATTTGCTATCATATTAGCAAATACATTAGCTCTGCAATCAACTATGGGATTACCTATAGAGTACCTAATCCTATACTATGGGATTACCCTAACCCTATACCTATATAGCTAACCTGATAATTAACACATTAATTCATTACACCACTGGTTATTTTTGCTTGCGCTTTCTTCCCTTCACGTTACAGAAAGCCTTAAAGAATGACCAAAAAATACAAAACAGCCAAAATTATTTGATTGTTCTTCATATTCGTTCATGTCTTTTTATTGTTGTTATTTCAGTTAAAAAGAAAAAACTTTCGGGAAACCAATATAGAGCCTGACACCAACAAACACAATCAAAAGCACACAACTCACACCGAGAGGATCCGTACCGAATTTTATACACTAAACGTAAACATATGCACATCAAAACAGCATAACAGGAAAAAAAGGCCTTGTTGGGATTCCATTGCTTGGCATATTAATGAGAAATGTATGCAAGCATTGAACAATCATTTTTATTTATCTGTGTAGCTTTCCTTTTTCATGTCCTCAGTGTGTAAACTCCTCCACCTTTAATGATTGTCACTAAGTTAAAGCAGCTGTTTAAAGGTACATTATATATCTATACTGGTATAGAAAAAAATCAGAGTCATCAAAACATGAAAGAAAGCTGCAAAAGTCCAGCTCCAATGTCACGTGCACAGATGTTCAGAGTGTCACAATTCAGTCTCCTCATTTGTCAGTTAGTTAATTACATGTAACATGACATGCGTGTACAAAATGCTTTCATCCAGCTGCAGTCAGTCAAATGAGGAGTTCAGAGCAGTTCTCTTAAACAGCATGACTATAGCACAAAGAGTCTGCAGCATATTGGTTCAGTTTCAACATTAGTCCAGTCAAAGCAGATACAGTACATGTAAATGGAAGAATATGACATGAAAGCAAGAATAATGAGGACAGTTAAACAAGCTGATAAACACCCAAAAAGTGATGGGGATGGAGGAATTAAAGGGCAAGAGGACAAAGAAGCCTGTAGGTGGGGAGAGATTAATTGGAAAGCTTATCTGTTATAAAAAATATGTGATTCATTAATATTGTGTCTGGTATTTGCCAGTCCCTCTGTGTTTGTCCCACAGCTTCTAAATTTCATAAAAGGTTCACCACAGTGACGGGTTAGGATCTATGTGTGCATTTTACAAGAGTCATCTAAACACTTTTCTTGATAGACTTAAGGAATTTTAAGGCAGGGATGTCAAACACATTTTACATCATGGGCCACATATAGCTCACTTTCATCTTAACTGAAACTCCCTTTTCTATTGGTTTAAAGAAGTTAACTGCACATTTATTCCCTCCTATATCTTAACAGATTACTAAGAAGTGCAATTTAAATTGTGCATCTCTTTCTACATGATAAAGAAATGCTGCTGTAGATAAATAAAAGAAATCTGACAGAATGACTTTTGGGGCTTCGATAGTAAGAAATAAAAAATAAAATTACATAAAAAGTTTTGGTAGCTCATTGCCCAGACATTAAAAAAGATGGTTTTTGTTAATTTCCAGGAAAAGTTCTGTTTTCACTGGAAATCAGCCAGCCAGGTCTTTATCAGTAGAAAATAATCTGTAAAACCACTATTTGGATCCAAATATATTCATTTTAGGATATTTGGTGATTCTACCCTGGATGTGAGTGTGAATGTGAACATTGGTGGATGTCTGCCTCTACATGACTCTCCAGGATGTACCTGTATCACCTTATGAAGAAGGAGGAACGTAAGTGAATAAATGGAAATGGTTTCATTTCAAATTTCATTGCAAATATAAAGTCAACATGTAGCTTGAACGGCATGATGAGACAGTCATCTGCTGAGGGTGGTTGGTGTTTGTTTCTGGGGTTGTCATCACATTTTATAAATGTCAGAGCGCGATGAGACGGCACAGTGACTGCTAATTATTTCCAAGCAAAAGTCTGAAGTCTTGTTGAAGCACACTTTGTTCTTAAAGATGGAGTAAAACAATAAAAAGTAGCTTACAAAATGCTGTATCTCTACAAATACATCATCAGGCATAGCGAGGTTCTGTGCTTATAAGTGACACCTGCTGGAGGTAAACGGGTGGCTGGTAGCACAGACCCTGTGACGTCTCCATAAAGATCTGGACGAGGTAAGGCTTTTGCCGTCTTTCTTTAATGTATGTCTCCTCTGCCAGTGACAGAGTAAAACTTCCACCTGCTCTCTGGTGGTCAAGGTGTACAGGATGGGGTTGAAGGCACTGTTGATGGGGAGGATGAAGATGACAACCCAGCTGGAGATAGTGTCCTGAGGAAGGAAACATTTCACAAGCGATTGACATTTAGAGAAATATAACTGCGTTGGTGCTTTTCAGCAAACTATTCTATAAAGTAACACAGTGACCTATATTAAAAATCCATGTAAAACCTCTAAGACACTATAAGGCAGCTGTTTCACTTCTTACCAGGTATCTCCACCTCCAGCAGCGAGAGGACTTTCACCAAAAATATAGGAATCCAGCAGAGGGCATCAGAGAACACTATGAAGAAAAACCTGCTGGCCACAGCTACATCTCTGCGCAGTCTGCTCCTCAAGTCGGTGGCATTGATGCCGGTTTTAAAGATGGAGCGGATCATACTGGAGTAGGAGAATACAATCACCAGGAAAGCCACCAGGTTCAGACCTAAAGAGATGCAAATGCTTTTCATGCTGGCTGGGACTATCAAACACCGTTATGCAGTTCATACAGTATTAAACAGTATTTAAGCGGTTTTGAACTGAGGAAAAGTGTGCAAGCCGACAGTTCTGCTTCACAGATTTGTACTGCGTAGTTTTTGTACTTTACACTTTGTATATTTTGTGACAATGAACAATTTTGCATTGTTTGGATTTGCAGTTTGCAAATCTGGAAATGGTCAGTATTTTGGGGGCTTCTGGTGATATTGAGGGGTTACTTTATACTTCATATCATACCAATAGAACAAAGGATATCACTCTTTTGTTCTCCACACAAACTGTTTTCCCTTACAGCTAAGATTACTAGTGGACTAAAATGAGCCACCTGCACTTCACACCTACTGGAGGCATGAAGCTCGCAGCAAACAGTTTTTGTGCTGATGTTAATGCCAGAGGAGCGTTTTGTTGGGCTGATGTAACTTGAACATATGTTGTTTTTTTGTGCTTTAAAAACAAATTCTCTCACTGAAGTCTTAAAGGTTGTTCCACACTTTCTGATCCACTTAAACACCAAACTAAAGATGATATTCCAGCAGCACAAACCCAGTCTTTCTTCAAAATAAGAGCGATAATTACTTTGTGGACAAAGACAACAGTTGGATGACCTTCATCAGGCACATTATTATGAATAGTGCAACTTACCCCTGTCTGAAGTTTGCCTGGGCGCAAATTGCTAAAAGGGAAAACGATGACGAGGAACTTCTCCAGAGTCAGGTAGTAGTGATGGGTCGTTCGCGAACGAAATGGCTCTTAGAGCCGACTCTTTGAAGTGAACGACGCGAGCCGGCTCCTTATTGGGAGCCGTGAGGTTTTTTGTTTTTTTTTTCCTTTCTCTCACCCTCTCTCTCGCCCTTTTTTCTGCTAAACTCTGCACGCGCGACCTGTACTTTGCGCTGGGCAGAGGGGGCGGGGCGTAAGTTACATTCGCAGTAGCACAGGAACAGAGCCAGAGAGAAAGAGAGCGAGGGACAACAACGTCACATTAGAAAGGTATAGTAATCATCCACTATTTTCAGTTGCAGATGATAAAGGATTCAGAAATCATGCAGGCCCATATGACAGAGAATGTGCATCTTCTTTTTGTTTTAATATTTTAATTTATATTTAATTGTGTTGTGGTTTGCAGTGTTTTGTGTTGTTTCACGTTAAATTTGTTTAAAAGGAAAAAGCTGAAAATTTAAATAGTTAAAAGTTTAAAATGTAAATAGTTGTTTTTTGTATTATATGATTTATTTATTACATTTTATGTGGAGTGAATAAATAAAGTATATTTATGGTGGCCCTTAGAGACAAAGCACGTACAAACTCCTATGTGTTTTTATGTGTTTTGGAGTTTGTACATGCTTCGGAGTTTGTAAGTGCGTCTGAGTTTTTACACATTTTGGAGTTTGTACATGCTTAGGAGTTTGTACGTGTTTTGGAGTTTGTACGTGCTTTGTCTCTAAGGGCCACCATGTAAGGATCGCCAGAGTCGGTCTCTTTCACCAAGCCACAACTCAGTGGACATTTGAATACACAGATGTGGTTTTTATTCGTTTTAATACGACTTATGCTCAAGAAGATGATCTTTAACACTTCCCCATTCCTGGTTACTCTACAAGTGAGAATCATCAACCATGAGAGCATTGCAAATATGAACTTCTAATGCATATTCAGCTCCATTTGTTATGGTTCAGAAAGCAAAAACAGGCTGAAGGCCCCAAGATGATGACATCTGTAGTTCAAACAACTTCAGTGTTAAATATGCTCCAGTTAGCAGCAATGTTCCCTCTAATTTTTCATGTGTCCAAGCGAACACACAAACTCCCTGAGCGGTCCCTTGGACCACTGTGAACAACAGCAGACGTGTGCACTGTGGTCACGCCAGCATCCAAGTTACATGGTTTATTAAAATAATCAAATTACAGCATTTATGTTAGACTACTTTTAATTAAGGGCAAAACTGGTGGTATCACAGTAAAAATTATTTTAACATTAACTAAAATGGAAAGCTTAAGTCATGTTAAACCTAAATAACGATTATTTAGAAAATGAGTCAGCAAAATATTCCTGACTTGTCTGGACACTATATTTCTTCCATAGGAGACAGCCAAAACCTGTTAACAGATAAATTAACAATTCTTTCTAAAAAAAAATGCGGAGTCTTTTGAAAAACATAATTTTAATAAAAGAAAACATGAGTTTTAATACTTACCACAGAAATTTGAAGGCGGTTTCTCCAACTCCAGAGTCCAAAATCCAGATGAAGCCTGAAAGAAGTCTAATGGCTGCTCTTGCTCTTACTTTTCCCTCCTTTTCGGGTTCTTTTTCCCACAATGCATTGCAGTAGTTGAGACATACAGAAAAATACCTGTAAATGACTAATACGGAAAATTCCTTCACGTTTATACAGTAAATTGTACTGTATTTTTACGGATTTTTTTTACAGTGTAAGGTAGACTCACCTTTTGCTGGAGGTTCGACTCAGACATTTGCCCTCGTCCCTGGCCTGCATTCCCTCAGTGAGCTGACTCCTTTTAAGGACAGTGTGCACAGCAGATCTCCAACAGATTATCTTCACTCATGGGGTGGTATTCAGGCTCCTCTGTTTCAACTTCTTTACTTAAGTAAAGACTCACAGACTACAGGCTGTGAAATGTACTCAAAGTATAAAAGTAAAAGTAGCTCTTCTAGTAGCTGTAGCACCTGCCATATTAAGGACAGGTTAACATCAATCTATCCTCTTCTACTTAACCACTTCAGGGTCATGTGGGGCTGCAGCCACTGGATGAGCCAAGGTAGAAAAAGATTTTTTTCTTTTTTTTTTAATGCATACTGCCATTTTTTTTTAATGCATACTGCCATTCGTACTTTATGAAATACATTACCATTTAAAAGTAATGTATTTAATGTAATGTATTTACATTACATTAATGTATTTAAAAAAACATTGCATGAGAAAGTGTGTCCACCTTCTCATGTAAAGTTTTTTATTTTTTTTTTGCTACTTTTTACATTGTAGATACATACTGAAGACATCAAATATTGAACTGAATAAAAATAAAATTGAATTGAAATATATACAGACAAATGTAAGTTCGGGAATACATTTATTGAGATTTATACCCATAGCATGCAAAATATCACACAGAAAGTACTTTAAATATTTTAAAAAACAGTTAAAGTGATGCTTGTTCATAGTCAGAAACTTACATACAATCACAATTAAGTCATCTGTGTATACAGTGGCATTTGTATACACAACACACTAATTCACAGAAATGAGTCATACTGTTTAAAAATGCAAGCTTTTGCTTTCAGTGAATGTTCATAGTGTCTTAGATCCAATCATTTACCACCCAGTACTAACACAGGAGTGACTAAAGTCAGTTTTCATCCTATACGAAAAGAGTTGTAACAGTTGCAACACACTGCCCTTACTTCCTTATTAACAATCAATATATATTCATCAACAATCATGTAATATTTTCAGTTGTTTATAGTCTAGTAAATTGTTGCCAGTCAATGAGAGTATTTTGTGTTATATAATTGGAAATTTGTCCACATAAGGTCCAGATTTCTGAGAGCAAGCATATCCTTGCAGTTCTGGGCAACTAAGATTCTTTGATTCCCTGTTTTAGTTTAACAGGATGATATAGAACTTTTACAGCTTACCAGACCAGAAAAAAATGAACCACTTGTGGCTTTTCTGTAACTGTAAAAAAGTCAATAAAAATAAAATGACACAAAAAGAGAAAATGTTAAGATTTAAATACAGATTCAAGAAAGAAAGTTCAGAAATACAGTTCTGTTTGATTTTTGGTTGTTCACATGAATACCTACAGAAAAAAAATTATGCAGTTTTAACACACAGTTATGCATTTTTGCTGAAATTTACTACAAAAGATCGAAAAATAGTTTTGTGTTACAGTTGGCAGCAGAGTGGATGGGCTCAGAGATGATAGTAATGAGGAGTGGTTGGTGCAGCCAAGTCACATGATTAAGCAGGCTGTCTTGGCAGTGTGAGGCACTCTCTGCAAAATCAACGAAATCTATAATCAAACTGTTTTATAGCACACATCGGAAACATTAATTTTTTCAAAAAAATGTATTTTGTTAAACTGTACCAAATCCCAACAAGTGTGACCCAGAATACTAAACTTGTCACATACATAGTTTTAGTTTGAAAGTCTGATACACAAAAATTATTCTAGAAAGCCACATACATATGAAGTGACATTAATCATGTCAAACTTGCCTCAGTTCCACTGTTTTGAAGGCAGATGAATTTGCCACCTCTGTCAATCTCGTCAATATAGATGGGTCCTGTGGCTGAGGCAGTGTGCACTTTTGACATTGAGCTGTTGGCTTTTTGTTCCCCTATGTCAACACGCTTCCGCTTTCCCTGAGTGGTGCACACACTTCCACTGCTGGATGAGCCTCGAGACATGGTTTCATGAGATGAAGGACTTTGAGACAGCTTTAGCCTAAAGAAAAGCAAAGTTAAAGAGTTCTGTGTTATCAAAGCTTTTCAGAAGGGATGTCAAAAGATGAGCCAAAATTTTTGTTTCCTCACCTTTCTTCTTCTCCTTCCAGAAGCTTACGATAGATGTTTATCTCCATGTCCAGAGCAAGTTTAACATCAAACAACTCCTCATACTCATGAAGTTGCTGCTGCATCTTTGCTTGGATCTCAGCCACCTCACGTTCTTTGTCTGCTAGCATTTTGCGGCTCGTATTTTTTTCCTTTACCAATGCTGCCTCCAGCTCTGCTATACGTTCACGCCAACCATGAGTCTCAATATTTGCAAAGAAGACAGAGGTGAACAAGCAAGTCCACAGTGTCATTCAGCAGTGCTTTAATTTTGTTAGCTTTGTGATCTGCGTGACAGCATTGTTCAAATGTATTTGGTAAATTTTTCTTTAGGATTTAGGTTAGGTCTCAATACTAATCAGCATTGAAATGTAAGTAAGTTAGGATGTTGGGTTTTTTTTACTTTAACTTTAAACACAGGTAGTTTCGTAGAGCCAGATTCTTTGGCATGTAAGTCATATTTTGGCATCATTTTTTTCATGACATCTTAAAAATGTCATAGGATGGGCTACAGTAAAAAATAGAATTCTGACATGATCAGTATTTATGTCTCTAAACTTCTGCAGCTATTATGTCAATGTATAGAAGACAGTTGTAAAAACTCATACTGATAGCTATCGAGACAGTCATTATATGACATCAATCTTCTAAATTAAGAAACATTGAGGCAAACACCTATTGCTTTACTAAACTCAGATCATTTAACATCCTTCCTGGAATGGAACCATGGTCTGTACTCACACTTAGCACTAAGAAACACATGCATTTTGGCTGACAAAAATTAAAGCCTTCATACGTAAGATAAAAAGCCAACCTGCTTCTGCAGATCAACTAGCTGCGCAGTGAGGCTCTCGATCGTAAGGGCAGACTCTCTGAGCTCCCCCTGCGCCATGTTGGCTGATGCTTCTTTCATCTATGATAAGCGATGCAGATCTTCTGGCTGGAGACAAATATACAAATGTTTCCAGATTCAATAACAGCAACAGTTTCACACCCTGAAAGAGGAACTAAGTGCCGTCAGTGACTTCCTGACATACAGGAAGTTATGTTTACAGTTCTCTTCGCTTTCGTATGGGTGCTACTTTAACATGTTACTTTCTCTGCATGAGCAGACTTCAGCTGGTATCAACATACCGCATTCTGCAGTATATTGTCAATAACTGTTTAACATTCTGGTGTCTACAGCAGATTGCATTCAGTTGATTTGATCTTCAGATCTTAAGATTTTAATTAATCAGACACAAGTTTTCTACTAAAGTAAAATACTACATTTGAAAAGCCCTTAGAAAAGACAGCAAATAAGAAGAAACTTTGTTGTAACTGCACATAAAGAGCCTGATGTAACCTGATAGTCCAGTAGATTCCTTCACGCAACAGCTTGCATGATAGCTAATATACAGGACAACAGCTTCAAGCACAGCTTAATAGTGATGGTAGTAAGAAAATCTCAGTTTCAACTGTGAAGGGAAGACTTCAAACTGCAGGTTTGACAGGACGAGTTGCAGCTAGAAAGCCATTGCTAAGACGTCAGAATAAGACAGAGAAGCTTGCTTGGGCCATGTACCACCACCAGTGGACTTCTGAAGACTGAATCAAAATTTGAAATCTTCAGTTCATCACGCAGGATCTTTGTACAGCATAGAGTAGGCGAAAGGATGGTTCCACAGTGTGTGGCATCAAATGTCAAACATGGAGGTGGAAGTATGATGGTCTGGGGCTGTTCTGCTGGATCCAGGGTTGGTTGTACAGAGTGAGAGGCACCCTGAACCAAAACGGCTACCACAGAATTCTGCAGTGCCGTGCAATACCCTCTGGTATGCGCCTAGTGGATCAAAGGTTCATCCTACAGCAAGATAATCGCCCAAAAGTCCAAGCGATGCCAGAACTACTTCAGGAAAAAAGAACAAGATGGTAAGCTTGAAAAAATAGAGTGGCCAGCACAGTCTCCAGACTTAAACCCCATCAAGCTGGTTTGGGATGAACTGGACAGAAGAGTGAAAGCAAAGCAACCTACAAGTGCCACACATTTATGGGAACTTCTGCAACAGATATGGGAAGAATGCCACAGGTGTGTTCAGCTGTCATATCTGCCACAGTTGGCTACTTTAATGAGTGAAAAGTTTAGAATACATTTCGGTCTCTAAATCGATTCCATGATTTGTTTTTTAACTCCAATTGCTTATGTGTACTATGCTTTCATTTCAGAGTGCAATGAGACAAACTGCATAATTTTCAATAAAAATTTGGAAATATTGGGGTGTTCTAAAACTTTTGACCAGGAGTGCACTTTAAGATTACCATATCCAGGTAAACAAGTTCAATTCAATTCGGTTCATTTAGTTCATTCAGGTAAAAACAGGGATTACTAAAACTTACAAAACCAGTTAGAGCCAACCAGTTAACCATGACTATTTCCTGATTTTGTGCCTTAAGTCTTCCAAGCATCTTTTTCAGTTGTGAGTGAGGGAGCAACACATCTGTAAACCTTTTTATTTTTTGTCCTTGAGGCTGCAGTATGGAGGAAATATTTAAAACCTATAGTTGTAGAGGCCCTGTGCCAAACTGGTGATCTGTCCAGGGTGCACCCTGCCTCTCGCCCTATGATAGCTAACTTAGGCTCCAGCTATACAGGGAGTGCAGAATTATTAGGCAAGTTGTATTTTTGAGGAATAATTTTATTATTGAACAACAACCATGTTCTCAATGAACCCAAAAAACTCATTAATATCAAAGCTGAATGTTTTTGGAAGTAGTTTTTAGTTTGTTTTTAGTTTTAGCTATTTTAGGGGGATATCTGTGTGTGCAGGTGACTATTACTGTGCATAATTATTAGGCAACTTAACAAAAAACAAATATATACCCATTTCAATCATTTATTTTTACCAGTGAAACCAATATAACATCTCCACATTCACAAATATACATTTCTGACATTCAAAAACAAAACAAAAACAAATCAGCGACCAATATAGCCACCTTTCTTTGCAAGGACACTCAAAAGCCTGCCATCCATGGATTCTGTCAGTGTTTTGATCTGTTCGCCATCAACATTGCGTGCAGCAGCAACCACAGCCTCCCAGACACTGTTCAGAGAGGTGTACTGTTTTCCCTCCTTGTAAATCTCACATTTGATGATGGACCACAGGTTCTCAATGGGGTTCAGATCAGGTGAACAAGGAGGCCATGTCATTAGTTTTTCTTCTTTTATACCCTTTCTTGCCAGCCACGCTGTGGAGTACTTGGACGCGTGTGATGGAGCATTGTCCTGCATGAAAATCGTGTTTTTCTTGAAGGATGCAGACTTCTTCCTGTACCACTGCTTGAAGAAGGTGTCTTCCAGAAACTGGCAGTAGGACTGGGAGTTGAGCTTGACTCCATCCTCAACCCGAAAAGGCCCCACAAGCTCATCTTTTATGATACCAGCCCAAACCAGTACTCCACCTCCACCTTGCTGGCGTCTGAGTCGGACTGGAGCTCTCTGCCCTTTACCAATCCAGCCACGGGCCCATCCATCTGGCCCATCAAGACTCACTCTCATTTCATCAGTCCATAAAACCTTAGAAAAACCAGTCTTGAGATATTTCTTGGCCCAGTCTTGACGTTTCAGCTTGTGTGTCTTATTCAGTGGTGGTTGTCTTTCAGCCTTTCTTACCTTGGCCATGTCTCTGAGTATTGCACACCTTGTGCTCTTGGGCACTCCAGTGATGTTGCAGCTCTGAAATATGGCCAAACTGGTGGCAAGTGGCATCTTGGCAGCTGCACGCTTGACTTTTCTCAGTTCATGGGCAGTTATTTTGCGCCTTGGTTTTTCCACATGCTTTTGACCCATTTTGCCAAAGGAAAGGAAGTTGCCTAATAATTATGCACACCTGATATAGGGTGTTGATGTCATTAGACCACACCCCTTCTCATTACAGTGTTGCGCATCACCTAATATGCTTAATTGGTAGTAGGCTTTTGAGCCTATACAGCTTGGAGTAAGACAACATGCATGAAGAGGATGATGTGGACAAAATACTCATTTGCCTAATATTTCTGCACTCCCTGTAGACCTGCAGTCTGGCAATCTGACTACAGGTCTAGAGGATATATCCTTCAATTCACATATTAAACAAATATGTAGGCCTGCTTTCTTCCATTTGCATTTTATCGCTAATATTAGAAATGTCCTGCATCAGAGTGATGCTGATAGGGGCCGTATGATTGTTGGGGTTTTCTCTGTTATTATAGGGTCTACAAAACACTCTGAGGCAACTGTTTTTTGTTGGGTTTTTTTGGTGCTATATAAATAAATTTGAATTGAATTGAAAATTGAATAAACATCTTGCTTGCATCGTTTCTGCAGCTTTCTCCGCTGCACATTTTCACTCTTGATGTCCCATTTTTAAACACATCACATCACATCTAGTGAGTGGGAAGTTCACTGAACTCACTGCACTCACTATCATGTTCATTAAATCAATTAAATAAATTGAAGATAATGTTTGATGGTAAACTTTGGCCATTATTGAGGACTGATCTTAGTTTCCATTGCTGAGAAAAATTAAAAGTAGCTATTTTAAATATTTTGCACTCACTCAAGTTCACTCAAGTATTTCTCAAGTAGTATAGAATTCCAAAGAGTGCATCCCTATAGTCTATCTACAGAAAATTAATTTGAATAGAAGTCAGATTTAATGTAAAAAAACAAAAAAACCAATATCAAATAATACCATGTTCTAGCTATAAAAAAATTAAATTAAAAAAGAGAATAATTATACTCATTATTATCTACTTTTTAAGTCTGAATCTTATCGTCTTAGTCTTAGTCTAAATTTGTAATAGTATTACAGCAATAATTGTTTTGTTATGGAGAATACACTTTTACCTTGGTTACCTTTACTAATCAATTTGAGTTCATCTTCCAATGCTGACAGAAGACTAACTGCTTGGTGCCATTCTTGTGCTTCTGTAGACTGCAAGCAGAAGCAGAGTCCTCAAGTTTTTTACTTAGTGATTTCGAAATCATTTGTACTCTGGGGCTTGGGGGCTTCAGTCATGTGTAGCTGGTAGGTGTAGATATGATATAATATGATGTTGCTGTCGATGAGTAGGTACATGCTTTATGTGTTTTTGTGCATTCAGGTTCATTTAAAGAATGATCGTAATAGATCATTAGTGTTAAAGGAACATCACATCGTGGACCCCACCCAGCAGGGTCATATCTTCTCTGAGCGTCGCATCATAATGGAGGTCCACAGTCCATTTATTATCCGGTCAGACTGACCTTTCATAGTGTATGAATTATTCTGATGCAATTCAAAATGTGCTACGCTGTTTCAGAACATCAAAATTATTCTCAAAATGATCAATAATATTTTTTTTCTTGATGTCGCAATCATACCCCTTCGTAGAGTGAGACAGGCGATCTATGTTGACTGTGAACAATCAATGAACAGAGGGCTTGGCTTACTAGAACAACTGACATCACCTACAGTGCTGTTTTGAGATCCCTTCCCAGACGCCTCAACCCCCACTCATATCTGGCATCAAGTGATCTCAATCTATAGACCAGATAAGATGCTTATCATTATACAAAATTATACAGAACAATTATACAAAAATTATACATTATACAAACGTGCAAAACAAAATTTTAGTCCACTCTCAAGATCCAATTGAATTCAATTCAATTTTATTTTTTATAAAAAAATAAATGGTTTTTATCCTGTGAAAAGTGCTATATAAATAAATTGATTTGATTTGAATTGACTATTTATGCAGCGGCAAATCACAACAACTGTCACCACAAGGTGCTTTATATTGTAAGGTAGACCCTACAATAATACATACAGAGAAAAACCCAACAATCATATGACCCCCTATGAGCAAGCACTTTAGCAACAGTGGAAGGAAAAACTCCCTTTTAACAGGAAGAAACATCCGGAAGAACCAGGCTCAGGGAGGGGCGACCATCTGCCGCAAACAGTTGGGGTGAGAGAAGGAAGCAGGACAAAATACATGCAGTGGAAGACAGCCAGAGATTGATAACAAGTGTGATTCAGTGCAGAGAGGTAACATAGTGAGTGACAAAGAAATTCTCAGTGCATCATGGGAATCCCCCAGCAGCTTATTGCAGCATTACTAAGGGTAGCCCAAATTTAGCAAAAAGGAAAGTTTTAAGCCTAATCTTATAAGTAGAGATAGTGCCTTTCTCTCAAATCCAAACTGGAAGCTGGTTCCATAGAAGAGGGACCTGAAAACTGAAGTCTCTCCCTCCCATTCTACTTTTAAATACTCTAGGAACAAGAAGCCTGCAGTGTGACAGCGAAGTGCTCTAATGTGGTGATATGGTACTATAAGGTCATTAAGATAAGATGGGCCTAATTATTTAAGACCTTGTATGTGAGGAGCAGGATTTTGAATTCAATTCTGGATTTAACAGGAAGCTGAAGGGAAGCCAATACAGGAGAAATATGCTCTTTCTTTCCAGTCCCTGTCACTACTCTTGCTGTAGCATTTTGGGTCAACTCAAGGCTTTTCAGCGAGTTTTAGGACCTCCTGATAATAATGAATTACACTAGTCCAGCCTAGAAGTAATAAATGCATAAATGATTTTTTTAGCGTCACTCTGATTTTAGAGATATTGTGCAAATGTAAGAAAGCAGTCAATCAATTTTTGGCAAATACAGGAAATCAGTTTTTGTCAGCCGATCACTTTTTGGCACAACACCCGGTCGTGCACGTCTTGATTTCTGTTTCAAGGCACTGCAGCACGTCGCATGTGGGTGAGAGCCCCTCTCCCCCCGTCTGTCTGACCGAAAAGTGTACGAAGACGGACAATTTTGGGGGACCATAAATCCTGCAGATTAAGCATTGACCATTGGTCATTTTCAGTACTCACAATTAATTGCCCAATCAAATTACTAATCATAATTACATATTGACATAATTAGAGAGAGATTCAAGTCAAATAAATAGCTGCTTTGACAATGAGCCACTGCTGATAGCTAGAGTGTGTGTCTGTTTTGTTTTGACTGATCATTCATGCTGGGGCGCTTACACCAAGAAATGCGTTTGTTTGTTTTTTGTCCCAGGCCAGACCCGCCTCCAGCTGGACCGAGGCCCTTCGACCAGCCAATCAGATGCTACGTTACGTACGTACGCACGCACAGCCTGAGTACGTGCCCGGTTGCATGGTTTGTGCTTCCACTGTTTTCTAAGTTGTCGCGTATTATTCACCTTCTTATGGGTGTTATCTCGTGTTTAAGGAGCTTTGGAGCGTAGCACGGCTTGAATGTGGCGTGCGACAACAGTTAGTCCAGTGAAAAAGATGTGATAGGCAGACAGGCTAACGACTTGTGAACAAGCTGCTAGCTACTTTTAGCTTGTTAAGCTCAGCTGGAAAAGTCCGGTTCTGCCAAATATGGTTAGAAGAATCACTAGTTAGCAGCAAGGTTACTGCTGTTCTTGGCGTTTTAGTGCTGTTCTGAGGAGATACTTTACTCGGACAGTTAAATCTTATCTTCCAACACGGGGCGAGCGTGGTGGTGACCGTCCTTGACAGCTGTGTGCGCGTGGATCTCACCTGACTGTGAAACATCTGTCGAGTACTGACAAGAGTCAGTATGTGCGCTCCCTAACAGCTGCACTACGCAGGACCCTGAGTAACTCTAACCGGACCTTTGTGAAGTTTTTGGTTGTAGGTTCATTTAATAAGGATGGCTCGCCGTTCGGTGCTGTGCCACGGGAGTCGAGCCATCAGCCTGCTGTATGGAAACACTCTTCGCCCCCTCCACGCTTCACTGTGCAGCGCATCACCACAACCGAAAGCTGGGTTCAAACCAGAAAAGGTAGCAGTGGTCACAAAGACTACGCGGTATGAGTTTGAACAGCAGCGGTATCGCTATGCAGGAGTTTTTGAAGAAGATCTAAAGCAGTTGGTAAGACTGCATTCATGTGACTACCACAAAGCAAACACGCCACTTTACATTCTACCCTTCACCCAGTGTTTTACTTAATCTGTGTTCTACAGCTTGCTATGAAGGGCTCCAGCTACAATGGCCTGCTGGAAAGACACAACATCCACACTAGCAATGTGGAGCACATTGTGAAGAGCCTGCAGTAAGATACCGTCCAACAGCAATGTTTCTTAGAGAAATGGGAAGTGTTTGCAGCTGGGACTCTCTTTGTATTCTGTTTGTTTTCAGGAGAGAAGGCATTACTGTACAAGTGGTAAAAAGAGGAGAATACAATGAAGATGTAGTGCGGTGGGCAGATACCATTATCTCTGCTGGAGGTAGGAATATTTTGTCATCCTAGGTATCATTTGTACAACAAAGCTGTCTGCTTGGGACAGTAATTCATTGTAAATGTAGAACATCAATAACAGCTTATATGGTCATTACCAGTATATATTCTGTTACTGTAATAACCACAGAATAAAAGGTTCTTCCTTGTCTTTCACTTTCTTTGTTCTTTAACAAAATCCAAGTTCAGTAACTGGAATTGTGTGGGGTTTTTTTTGTTTTTGTTTATTAGGTGATGGAACAATGCTACTTGTGGCCAGTAAGGTTTTTAGCAAAGACAAACCAGTCGTTGGAGTTAACACAGACCCTGAAAGGTAAAGCACAGAACAGACCATTGTTGGATATGAATTGTATTGTTAAATTAAAGTGGACCTATTATGATAGTGTACAACTCCATATTTTTGTTGTTGGGCTAGTTCTGCATAGAGCTGGGCAATGTAGACAAAATTATTATCACTATTAATGTTTTTTTTTCTTTATTAAACAATTTTGGTAATTATTGATATAGATCTAGGTACATGTTAGTATTCTAAGCTAGCTGTTTGTTTTAATACAAATTGAAAGTTGAAGAAAAAGTATTAATAACTAATAGGCTACAATTACCTGAAACATGGGGAAATTACTTTACTTTTACATGCATTAAAAAATACAATTAACTCAAATTAACTGGCAGTATAACACTGTGCTGTACTGTTTAACAGTGCAGGCATAAAAAAAATGTAAATTAAGTCTACATCTAAAAATCTTCAAGTAAAAACACGACATAGAGACTAATGTATTCTATCTGAATAATTGCACCTGTACCTCCAATTAAGAAGACTAGCCTGTTCACGGTTTCAAGTTTAATAGACATTCTTTTGCATATTTTTGAAAGTAATGAAAGAGGTGTGTCATTTTACTGAATTTTGTCAGGACCTGTCGGTGCTGTGTCTTTTTTAACCTGTCCATCTGTGCTCAGTCTGAATGGAGGAAACTGAACGACTTCTGCACTTTTGACTTTTTGCGACCTGTATTATCTCTTCCTGAGCAGCTGGCTTTTCGGCGTTACTTGTTGGGTGCGGCCGAGTATTAGAGCCACGTTAACCTGTTGAACCCCATTGCCCCTGGTACCAGGGTTGAGAGGGAGAACATCTATTGGCCCGATAAGCCATGTGTATTGATTGAATTTATCATTGTCATCAACATTTTTAAAATAGCGTGATCGTTTTGTCCTCCAGCAGTAGTTCTGCATGGTTTGGAGACGATCTTTATCGTTATGCTGGACCTTCGTCCGCCCCTTTAGTTCATCCTCTGTCTTACATGTATTGGGGCTCTTCACTGTCGCAGAGCCAGAAGAAGGGAAAAACTGTCTGAAAATGAGTATTTAGAGCAGCCATGAGTTTTTAACCTCGCAATAATTATTTGCAAGTACACTGACTTCATTCTTTGAAATTTTGGCCACATCCACTGTTGGAACAGTGTGTATATATACACAACAGAAAGTAAATGAAAAGCATAGTAGGTCCACAATAATAAAGACTGTGTGTTTTATTGAAAAACTCAATAAGTCATTAATGTAAATTTCTCAGTGCAGTGGTGTGTAAGTATTTAAATAAGTTGAAATTTTAAGCCAGCCGATTGCTGGTTAACATTTCCAGGTGAGTATATTGAAGTTTTGTCTTTCTACTGAAGGTCAGAAGGTCATCTGTGCCTGCCTGTGCGATACACTCGTGCCTTCCCAGAGGCACTGGAGAAGCTGTGCCGTGGTGAGTTCAGGTGTGTAGTTTTATCTACAAATGCTGACTGCTCTCACGCCTTCCTCAATGTTAGCAGCTTTTTCTGGCTCAGTAGTGACAATCTACAGTTATGGTCCATAAGTATTTGGACAGGGGCTGAATTTTTGCAGTTTTGCCTCTGTGCACAACCACAGTTGCTTTTAAATCAGGTAACTTACCAATGGAAATGGGGGAATGTGTATGAAATGAGTGTAGTTAAACAGTTAATGCAATACCTTTGTTAAAGTGTAAAGTACCTTGAGTTAAAGTGAAAACTCTGCACTTTAATAACATGTTTGATTTAAAATGTACTGTGGTTCTGCGAGGTAAAAATGCAAAATTGTATCATTGTGTCTGTATTGAAGGCCCTGACAACTGCATTATGTTATTAACTAATACCAGTGTATTCTTTTATGTTCAAAGTTGTACAGAAAATAGTCCATAACTCTTTGCTGCTGGCTATAGCGTACTGAACACCATGGAGTTGTTGACATGTCATTAGCTTAGAGTTCAGGAGTTTAAATCTGTGTGTCTGGGGAAAAGTCACACGATGTCTAACACCCCAAAGCTGTGTCGTCAAACTCAGTCGGATATCCTAAATCCATTTACACTGTCCTGCTACTAGAGTTCACTGCTGCCCACTGTCAAGAGTTTTGGTAAAAGTGTCCAGTAAAAATGAATATGGTGATATTTGGGATGCTGTCTTAGTGTCACCGTTTTATTTCCTCAGATTCTGTAGTTATGTTTCAAAGTAGACCTCCTCTTCTCATAAAAGTGGTTGAAAGAGGATTCAGAGACAAATATAGAAAATGGAGAAATGGCGCACACACAAGGCTAACGCCTCTTGAGACTGCAGATCTCGTCCCCTTACATTTCCCTGGCTGTCTTCAGGTGGCTGTGGCGTCAGAGGATCCGTCTGCACTTAGAGGGCACGGGAATAAATCCCAATCCAGTGGACCTCCACGAACAGCAGCTCAGCCTGGAGCAGCACAACCAAGCTCACCGCTTCACCTCCATGGACAACTTAAACAGTACGACCCACTCAGCATGCTGGTCTGATCCAGTCTCTTTTCTCCAGTGTCATTCAATCCTGAGTTTGGGCAAACATGGCGTGAGATTGGAGTTATATTGATGTTTTCTTGATTTCTTTCCCTGCGTCCTTTTCCCAATTCAATTACTCTTTCTAGGGACAGGAACACTACATGAGACCTTCTACAAGCCTAGCCTTCTCCCTGTTAGAAGCTTAAATGAAATCTTCATTGGAGAATCTCTGTCTTCCAGGTACCTTAATCACGGAAACAGATTCTTACTCCCATCTAAGCATGTTTGCATATTGTAATTTTCATAAATCCTCAGTCCCTTCACTGGCATGCTGCACGCTTTTCCAGCACTCATCAGGAAAAATCTCTGTCCACCACAGGGTGAAGTTAAAATCCTTCAAACCCCATGTTAACCTCTTGCTCCATAGGGCTTCCTACTACGAGATCTCCGTGGATGATGGCCCATGGGAAAAACAAAAGAGTTCTGGACTGAACATTTGCACAGGAACAGGATCCAAAGCCTGGTACACAAAACAACTTTAAATGTTTAAAAAAGTAGTTCCTAATCACCTTCCTGCACCAGGAATAGCTCTTCCTGCACCATTTAAAGCTTTGATGCTTGAGTCAGGTGCAAATGAACCTCATAGGTTCATAGTCTCTTCACATAAGTGAGCAAATACTGGACTTACTGGACTGTAAAAAGTGTGATGTGATGGGAAAAGTTTCAAGTCACTGGAAAAACCTAGGTTGTAACATCTGTATGAGCACAGCTGCACAGTAATAATAGCCAGTGGGCCTTTATCACGTTGTGTGGATCAACCAAACTTAAGTAAATTTCTCTTAGTTGGCTCCAAACACTTGATTCATCTTTGGTTGGTCTGTGAAGAGCTTTTAATATTCAGATTAATATTATTAAACTTCACCTAACATTGAAAGGAGATGCAAGCAAGTCTTAAACACACAGATAGATATAAAATTTATATTGGCCCAGCTGTGATTTACTACTAAAAATGCTGATTTTTTACTTAGATATTGTTTTATTTTTGTCACGTTTTATTTTTCCTATAAATTATGAAAGCCATTGATGTAAAGCATGATATTGCCTTACAAATAAGAATGAAAAGAATCGTGTCTTTACACTTGTCAGCTCCCTCACGATCTTCTCTCTTGTGCTCCACAGGTCATACAACATCAATAAACTTGCTGAACAAGCAGTGGAAGAAGTTCTAAAAATTGGTACGTACTGTACATGTGCAAATTTTGAGGTGCAAGACCCGCAGATATAGGGATGGGTATTGATAAGATTTTCACGATTCCGATTCCATTTTCGATTCTGTTTAACGATTCGATTCTTTATCGATTCTTTTTAAAAAAGGAGAACACTAAGGTCGATTAGCTTAGAACTTTGTTTTATATCTTCTCTTTGAACAAGATAGAAATTTAGGAGTAACATGGCCTTACAAACCCAACAGTGAGATCTTAAGAGATCCAGCCTACGGCTCTTCAATGGGGTGTCACAGGGTCCCCAGGAAAAAAAATGTAAATGTAAAATAATAAAATAAATATTCTTCTGTAGCAATAACAAAGTATAACATAAATTATTCTGTAGCAATTACACAAGAATATCCAGTAATGTCCCTGCCTACAATTAAACACATTCACTTACCGAAAATCGAGGGCATCTGCTGTGGCAAATGGGTGCAAGCCTTTTACCACAAACTTAGTCACTGCTCGGTGACATTCGTCTATCCTGGCCTGAAAGGAGACGCTAACGGTAAACTGCAGCGACAACTGCCAGCATCTGAGCCAGCCAGACTCTGTCTGTCTCTCTCATCATGGTCACCTAAATGCACAGTAATGGCAGGTTTTGCAATAAGGCAGATCGCGCTAACATAATATGCACTGTTAGTTGATTATTTACCTGCCGCATTAACGGGAGAGGACATGCAAACGTTACCGCTGCTGCTGGGTTGAGATTCACTAGTCCGGACCAGAATTAAAAACACGACATTCATTTAAGGTCATCGCGTGTTTTGTGAGCAAATGCTTTTGCATATTCGTAGTGTTTCCTCCCTTAAATTAAATATCTACTTTGCAAGTTGCCCTGTTGTCATCCGTTCTCGTAAAGTATAATCAAACTTTTGAGCGTTTAAGCCGCCATGTTTCCTGCCAGGTAAATGACGCTCCGCAACGTGGTGACGTCATTCGGGGCGACTGGAATCGATAAGGGAATCGTTTGCAAAAATGGCAAACAGTTCCAAGGAATTGATACCCATCCCTACTCAGATATCATCATAACTTTGCAGAGTAGCAGGCAGAGACTTGCAGGATGTGTCTGTCTTAATGTTGCTTATCAGCAAATGCAGCAAAATAGTAACACCTAAACTCTCAAGAAGAATGTGTAGTTCCATTTGCCTGGTTGTCAATCTAAACAATTTGTGTATATTTGAAAAAGAAAAAGACCACTTTCTTTATTTGCCCGATGCAGCCGCTCTCTTACTCACTGTCAACCACCCGGTCTGAAGCCCTTCACCTCCTCAATTCAGCTATGGTTCCCCCACTGCTCTGACACACCCCAAAATTCACTGTGATGAATAAAACTGTAATGATATATTGATGATTTTTTAAATTTATTAATCACAAACTGATTAAATATAAAGTTCAGTTTTTATTTATTTATTTAGAGTTACATGATTTTTGTTTTTTAATGACCCCTTGGCAGTTGTACTGCTAAAGCCACCCTTCCCTTTAACCATCTTTTTCTGAATAGTTGACCCTTGTAAGCAGGAGCTTTAAACAGCAGGTGGGTGTAACATTACCCAGAGCTGTGTGCCTGAGGTAAACATACTGCACATTCTAGTGTCAAACAGATCCGTACATACTAAATTGTCTGGAGTTTTTAGGGCTAAAGCACGTACACTTACCTCATAACTTAAAACTGTGGACAGGGGTAACCCAAGGTTATTATTATTGTTAACGAAAACTAAGATAAAAACTAAAACTAAAAATGGAAAATAAAAACTAGACTGACGCTAAAACCAACTGAAATTATGTTGTTAAAGGAAAGAGCCTCAGTTTTAGTATGTGTTAGTCTGGTAAAGATTCTATTGGTACTTGCCTGCCTACAAGAAATGTTGCCTCTGACTCTCCACTTCATAGAATAATAATGTAAAAGACACTGAAACAAATAAAACTAAACATTCCACTCTGGAAGCTGACTGAAACTAAATTCAATTAAAAGCAAAAAGTCCAAATAATAAAATATGAAAATGAAAAACTCTAATAACTCTGGTGTCCACCACTGGAACAGCATTCATGACAGAAAATAAGGGGAGGTACAAAAGGTCCACTTTCCACCAGCATGTGGATTAAGAGGGGAGAAAAAGAATAAAACCTGGTATTATTTTATTAGTTATGCTGAGGACCTTTCACTTAAACTATAACACACCCAGTAAGGTTAATGCTAAACTTCCCAAATTTTCAAAACAAAAGTTAACAAACTGCAGTGATCTCACTTACCTGGAATCCAAAATGTATTAGATTATATTTGGCCTCTATTGTACTGTTCTGGAACTGTAGATTGTAACTGGTCCTTGCATGCATAAAACCCAATTTGTTTCCTAAATGCCTTTTTATTTTCTTCCAGGGAAATCCCAGTCAGGTCTGGATATCCCCCTTAACCAAGAATTAATTGAAAAAGGTGAGCTCCTATTTCTCTTGTCATTATTGTTGATTTGTGTTGTTTTATAGCCTTTTTTTTTATCTTGCTCTTGTGCCTGTGTGAGCAGTTACAGAGGAATACAACAAGTCTCTGGTGTTCAGCCCAGATGACAACCGTTTGTTCTACAGCGTCAGGGAGCCCATCGTGAACAGGGTCTTCTCCAGCAGTCGACAGAGAGGCTTTGCCACAAAGTCAGTGGTGATCACCAGTCTCAGGCAGAGCACAACGTCGATGAGTCTGTGCTATAACTGAAGCCTTTGATTGTTTTGGGGTTGTTTTTTTTTTCTTTTCTGCCTTCAGGTTGTGTGTCCGTTCCCGCTGTTGGGATGCTTGCATGGTGGTGGATGGTGGGACTTCCTTTGAATTCAACGATGGTGCTATCGCTACAATCAGCATGAGCGAGGAGGACCAGCTCCGGACTGTTGTGTTAGAAAACTGAGACAAGTCTGAATATCTCTCAAGCTAACAGTGTTCACAAGTGGATGTGTTCGAAGGGAAGTATTTGTCCTTTGCTTTTGTTTTATTATACACATTTTTCAAGAAACAAAAAAAACATTTACACTTTTTCATTTTTAATATTTGTGTCACTATTCCAAGCTACAAAGATGATGATCCATTATTTAGATACAGTTTCTGATTATATTTACAGTATATCAGCACAAGCCCTAAAGTGAGCAGTGAAACTAAGGCCAAGATGAAAGAATGTAAAAACTCTTTGTAGACCTGAAGTCTTTTGGAAACGTCAGACATAAAGGCTACACTGATCCAGCAGACTGTTTGTGAATATTGCCCCACACTGAAACAGGACAAAGATTTTGATGTGGTTTCACACTACTGAGTGCGCTTTAAGAATATGGGCAAAGTTATTCAGAGTTATTGTTGTCAACAAGTCCAAATTACTCTGCCTCAAGTTTATAATTTATTGCTGAATACACAAAAAACCTTTAAACAGAACATGGCTGCAGATTTCTAAAGAGTTCAAACTTCTGATATTGATATATCAGATGATTCTTTTTATACATGCATTACAACTAGGACAGTGTCACACTTTGACTTCCTGATTATCACCACTGATAGCATAACTTGAACTGATTATAATAAAATACTTGACTCATGTGAGGAGCTTTCTGGGAAATTGAAGATAAAATAATAGTGCAAGAACGTGGGGAGAGTGTAACCATAAATGTACAAAACCACACAATAACACAATTGTTATTGAATGTATCTAATGACAATTGGTATTTCAGTTTTTAATTTTTGCTTTTTACTATGTTACATTAATTGTTACATCTCCAATCTCTATATATATTATGTAGGCTAAAAGGAATCATTATTTTCAAACTGATTAGTAACTTACTGCACAACCGTCTGGCTCTGTGATGCGTTCCTGTTACATGTGATGCGCAGTGCTAAGAGGACTGTGAAAGCAAAGCCCCCTGCTGGTCAAACTGTGACAGGGTTTTTAACACCCCACCAAAACAAAACAGTTTTTTAACACTCGACATATATACTGATGGCACAACTAGCATGAAGTTCTTTCCTGTTCCTACAGACCACTCAAAGCACTCCATTTTAAATATATATCTATATCTGGATATGTTGTGTTAAGTTATTATCAGCCAATACTATAAACTAGCCAACTGTCTTCAGTGGTGGATTAATCCACATTTCCTACTCATCCTACTATCTACTATCCTATAAATTGATGGGGAAATAATCTACAGGATGTCTTGATGGTATTGAAAGAACATTCACTAATGCATTTAACCTAAGTTTGTGGCCAACTGTGGGATATGCTACATCTGGCTTTGGTACAGTATTTGTTACCAGGAGACATTCTCTGTTGGTTTCAGGGCCTCGTTAACACTAGAGAAAAATCTAGATTCATCAGTCCTGTCCTTTCAAAGCATATATTCAATTCCGCTGTAAGTTTTATAATTGTAAATGTATGCAGAGGACTTGAAGCACAGCGGCTTGCTGAGTAAAGATATTTTTGGAATATAGTGTCTATTTTTCCTAGCTGTCTGAGCCACACAGAACGGTAAGTTTTAAAGAAAAAAAATGTAGTGCAGCAAAGAGAACTCTGTGTTTAAAGGGTTGGTTTTTTTTCCTCTGGTAGAGTTAAAGGGGCTGTTTCTTGACACCTAAGACAGGAAACAGTCTTGTCTGTGGTGGGCATGGCTAAAGTTATAGGTGAAACAGTATCTGATGGATACAAAGTTATTTTTAACCCAACAAATCTCTTGACTTGGAGCGTTCTTGCAAAAACCATGTTCTGTTTGAAAAGTTATCTGCAAAGTGTAACATGCACCATGCCAAAGGCAAGTTTCCCTATGGAAACACACTCTACTGGAATGTGTTTTGTTTTGGAACTCGATAAAGTGAAATGAACTACAAGTGCTTCTGTGTGCTGCTTTTGTTTTCCCCCCCCCCCCATTAAGCTCATCTTATTACCTTCCTGTCTTCATTGTATCAAGCAGGTTGTTTTTCGTTGTGACTTTAACAGGAAATTTATCATTTTCAATAATTAAAAATCTGGAGGCTGAAATAATGGTCCAAATTGTGGGAGGAGTCATCCTTAATTTAAAAAAAAAAAAAAAAGAAAAGAAAAAAAGAAAAAACCACCAATCAATCAGATTTGAGAAGTTGTCTGCTGGAAGAAATGCTAAAAACTATCCCTCTGCAGCAACTTCCCTTGCCCTTGATACATTTGGTTATGCTCAGTGCATTTAATCATCTGCACAGTGTACCATTTTAGTCAGTCTGCTGTAACTGCACAAGAAAATCATCTGTTTCTTGCATTGTCAGCACTGCAAGTATGTCACAGTTGATGCCATACCCACAAATGTACACTGTTCACTTTTATTTATGTAGCGCTAAAACACAGCAACAGTCGCCTAAAGGCGCTTTATACTGTAAAGTAAAGACCCTACAATATTACGGAGAAAACAGAAAACCCCAACGGTGGTTCCTTTCCCACTTTGACAGTGGGAAAGGAAAACTCCCTTTTAACAGGAAGAATCCTTTGACACTGTTTGGGGAGAGGCAGCAATTTGCTGAAACTGGTTGGGCTGAGGGGAAAGAAAACCGAACCAAAGAGCAGAGTGGTTCGTAAGCACAGAGAGAGGGAAAGAAGAAATACTCAGTGCATCATGGGAAACAGCCGAGGCCTATTTGTTACTCATCCGAGTAACTTCTTCAGTCTCAGCTGAGTGCAGGTTTCCCCAACCTTATAAACTGCACATGTACTGTTGTATGTGTTGTAAATGTACCATTTATATGGTTGGGGAAACCTGCAGTCAGTTGAGACTGAAGAAGTTACTCGGATGAGTGAGAAAACATTTCTCACATTGAAAACACGATCCAGATGAACAGAATGAACCTTTTGGGATCTCCAATAGGTGTTTTATGATTTTTCAGGGTTTTCAATTTATTCACATCTCTTCACTCCTGTCGGTTCATACAAGTAGCAATCAAATTCAAGTTTAGTACAAGAAATCTAAAATATCTGCTTACTTCTTCACTGTCAAAATACTTTTAAGCCTTAAAACTGGACAATGTATAACAACTCATTTCTCTACAGGAAAAGCAATACTTTTTAAAACTTAAATCAAACTTAACATTTGAACATCAATCGCATCTTTATTGATCTAATAATCCACTGATGCTACAGAGGCAAGCATTACATAAACATGTGGCACAAACTGTACATTTCCTTATCTTAAGTTTCCTTAAGTTAAATAAATCCCACAGAAAAATTCAATAGCTTTTAGTTTAAAGTGGTTTATGAGAAAGGACTCGGAGGTGAAAATAAGTCATTCACATGTTCCTCTAGAGTTAAAGCTGACACGAGGGCAAACACAGCCACTCTATTGAGCTACTTTGATTACTGCAAGCAACACAGATTATATGGAAGACCATAAAAGGTAGTCTCTTTAGCAACAATGTGTTGAGACAGATCCACACATATCAGTTGTCATTAAAACTGGTTCAATTAATAAAATCAAA
This sequence comes from Perissodus microlepis, assembly GCF_051167445.1. Classification (NCBI taxonomy): domain Eukaryota; kingdom Metazoa; phylum Chordata; class Actinopteri; order Cichliformes; family Cichlidae; genus Perissodus; species Perissodus microlepis. Next base: position 56,635,479 of record NC_140467.1, on the reverse strand, counting down.
TGTTCTCTCATTCTTACAGCTGACACACACAAAACACTTTTACTGTTAAATGTCGACAGCTGGAGGTAAGGATGCAACTGATAAATGTTGGATTACAAGTTAAAATTATTTGGACGATAGTCAATATTTGACTTTTCTAAAATAGAAGAGTTTTAAAATCATTAAGCTTATCAAAAGATCTGTGATCATTTAGGCAGCACAGTAAATGCCTCATTAGCATACCTTCATTATGCATTTACTGATTTCCAGATATTAGTGAGCAAAACTAATAAGAGTATTTAGCCAATTAAATCACTTTACCCCCTTGTAAACCATGCTTAATACATTTTTTAAATGAATTAACACATTATTAGAACCTAAAACAATGTAACGTTTCACTTCACAACCCTGACATTTCTTCACAAGCTTGCGTGCTCTGCATTTAAGATCACACAAATGTGCAAGCAAGGCTAGAAAGCATATTCTTTAGCAGCAAACACTGAAACATTGTTCCATTACTGCACACCAGGTCAGACCTGAATGCATTGGAATTTTGCAGGACAAAACTCTCTGCGTTACAAACTAACTGGACTAAAGAAATAAGGAGCCATGGTTGTTACAGTCCAAACCGCAGTCGACACTTCTTGTTCCACATGGTGCGGTCGCTGGTGGATCCAACAAACCTGCTGGCCGGTGTGGGCCGGGCGATGCTTGAAAAAGGTCTGGAGTTGATGCTCACATGAGGCATCTCCCTCTTCAGAGAGGGCAGCTGGCTATCTTGCACCAGCCCAAACACATCCAGCTGGCTCAGCACAGGGAACATTATACCCACGTCACTGCAATCACACCAGCTAAAGTATTAATCGTGATTTTCAGCTATTCAAATATGATTCTGTATTCTTTTTAGAAAACTATAAATGAAATTTAACAGATTTTCCCCGTTTAGGCCCCAAATAAAATCTAGACCAGCATTTAGTTTTCAGTATTCACTCATGCAAACAAGTCCCAAATATAGAGCTCGAGGTTAGAGCAGAGTTTATCAAACTGTAAATGAACACCACACCTAGCACTAGTTACCAAACAGACTAGTGCTGTAATCATCATCCGTTTACTTTACTAGTACCTCAGACAGTGCGTTTCCATCTGAATAACAATCAAACAAATATCTATATACCTGTGGCAAAAAAAATAAAAAATAAGCTAGAAGATCCAATCAGATGGGACACACTAACTAGCAGTGACATGGATGGAGGTGGGAGGCAGACAAAAACTTACGTGAGAGCAGCAAGGTGAATGTGATAACAGCGGCTCAGGGACAGATGCAGCAGGTGCTTGAGTTGTTTGAGGACAGGTAAGCAGTCAGCTGTCAGCAGAGCGCTATCACTGCGACACAGAAACAGGTTTTAAGCTGCAGTCATCTGTGGCCACAGTAAAGACATTTTTCCAACCATGACAATTTAATTTGCAATAGCAAATAAAACGAGACAACTTAAAGAAAAACCCCACAGTTAAATACCAAACATAGAACAACGACTAAACTTTTACCTCAAATCTAGAGTTTTAATCTGGGGGCATTTTTCCACCAGCACCTTCACATCTAAAAATGAGAAATAACACAGACACACGTCAGAATGATGCAACTCAAACAATCTTTAAGATATAGGTCTATATCTAGATCGATCTATATATAGTTTTCACAAACTACAGTAATTTCACTTCAGCAGTATGCACCCTCAGTGTTACCCTTCAAGCTGTCAAGTGAATCAAATTACTGTATCATTATGCAGTTTGTTCTGTGTTACATCATTAAGGACAAACCAGCTGTGTTTGTTAGTGTTGAAATCAGTGACTTGAAGATCTCCACCACTCACCATTTAGGGTGAGGCTCTCTCTGTAACCGCTGAGGTTGAGATGTGCAACACTAGAACTCAGATTATCAACGACGCTCTTTATGTGATTATTATCAAAGGTGCACCATGATAAGTTCAGCTGTTGTATACTGAAACACAAAATAATTGCATTAGTAAATCTGAGGCAGAGGAGAAATTGAAACTGTGGTTACAAAGTAAATAAGGACTGAGCAGCTGACCGGGAACAGGATTTAAGCATCCTAGCGAGCACAGGAGCAGAGAAGGCAGAGCAGCCGCTGAGGTTGAGCTCCTGTAGGCGGGTGTTCTTTGCCAGACAGCTGAGTAAAAGAGATTAACAAATACACCCAAACATGAGCTCCAAACACACAGTACAGATTTAAGGCTCAAACACATTCAGAAAATGCATTTACTGAGAGGAATTTAGTGTTTTGCCAGTTTACAATCGACAGTTACAGCACGACTTTTCCATCTCTGATGAGGCTCTACTACAAACAGCATCACTGACTTTTCAGACAAAGGCATGTTTCCCTCAGAATCTGAAGTCAGGAAAAGCTCAGACATATTTTTTATTAAGAGAAAAGCAGCTGCAAAGACACTGGGAATCAGTGACATCCCTGCTGCACTAATCAGTAGCAAATGGTTCAAATCTCACCTGATGATGGTGTCAGAGAGCTGCAGACCCTCCAGGCTCAGACATTCTAGCAGTCTGCAGCGACAGATGATGTCTTCCAGAGCCAACGTTGGTATGATTGAGCTTGACAGATCCATCTGAACCACCTGCAAAGAGCTGTATAATGGAAAAGAAAGAAAAGAGCATTTTTCTACTTAATAAGTGCCACAGAACTTAATACTTAGAGCTTTTTGGTGTGAAGGAAAATTAAATAGTTAGACATTAGATAGTTTTCATTAGATTTTTGCAGGCAAGGAAAACTCAGAGTAAGTCTTCCACTGAAGAAGAAAATCAGGACACACCACGATATATGTGACTAACCCTCTGCCTGTTAAGTGCAACTCTTCCACAAAGGAGCGAGGGCAGCGCAGTCTGCGGATGCCAGTCCTCAGCACCTGCTGCAGAGCCAGAGCCGTGTGGGTCATCCCCTCTAGATCCACACTGTGCCACAGAGACTCGTCAAACCTGTGATGAATGCACAAGCAAAGAGGTGTCATGGAGGCAAACCCCTACAGCAGCCTGCAGTAAATAACCTGCACACAGCAACCCGTTCTGTTAAATGTGAATGTGGGTTTCATTGTGTGTGTCATTGAGAATATCAAGCAGCACAAACTCGTTTGTCTACCAGTTTCTCAGAATTTAATACTTTCGAATGTGATGGTGTGCAAGTAGCTGTGACAGCTGTTTAATGGATGAACTAGGAGGAAGGAGGAATCCACAGGGCCACAGATTTCCATATTTTTGAATACTGTGATAAGTGTCACGAGTTTAAACACACAGATGTGAGAAAGAACCAGAGGCGTGGTTTGAAGTATGCAAACTCAATCTTTAGGATCCGCCCTGCACTTAAAAAAACATTTTAATCGGGAAGAAGCAGGGCCAGAAATTTTGTTAATGATCATTATGACTCACGCCAAACGTTGCCAGCGCTTGCAAACTATAGATATTCTGACGAGGTCCTGCAGGGGAAGGCAGAAGAAAATCCTAAGAACAACCTCGTCTGGTAGTTGATCCCATGAAATGTCTGCAGAGGGAAGGAGAAAGGGAAAAAAGTTAAGTTGATCACAGGTGAAAGTCCTCATCTTAAACATCAGAAAACCATCTGCTCCTACTTGGTGAGGAGTCTTTCCTCCTTGATCTCCTGCTAAGAACAAATTGATTGCTGTCATTCTCCTTCCCCTTGCTGAAGAGCCGCTGTTGCTTGCGCGGTGGTGTGAACTGCAGGATGAAATCTGTTGGGGTGCACTCAGTGTCCAGGCCCTCGCTAAGAATGCCTCTGGACTTGCTTTTCCTGGGCTGAGTCAGCATGGAGTCCTGCAGACTAAGGCAGGGACGATCCTGCAGTGGGACACTGTTGGAAGCAGAGGTTAATCAGAGATGTGGGCATCGTTAAACAAGGCTTCATCATTACACAGACACCCCACAGAAAGGCTACTTAGCGGCCTAGCTTCCTCTAAAGAACCCCTCCATGCCCGCCATATTGATGTAGCTACCAGCGGAGTGACCGCGCAAACTGACTGCAAAACCAAACGACAGACACCGTCTCCTGTCTTTCAGTACACAGACACATGCAGGTGGTCCAGGACGTCCACTCCTGCCCTGCGGTTAGCTTACACTGTGTACCCCGGGAAGAAAAGAGCCGCTGACAGGCGTGGAGGGAAAGCGCGCTATCGGTACAGTTTTACACTAACTACGCTGACTGTCTACTGAACACACAATTTCGCATAAAAACCGCCTTGTTCACACCGCTTTAGAAATGAAAAGCACAGTTTTGAGTCGGGACAGTTAAACAGCACCAAGCTAGCCTTGGGATGGCGGCTCGTTTTCACATGTGCAACACATCTGAGAGATAACTTATGCACCGCTATACCTCAAATATGTTTAGTAACAGAAAGTAAGAACCACTGAGGACGATACCTGTCGCCTGGCATTTCCTTTAACTCGAATCAAATACGATCCTACACGAAAAGTGCAAGACTATTTGGATCGCAGCCCTCCAACCGAGACTTTAAATTCGCCGCCAACACCGGGGCGCCCTCTTATAGTTACGTCACGGACGTGCCTGCACGTAGATCGTGATACGTCATACGCATTAGTGATTTCGCCAGGTGGCAGTTTTTTGAGTTATGTTATGTTATGTTATGTGCCATATTGTTGGCTTTAGAACGGGTGGTAGACAGATTTTCAGAAGTAATAATAGTGATTCATTGTCAGCATTGTTAAGCATTGAAAAATCGTAGATTTTGTGTGTGAAAAAGCAAAAATATAGTAATAATGTGGACTCCCGCTCATATAGGTATTGTGGGTAATGAAAGAGCAGATAGGTTGGCCAAAGAAGCTTGTTATTTGAGAAATACTGGACTCATCAAGAGGATCTAAAGATATGGAAGTGATGTAGCAGTAAAATCCAGGAGATGGAAGTAGTGCAACATCGTTGGATGCAAGCTGCCGTTAAAAATGAAAGAAGAAGAAAAATTCTATTTTTAGGCAGTAGGTATTAGGTCCCGATTATTAGCAGGTCTTTTTCCTTAGTCGTACTTTGATAAAACAGGGAAGCACTTGTGTTACCAATTGGGTCAAAAGACGTATGAAGTAAGATTAGGGATGTGTGCGACTAGACGACTAATTGCGCTATTGTCACTAGTTGGTACCAAACTTACTAGTTGTTGTGTCCTAAATGTTATGCAGCCATTTGCCACCAGACGGTTGTTGAGAAACACCATATATAAGTTAATATAGCCCTGATCTTTTTGCTGACCCTATTAGAATGAGACGGCAGATACAAATGGCAGAAAATAGCTTTTTCCTAAAGGTGAATGGGCTTTCCCTTAGTGCCAGGGTGTGGGGTTCAGAATAGAGCCACTATTCTTCCACACCAATCATCAGTGTCCAACCTAACAACCCTCAGGTCAGTGGCCCAGCGTTTTACTGCCCATGTGTGTTTTATTTTATTTTATTTTTGCTTGTAAAAGAGCTTTTATTGTTATAATTTAAATATTAATGCAATTTATATTATTTCACTTTCAATCTGAAAAATTTTATGAAAGCCTTGAAATTAATATGGTCTAGTGTCTTGATGCATGCTCAATCATCCAGATAAGTAAATCTCCAGAAGTTGATTCTGTTCATCTGGACGTAGGGTTAACTTAGTCTGATACTATGTTTAAATTGATCACAGCTTGATCATGGCTGACAGCAGCTGTCCGATTTTACATGGAAGCAAACAGGGGTGATAGTAAAGAGGGGCATGATGTACACTAGACCATGTTTCCAAAAGTTGATTATCTTCATCTGGATGTAGCGTTTTCAGTGGGAGAAACGTTTGGTCACTCATCCAAGTGACTTCTTCACAGGGCTCGCAAAATCGCTAGCCCGACGTCCCGGGGCTAGCGATTTTTACAGTCGGGCTACCAAAATCTGTCTCTGCCCTGCCCGTAGGGCTATCATAGGAAAATATATTTCAATGCTTTTGCATTCTTTCGGAAATGTAGCTGGGTAATTATGTCATTGGCATCGGTGAGCCACTGTCAATATGTGACATATTGAAATCGTGTTTGAATTTGCGCTTGTTTTTTGCTTTCACTTTGCAATCGCGGGAACTGTGTATAGAGAGCGACAGCACTGATTGGTGAGTGATGATAATTTGCGCACCAATTCCTCTGACATCGTCTTATCAATCGTTAGCTTACTATGCAAACATGACAAGTGAAATCTCCCGCAGCAAGCTTAAACATGTGAGAGGTTGATCGCGCAGAGAATCGCTGAGCGTTATGTGAGTGCGTGTGTAAAAGCAGCAGGATATATATTTTAGTTCTGCTGAGCCAAATAAGACAGGTCAGGGTGAAGAAGTGACAGCCAAAGAAAAGCTTACCACAAAACGGAAAGGTTATGACAAATCAGACTATAAGGCAAAAAGAAAGTGCAGCTTTATGGTTTCATGGACAAAAGAATTTCTGTGGCTGCGATATGATGAGCTATATAACCAGGGCTGCACATAAGTGGTCCGCAGGTGCGCATTCGCTGTCAAAATAAAAAACGCGCACAAGATAAGAAGTTGCAACGCGTGTTTGCGTACATAAGATTTTCTGGAGGACAGACAATTGTTTAGAACTGTTAAAGATGTCGAAGAAGCAAACTCCTTTAAGCAATTACTTTGGTTTTCCTCCACATCTAAAGAAATGTCAGAAGGAGTCCGAACCACAAAAGAAGCGCGTATTCTCGGAAAAGTGTTTGCAGGAGGTGAGCTGGCTTCAAAAAAAATGATGAACGCACAGAGGTGTGGTGCAGAATGTGCCGTGAAAATCCCACTCTAGCGGACAAAAACAGTGCCTTTTATATGGACGCAAACGCGCGTTGCAACTTCTTATCTGGTGCGCGTCTTTTATTTTGACAGCGAATGCGCACATGCGGACCACTTATGTGCACCCGTGTAAATAACATAATGTTCTGCCGGGTGTGTTGTTGCTTTTCCCTCGATTTCTGAGTCGACAAGCGCCTTTGTTACTGGGACCAGTCATTTTAAGAAAGGCCCCCATTAGAACCCATGAGAAATGCAAGAAATGCATTATTGCTCAGTCTGCAATATCTTTCCCAGAACAAACACCAATTGCAAATAACATACTAAAAATAAACCTGAAAATCTGTTTAGAACAGCGTACTATGTTGCAAAGAGTGAACTACCACTGGCAAAATTTAGCAGTCTTTGCAAACTTCAAAAAGCAAATGGCCTCGATCTTGGTTCCACTTGCCTCTTTCCCGTGACTTCAGTGGAAATTTCAAATTCAGGATCTGACACAGACTGATTCATGTCCTACACAGTTCTTACAAGTTCATAGAAATTTCTGTTCAATTAGAACCAAGTATTTGAGTTGATGATTGTAATTTTTATACAATGTTGTAATTTGTGTTTAAACAATTTTTTGATTAATGTTTTGTTTCCGTTACAATATTATACTTTAATGTATAATATTGTAACGGAAACAAAACATCAATCAAAAAATTGCTCTCTTTTTTATTCGGGCTACTTAAATTTATTTTGGGCTACCAAAAACTGAAGAGTCCCTGCCCGAAGGGCTACCAGGGATTTTGAAATTTTGCGAGCCCTGCTTCAGTCTCAGCTGACTGCAGGTTTCCCCAATCTTATAAACAGTACATTTGCATAATGACTGAAACCAGCCCACTGAAGGAACAATGGGCTGGGATAATAGTTCATCTGCATATTTTAATACAACTTTTTGAGACTTACTGGAGATTTCTCTCTGTGTAAAACAGATGTTGGTTGGTGGAGCAGCTATACAAAGTTTGCTTTTCTTTATGTCAGAGTTTTGTTGATCAGGTGCGTAGATGAAGGACTCCAGCAGCTTTTTCCCAGTAAAGCTCTACCTGAGCTCACCACGATGTGTAAACTGACTCCGGCTCCGCATTAAACTGTGCCAGCGTCATCAATACTGCTGCTGTTGTGTTATCAGTGTTTCTGTTCAAAACTGGGGGCTGTGTGGGCTTAATGTTGTCACAGTTTTTATTCACACACTATTTAGGAGCAGTATAACAGAGCCGTGCATTAAACGGAGCATTGAGGCAAAGGATTTGTGTCGAGAAGTTTTTATAATCGAATTATTCGAAATATTCAATGAATCATTGCGGCCAGTGCAAACAAAAATCACCATCCCTCTGAGTGCTGAATTCACACAAATAAATCCAAATTTAAATTTAAATTTTGGGCTGAGATGCATTGCAGCAGTATGCGTGCGCCTTCCTGTGGCTGTTCTCCTGATGAGACCATGCATGTGTCACGTTTCCACATCCTCCAGGTTGCAATCTGCCCTCTATCTATCTCCCCTTTTTCTATCTCTTTCTCTCGGTTATCTCTGTAAATGAGTGCATATATGGCTGGAACTAACCACTGTTTTTCAGGAGTAAGCATGGTCCAGAGAGCTCCCAGGAGGTGCACCTGTTCTCTAACCTGCAATCAGTGATATTACCTAAGCCCAGTCTTCTACACCACCTGTTCCCAGATTTTTGATCTACAACAGTGGTATTGCTGCTCAGGCAATTTATGATTCAGCAATTTAATTTACTTGCTTGTTTGTTTTCTTTTAATGGCCAGATGATCAGTGCTTACCTGCTTACCGCTCATTCTTTGTAGTGAATCCTGTTTGGTGTGCCAGCTAGAAGTCCATCCTGAATGTCTGCCTAATCTACTCTCTCACACGCTCTTCAGAAATATTTTGGATTTTCTCTAAACCATACAGGCTCAAATATATACACACGTCTCCCACTAATCCCCTTCTTTCGGCTTCTCCCTTTAGGGGTCGCTGCAACATGTCATTTGCCTCCATTTCAGTGTGTTCCACACACACATTTCAACCTATTTAAAGTTATTTATCCATCTAACAGTGTCTCAGAGGCTGTCTGTGATTTTGAGTATGGATATATAAGTATGGGAAGCACAAATATTTATAGTTTGGAAAAAATGATGTAATTCCACCTCAGGTCATATGTGCGTAAGCTGCTATTTATAACTCCTGACCTTTCTCCCTCGTTCTCACACATACACGCAGTTGTGCACAAAGGTAACAGTCCCAGACCCTGACAATGACTAACAGGAGGGACAAGGTGTGTCAGATTTTCAAAATAAAACTTTCTTATTGGAAGATTAGTATGCTTTAAAAATGTGAAATGTTCAAAATAAAAGCCCTCAGTTACAAAAAAACAAATCTCTGTGTGATTTTTTTTAATACAAGATAAGTATGTTTTTAAAATAATGTAATTTTGTAGCCCTAAGTCACAGCAGACAATACATTGGATGAAGTTTGAGCAGCAGCAACTATCCCTAACTATTATGCAACAAATTACATAGTCTTGTGAGCATGGTTCCACACTCTGCGAGTGGAACATATCTTTGTTTGGTTAATAATTTTGATGCATACTTAACAATATTCCAACCTGACAGGTTTTTCTAAGTAGTTGTTTCTCGCCAAAACCTTGTCCTGATTCAGAAAGTAACATCCAACTGCAGCAACTTTCTTCATATAATGAAATTCCTGAAGCTAGAATAGTGGTTCCATTTCAATTGTCTTCACATGTGCTCCCCACACATAGCATTTTAATTTAAATTATCACTGTTATCTAAGTGATACAATTGTATAACTATATTTGCATATTCCCTCAGATTGATATCTTTCTATGTGTTTGATCCCTGTCAGAAGACAGAGTCAGAAGTTGCAGGTAAAGAGCAGATGTCTAGCTAAACAAATTAAGACACATGTAGCAGATCTGAGTTGTCAAGATCTGCTGCAGCAGATGGTGTGGAGTGGAGAGTGAGAACACAAATGCAGACAATGGAAGCAGGGAGTAGCTTTAACAAACGACAAGCTGCTTATTCAGGCTGATTGACAAACACAAAATAAGAAATCCAACTAAACACTTGGGACATAGCGACACATAGGTAGGTTAACAGACGCTCCAACAAAGGAAGACAGAAAAATACGCTGAGGGGTGACAAGGGGAGTGGAAACACATGGGACCCAAGCAGGAACAAATTAGTTGTAACGAGACAAGGGAAACAAAACTGGACATAATGCATATGAGACAAGGATTAACAAAATAAAACAGGAGGTTTCACAAACTTGACACCAGGATGGGGATAAGCAAACACAGGAACACACGAGAGGCTGAGGAGACAAGGATGAAACACAAAGAGAGGAACATAGGAAAAGGTAAGGGAGACGAAACACAGAGTCAGACAGGGACACAGAAGGAGATCCATAACATAGAGACAAAATACTAAGGACATGATAGAAAGGGAAATGCTAAACAACCTAAAATAAACCATAATCCGTCGAGATTAAACATAATCAAAGCCAGAAACAAAGAAAACTAAACTAGGAAACATAATCAAGATCAAAACAACAATAAACAAACACAGAACAGAACTATGACAGTTTAGACTTGGGCCTAAAAATATATTCATCTGTGTTATAAAAACATCTTGCACAGACTTGCTAACCCTAAAGGCAAGGGGTTTTTTAAGCTAAAAATGAGAACAGCACATTTATCATTCTACTTACAAGAGATTTATGGGAGGTGAAAAAATGGCTGGATTTCATTTGTCTCTTTAGTCATTAATCATAATATGCATTAAAATGCTCAAGGCAAGATGTAAATATATGATATAGAAATTACTGTGATGCAATTTTTCCTTCTACTTTTTTTTTTTTTTTGGCTGCTGCCTTTAAGGGTCACCACAGCGGGTCATCTGCCTCAAAATTACCGTGTCTCTATAATCCTCCCTCTTCACATCAGCCCTCTGCATGTCCTCCTTCACTACATCTATGAATCTTCTCTGTGATTTTCCTATTTTACTCCTTCATGCCTGCTAACAGTATATCCATTGTCCCTGCTCGGGATGCCCAAACCACCCCAGCCTTGCCTCTCTGACCTTGTCTCCTAAATGCTGAGCTGAGATGTACTCAATTCTTTTCTGTCAGTTCTCATCAGTCACCATCAAAATCTTAGCATTTTCAACTTTCCAACTCCAGTTCCGCTTCCTGGTCACTGCCATCGTCCAAACCATATGCCATAACAGGTCTTACTATCATCTTGGAAATCTTCCCTTTCACTCTTGCTGCTATCCTCCTGTCAAACCCCTCTCTACCCACTCCACACTGTTGCCATGCTCTTCTTCCTCTCTCTTATGCACTCTCTGTTGCTTTGGAGATTTGACCATGGATATTTAAATGTTTCCACTTTCAGAAATTCTATTCCATGTACACTTTTGTGCTGCTTTTTGAAGGTGAGATGCTGTATTAGAGTAGTTTGCTTTTATGGTGTAAAATTTGATATGTCCCTGCGCGTGATGCCGTGGTGTCCACATCTATGTTGTATGTATAGTCTGAGGGGACATGCTGCACATGACTGATTATGCCTCGCAGGTATAACATTATATAGCACTAGATAGTGTAGAGGGACGACTCAAACACGCAGCTAATAGGCCAAATAGACGGCATAAGACCGCACAGCCATCTCTGTGTTCTGGGTTTAACTCATGACTGTGTCAGCTTATAAAGCATCTGCCTCCTTATGCTTTTGTTAGTTGTTATATATGTAGCCATTCTGTGGTTGCACCATGTATGTTTAAGAATAGTGCTAAAGGGATGTGTTAAATGTAGCAAGAATTGTCCATAAATGGTCAATAAATGTTGGGAATGAGATCAGGTTTCTTGATATGAATCAAAGCAGCAGGCTAAAGACAACTTACCACAATGCTGTTCACTGAACAGTATCGACGTGTTTCTTTCAGCTCACTCAGCACCTCCATACAAACTTTTTTTCTATTATAAAGCTTGAATTCAAAAAAGGAAAATTAGTTTGTTTTTGTGTAAATACAGAACTGGTTTATTCACATGAAATACCCCTGAATATAATGGTAAACAGAGAGTTAAAAAGGATACCCCAATAAAATATCATTAAGGCACATTTGCAATGATTAAAATTACAGCTAACTGTCCATGCTATGATGGACCGCTGTTTTTTGCAAGCACACCAGTGTATTTTACAAATCATTGCAATCCTCAGTGTCCTGCACTGTTTATTACAAAAAAATAGCAAACAGTACTGAATACAAACTAAAATATGTAATATCCATAAAAATATGCATTACTGTAAGTGAACCACAGTTTATATCACAGAGACTTTTTGTTTTGTTTATGTTTGTTTATGTTTTTAAAAATGTCCCTCAGTGGTTTTCTGAGGAATCAGCAGACAACCTTAACACTGAAAAGAGCAGATGTGAGGCATGTGTCTGTCTTGTCCACAGAACCTTAAGTAGCACCTTAAAAATTTAAGATTAACCACAAAGCTTCATTTATTCTGGATACTATTTAGTTTAGTTAAAAATAATAATATGGATAAACTGGATTTGCAACACAGGCTGTCAGTGCCACACAATGCAAAAGCAAACCAATCGTTTCTCACATCAGGCCAGCGCCAGAACAACAGTTTACCTCTGCTCAAGCTGAATAAAAGGCTAGAAATTGCTTTTGTAAACACTTACATTATTATAGTAATGCATCATTTCCTGGCTGGTCCTGATTTTTCTTTTAAAGAAATGACTTGCAGATCATTTTCCGAGGGGCTAAATGGCCCGTGGAAGAGGTCAAAGGAGAGTGAAGCAGTAAAACCATTAACCCAGTTTCTCAGGGCCAGCCATACACATTTATGTACAAAGCCAATTCCAAAAGGTCAGGATATTGTGTTAAATCTAAATAAAACAGAAAGTAATGATTTATACATCTTACAAACCCATATTTTTATTTGCAATACAATATAGGACATATGAGCCCTTTAAACTCAGAAAATGTACCTCTGTAAGAAGGTTGGCTCATTTAGAGTTTGATGCCAAAAACATGTCTCAAAAGGGTGGGACAGGCAACAAAACGCTGGAAAAGTAAGTGGTTTAAAAAAAAAAAATTAGCTGGGTTAATTGGCAACAGGTTACAAACATGACTGAGTGTAAAAGAAGCATCTTAGAGCTGCAAGTAAACATGGTCAGAGGTTCGTCTATCTACAAAAAAAAAAGTCTTCAAGTTGTGGAACAATTTCAGAATAGATATTGTCAGTGAAAAACTTTGAATATCTCATCATTTTCAGTAAGTTAATTATTTGTTGTGCGAAGAAGGAATCATATGTGAACGTGACCCTAAAATACCAAAGCTAAGATAAAATGGACTGAGGTAAAGTGAAAAAATTCAGAACACTTTGAAATACGTTTTTGGAAACATGAACATACGTCATGTCCTCTGAACTAAAGAGGAAGGAGGAATATCAAGCTTTTTATCAGCACTCAGTTGAAAGCCTGCATATCTGATGGTCTAGATATGTATCAGTGCCTATGAAATTGGCATCTTGCACAGCTGGAAATGCTTTATCAATCCTGAAAGATATATCAAGGTTTTAGAGTAACGTGTGCTCCACCAAGATTACGTGTTTTTTCAGGGAAGGCCTTGCATGTTTCAGTAAGAAAATGCTGAACCACATACAGTATCTGTTTCAGCAGCATCGTGGTAGAAGAGTGCAGATGTTGAACTGGCATGCCTGCAGTCCAGGCTTTTCACCAACTGAGAACATTGGGAGCATCATGAAGTATATGGCAAAGAAGACCCAGGACTGCTGAGCAGATATAATCCTCTATGAGACAAGAACGGGACCACGTTCCGCTCTCCTCAGCTCCCACACATTTACAGAATGTAGTGAAAAGAGGAAGGGACACTACACAGATGTAATTATGCCCCTGTCCCAAGTTTTCTGAGATGTGTTTCTCCCATTAAAAATACCTATTTCTTAAAATGGTACATTTTCTCAGTTTAACCATGTTTTGTATCTTCTACTTTGAATAATTTCTGGGTTTATTTGCAAATGTATTTGATATTTGCACATCATAATTCTCTGTTTTTATTTACATTTTTCACAGTGTCCACAGTTCTGTAAAACTGGATTTGTACATGTTTATATATACAATGCCAACACACATTTGGGGACAGCTGAGGGGGAATTTAGTTAAAGCAATTTTTCTCAGAACTAAACTGTGGTTGAAGTTACTACTTAGGAAAACCTTTACATTTTTATTCATTTTTTATTCTACTCAGAGAAAAATTTCTTTAAAAAAAAAACATATCAGAACTTGTAGCGGCCAGTCCTCTGTACAATCCATGCAGCATTTGGTGAGATACTTGAACCTGCCATCTGTAGAGCTATTCTATTAGCACAGCTATAACCACTTCTTATAACCACTTTTCCAATTAGTAGATTACCTGCTCTACCTCCCGAGATGTAGCCATCCCTAAACATACATGGTCAGATATACACATATATGACCAGAATACAGTGGCCCGGGTTTGAATCTGACCTGGGACTCTTTGCTGCATGTCTTCCACCCTCTCTCTTTGCTTTCCTATCTGTCTCCACTGTTGCTATCAAATGGCAAAAAATGGCTTTGCAAGCAGAGGAGTTGCTCCCTGCTGAACATTGGAGTAGAATTTAGGATTCAGGCACATCCACACTGACTTCCCTCTTCAAACCAGGAAGCTACATCTATCATTTTTAGATGCAATCTGTGGTTGTAAGCCAACAAACAATATAGTCGGTGGCTCCAGTAGGTGTGTATGGTTAATGAACAGCTAACACAACAGCAGAATACTCTTAAATATTTTTAAAGCGTGTAAATAATTCAGAATCCTTGAAAGTGAGTTTGAAAATTTCAATCAAATCAAAACTACACTTTTTTTTTTTTGTTGTTGTTTGTTTGTTTCTACCACTGAGGCAACTCATCAATAATGCTAGACTAATGTCAGAAAGTGTTTGCCTTAATCCCTTAATTAAAACTATTCAAACACTCAAAAGAACAGTTTATGAGTGTGTGGGTTTTGAATACTCAGTGCATGAGTACTATGAGTTATCATTTTAAGCAGTTCCAGAAAGTTAATTCTGCTTATCTGGATGTAGAATTTTCAGTGGGAGTTTTGTTCATCTTCCAAGTGACTTCTTTCATCATTGATCAATAGCCATGATACCATTTACAAAGAGGGGCCTGGGAAACAGAAAAACATGACATCAAGAAGGCCCTGAGTAAATGTTGTTATCTCAGCTGGACATTTGTCAAAGCTGGGAAGGTGCCTAAAGAAAGCTCCAGCCGATCCAGGAGAGAAGACAGACAACTGCTGCCTAAGCAAAAACCCTTCGTGAACCCTTATGTGTCATGAGTATCGGAACAGCTGAGATGCATTTTCCCAAAACATCATGCCAATTTGCATGATAATGACCATGAAACTGACCTCACAGCCCATTGTTAGCCACTGGTGCCAGTTTTAGTCATTATGCAAACGTACTGTTTATAAGGTTGGGGAAGCCTGCAGTCAGCTGAGATGGGGGGATATAAGCTTGGATCTGAAGTTTTTATTGAACTGACACTAACAATTTTAACTAGCTTTCTCCAGATTGTATTCTGACACTGACAGAAACATTTCTGGCTCTGCAAAAGGCAAATACAGACACTTGCTTTAGAGTCAAATTCATGAAATCTATCAGATTGAATATATCCAAAACATCTTGAGTGTTTTGTATGGGAAATTTAACAGAAAAATTGATCTGTAAAAGTAATGCAGATGTAACTTATTTGGACAGAGAGGCAGAGCAGCCAAAGAAATCCATGCCGATGCTCCGGGGATAGCCTTCCAGTACCTTCAGTGCCACAGGGTCAAACTTCCAGTAGTGCATTCCACTCAGGAAATTGGCATAGCCTGTCAAAGGGCAAAAGAATGCAACAGTGAACTCCAGATGTACATGTTAAAACCTTCTCTAGACCTACAAGTCACTAAGTCAGAGGCAGAGATTACACTCCTCACCATATCTGTCCAAAAAGGCTCCATCGATGTGGCTGGGCATTCCCCTCCACTCGTAAATGCTGCGAGGGTGTAAGTCATTAATTCGATTATCCTGAATATTGAAGGACCAGTAGTAACTCGACTTGAAGATGTAGACTTTCTCAGTATGGTCCTCTTCCCACTTCAAAGCTGCTTCAATGTCTGTTACTGGAAGACCCAGCCGTCTCACTGAATCTGGCCCTGTTATCTTCCTTTCAGCATCAAAAACCCAGTAGCTGTCACCTGATAAGTAATAATTAAAAATGAATTAAAATAATTAATTAATTACAATTAATAAGTAAACAGGATGTTGTTTCTAGAAATCATCCCTGCTGAATACAAGTAAAGCACATCCTTGTGAAAAAGAACAACCATGTAACAACAACATTCAAGGCTACATATTTCTACCATAAACTCGTGTGTCACTGTGGTGAAGATTATTATTTTATTTAACCTTTTTCCTCATGTTCCCACGTTTCACCAGATTTACCTCATTTCCTCTCTTGACTTTCTCATCACTGATTGGCTCCTGAGTTTCTTTCTCCCTTAACTGAACTCACCAGACACACATTTTATAAACACTTCACTCCCTTTCACTCACTATTTTAACTTCCACGTGGCAGTTAAGAATTTTCCAGTCCATGTGTATCTTCCTTTAAGGTAAACTACATTTGCAAAGTCATTGATAGCTGTTTTCTTTACACTCTGACTGCCTAACAACTTTAACTTTCAGCTTCCTAATTAGCAATCCCTACATATCATTAAAGTTATCAAAATCACTTTTGCTTGACTAGTTTTGAGGAACAAAGGATATTTTGTGAAAAATACTTGTTTAATGTGTCCTTCCCCCATGTCCCCCAGAAAAAAACTGTCTAGTTCGCGTCTGTACCTTGGAAGAACCAGATGTTGCCAGACTTGTCTTCAAACGCAGCATCAATGTGTTCTGGAATTCCTTTCCAGTGGCGTGATGATAAAGCTGGATAGCCAGCTTGTAGCTGCCCATCACGTATTCGCCAAATATATTGAGACTTAAAGAAGAAGAGCTCTCCCCTGATCATGGATACAGCATCAAAGTTTGTTTTGCAAGCATTTGGCTGGAACACAGCAACAAACTTAGTCTGAATATTTTTGTCTATGAACTATCATGCAAAGCAGCAAAATACAGAATGGCTTATATTTTTTAAGTAAATACATGTATTTTCAAGGGCCTCACCAGTTCAGTCTCAATCTCATTGGTCTCTGTCATCACAGGTGGCGCATGCCGAGGGGATCCGTACAGATACTGAATGCCCCTTTTGTCATCCTCACTCAGCTGCAGAGGGTAAGCGTCACTATAGAATGGGCACATCACAGCATCAGGCTCAAGGGAGTGCTGCAGGCCCAAAACATGGCCAAACTCATGAGCTGCCACTTGGAGGAGGTCTGTGCCTAAAAAAGCAAACAGAGGAGGGCAGTCAAACTTAGAGTAGTTATTTTTGGTTCAAATCAGCTCAAAGTTTTTCAAATGTACTTACCAGCATTATTGCCCACTGTCCAGTGCTCATCATAGTCAAAGTGGACTTCTCCCTCTCTCTGTGTCTGGGGGAAATAGGCGTGAGCAAGGATTCCTCCTGGACCATCGAATGGTAAGCTGTCCCCATGCCAGTACCTACACAATTACTTCTTTTAGAGGACGAGGTAAACCTACCACATATCATTCTTTTGATGCTCTTTCTCTATGCTAAGCACGTTGTAAATTGACTACAGTGTAACTCTTAATTCTAAGTATTAGTTCTAAATCGCAGTACACAGTATGCTAATACCCTTATACACATCCAATTGGCAGTGTTGTGCAGATACATAAATCAACAATCTTCCTGTGTGTGTGTGTGTGTGTGTGCGTGCGTGTGCGTGTGCGTGTGTGTGCGTGTGTGTGTGCATTCTACTATACTTGTGAGAACCAACAGTCACTTGTGAGGACACACTCACCAGTCCTCACCAGTTTGAAGGCCTTTTTGAGGCTCAAAATGTGGTTTTTGTGTCGGGGTTACAATTAGGTTATGGTTAGGTTTAGGGTCAGGGTTAGGCATTCATTTTTAATGGTTAGGGTTCATCCAACTGCTGAACGGCAGTGCTCATCCACAAAAATATTTTGAAGCATAACATTTAATGCATTGCCAGTCCCTGAAAAGGTTAATTTTGTTGTCATATGGTAATAATGAGAACTGCTTGTGTCCTAAATTAGTTTGCTTTTAGTGATATTGGTAAATGCTAAATGGACTGGTTTCAGTTATTGAGTCATCATGTTCAGGACTCTGAAACAGATTCTGCGAGGCATGAAGACATGTGTAAGAACAAAATTAAATATTTATTTTACTTTCACAATAGGACATGACTGGTATAATTAAATATGCCAAAAAGTGAGTAGCTGTTAAAGGGAATGTCTGCTTGTAGAATTATACTTGGATTGCATTATTTAGCTAGAAGAAGTGATACGATGGTCAAACGACTTTTTATGTTGACTTGTTGACTAGTTGAAATTTCAGTGGACCAATGTTTCTGTAAGAAAACTATGTAGGACATGCTTTGACATTAAAGTATGTCAATAAGCTACATATTAGGCACATGATGCAATTCTACGCTGCACCCAGTAAACTAGTGGCTAGCCTATTTTAATGTGTACAAAGTGTGTTATACAAAAAATGGTAGCGTGATAGATTTTAACTGAGTACATAATATTAAACACAATATAGCAGTAGTTCTAAAAATGACTCGTGAAAGTAACTTGTACACACGTTAGAACTTGAATTGCTGACAAAGTGAAGTGTGGCAGGACACTGAAAAACAAGAGAGCTGTTATGACATTGTAAGTATCATGAATCCGATGCCAAATGACTCTTCTGATTTGATACAATATGTAGCCAGAGGCATGCTATTAAAAATCCCACCAAACAAGTCCTATGTTGCGTTTGTTCCATAATCCTCTCTCAGTCTTGGCTGGGAGACATCTGGTTTAGTGTTTCCTGGTTTACTATGACAGCAGGAGTCATGCCTAAGATTTATGTCTGGGTCTTTTAAAAAAAGTTGATTCTGTTCATCTGGGCGTAGCGTTTTCGGTTGGAGAAATGTTTCATCACTCATCCAAGTGACATCTAGTCTCAGCTGACTGCAGGTTTCCCCAACCTTTTAAACTGTACATTTAAATAATGACTGAAACCAGCACCACTGGCAAACACTGGGCTATGATCCAGAAACTGACCTCACAGCCCATTGTTCGCCATTGGTGCTAGTGCGAGAGAGTAAAAGGTCTTTTATGTTTGAACTGATAAAGAGTGCTATAACAGACCTTATCCATATTTGCTATAGTAAATCATTGTTATTCCTAACTAAAGATATAATCAAAATATAAGTTTGATTAATATGTTGAATGAGAAATGCAGTTTGATTAATGAAAACTATTCTAATGTCCAGATTGTGTCTGCACAGACATGATCCAGGTTTGACCTTGGCAGCTTAGTGTCTGTGTGTGTGTGTCTGGAAAAACGTGAAAGATAAGAAATGTGCCGCCAACCCATAATAATACATGATTCTGAATAAGATAAAGTAAGAGAAATGTAATTGAAGAGAAATACCATAACTTAAATAAGGCATGAAATGAAGCATATTCATGTGTGACTGAACATTCATATGTGCTGGAATTATTGACAAATTAAGTACTGCATAGAAAAGGAAAAAAATAATAAAGTGATTTCTAAAGTTGCTTTAAATAATATATCTGGAAAAGTCAGATAGAGAGAGAGAGGTTAGGTGAAAAAGTGATACAGGGTTCTTCCCTTTGTCTTCTGCATGATGAGCAGTTCAGAAGATCGGACCTAAGATGTTGAAGATTCCAGCAGAGACCCCGGAGGGATCGACCGCTGGACTGTGAACCTGCAAACTGTTTTTGTATTTATTTTGGCTTTTTCTCTGCTCCTTTTTACCATGTTAGAATATTAATTCAAAAGGATTTCGATTTCATTTGTTTCCCGTTGATGTGTCTCCTAATGGGTCATACCTACATGGAAGAGATAAGGGCATCAGTGCTCAAGGCACGCTCATTCCCCCTAACCTCCTCCCTCACAAGGATTAGAACAAGGTCAGCATTAGCTCAGAGTTGGTTAATTAGAAAAGTATAATTCAGCCAATTTCAATATTATTTCGTGATTGTTATTAATTGATGCTTTGGTCTTGATAAATTGCTTTAATAAAATGTCCTGCAATTAAAATCTAAATTATAGACATTCCCATTTCAACCCTTTGTGAATGTGATGGCATCAGCCACACATGGGTAAATCAGTCCATTTGTTCACTTTATTAGTTTGTTTTGCAGTTTTCTTCATTAATATAAATCATTAATCATTTGGTTAAACCTAACACTGATATTATGAGGCACACATAGTAGCATTGTGGGGTTTTTCTAAAATGTTTTGTTATATTAATTATGTTTCTCTTTCTTTGAGTTACCTGGGTTTGGGCGGTGGCTGTTTCCTGTCTGGGCAAAAGGCTGGCTGAGGACTCTGGGAACAAAATGCCTGCTCAGCAGGACAAACCATGGGCTTACCAGGAGCAGGGGTGTTTTAGGTTTACTTATGTTATTCTGTGCTTAGTTAATATTAGTGTGTATTTTTGTTTTCCCCCTATTGTGTGTAAATGGTTTGGCCAAACCATTATAAAAGCTACCCTCTTTGTAATTAGATCAGTTTGTGAGTTAAACAAACAAAGTGAGACACAACTTAAGTTTCTGGAAATTACTTTTTGTAGATTTATATTTAGTTGACCTCTTTTATGGGCCTGCTAATTATGTTTTTGAATTTTGTCATTTTTGAAATTTTGGAGGGATAAAATAAAGAAAACGCTCTTGCTAAGCCTCTGCCTGAACATGTCAGCATTTGTTTAGGAAGTATGATTTTAAAAATCTTAAGGCAAATGAACTTTTGGTAAAAACATAGGTTACTTAGTTTCTTGCTTTTTGTTGAATTGTACCAGCTAGCTTCTGACCTTGCAGTTGCTCTGGAGGTGTGCCTGTGTCTACTGTCTGGACTAACATGTGTGCTCACTGTTCCACACCACAGCTACATCTGGGCAGGCCAGAGTTTAAGTGATTTGATATCTAAATAGTGACGCACTAGTTTTGTTGTTTATCGCAATTCTGAAACTGCTTAATGCTGATTACGATTTGGGGGTTTTAAAGGGCTAGAACATGAAGAAAAGTGCAAACACATCATGTGTGATTACTGTACACATTGTTAATGGTCAAGATTTCATCTATACAAATATTTAAATCTGAATACTTGGAGCTGCTTCATTCAACACGCATGCTTAAGATGGCTCATCTAGAATTTGGCCAAGAAACAACAAATCACAGAGTTCCTTTATCACAGCTTTATTTCTGCTGTATCTCGTCTTCCATCTTCACATTATTGACAGTATATATCAAAAAAATCTGAAGCTGAGCTTGAACAGGATAATCGTATCTAATCATACGAGCCATTACATCAGGGAAAAGTTAGAAAAGTTGAAGTTGAGGTTCATGAAATGCCCTAGTCAAAGCTCAGATTTGAAACTCACTGAAAATTTGCAAGTGGATTTGAAATAGGTAAAGCATGCAAGAAAGCATTTAGCATCTTGCAACTGGGGGGATCTGCAATGGTTTCGAGGATTGCTCTGTATTTATTTTTCATTCCTTTTAATATTTTTGTTGAATAAATGAGTGACAAAGCAAACTGTCCTCGGGTTGTTGTCTTAGGTAAATCAATGTCTCAGTTTAGCTGAATTTTTATTCTTAAAGGCCAGTGTTGTGTTGCTCACTGGTGGACATTTCTCACCTGTTGAAATCAATGATGATGTCAGCATTCTCACTGGTTACTTCACTGAACCTGAGAGGAGTAACAGCACCCCACACACCAAACGCCTCCTGGAAAACACTCCGCACTTTGTCCTCACTCATCTGCCAGGGAAAACGTATGATCCTGGTTGGCACAAACACATTAATATCATGTTTTATCAAGCTTTAACATAAATTTAATATATATGTTCATGTGGTATGCTAGACTTCTTAAACTCTTGGAAAGAAACTGGTCCAAATCCATGTGGATCAATAGTATTAATCAACATCACTGCCTTTGGCTCGTCTCTGTCTATTTTTGATTTGCATATGATTGCTGGTGTTCTGTCCCTGGTAGGCCTGAGAGTGGATTCCCTTTGGAGTCTGTTGTTTTTTTTGTTTATTCATTTATTTATTTTTAATTGTGGTGTACAAAGTGGTTAAAGCAGTGGTCTTGGGAATACATTCAAGGCCATTTTGGTTGCTTTTTCCAGGCTTATGAGTTTCAGTGCTTAACTAGCACCTGAAGACTAGGGAGGAGCTTCTTTTGATTCTGGTTAGGCAGTGAGAAGGATCGGCTGTGGTGAATTCTGTTGCTAAGCTTCTGCTTTTAGTCCTTCTGTGTCAGTTTTGTGTATTTGGGCAATAGAGTAGAGCTTTGTTTCTGTTAGCAATACCAATTAAAGGCATGCATGTTTTTCTGGGGAATAACCTGGTAGTTAGTCCACCACCCCCAACTGTGACGACTTGTACGTCAAGTTCAAGTTCCTTTTATTAGTACCCTTGTTATTTATTTTGCAATTATGAAGAGGCACCCTGCTCAAACACAGGCACTAGTAAATCTGTACAAGCACCACACTTCTTTAAGACTACAAAGAGTTGTCATAAATAGGTAAATTCAGGTTTAAACAAAAAATTGAATAGCTTAAGAAACTGTATCTTATATAAAAAGACCTACCTTCTCTTCAGTTGTCTTCTTTTACCAGTCCCTACATTAAGAGTCCCTACTCTCACCTCCACACTCCATTCCTGCCTTTCTTTCTCTTGTGCTGCCTCCTAACATGCCTTCCTCCTTTCCTCTATGTTTGTCTTTGGCCACCAGCACCTTGTTGGCCACCAGCACCTTGTTGGATGTTGTCTAAAGGGCTCGGAAAGCTAAAAAGCGTCTGGACTTCTTTAAGTTTCTTGAAGACATTTCACCTCTCATCCGAGAAGCTTCTTCAGTTCTTCTCTGATGAGCAGCTAAGATAACCTGGATGACTGAGAATTTTCACAAACACGGTGGATGTTGTTAACAACCTGGGCCCCGACTGCATGTTTTATGTGGCCAAGATTTTATGCAAGATGCACTTCTCTGATACAACCCTCCCTGTTTATCCAGGGTTGGGAGTGATATTAAGAGTGAACTGGTTTGTGGCCCATTTTTCAAACAGTAAATTTGAAAATTCATCAATAAAAATACATTTCTTAGCAATAAAAATATTATTCTGATTAAAGAGCTTGTGATTATTCATGGATAAACCATTATAGGTGCTTTGTCCTTGATGTAAATATATAAAAATTGTGTATGTTTCTGTTCTGTGTCTTGTGTACTGTTTGTTGTATATGTGTCTTTCTTGCTGCTGTTACACCCTTGTGGGACAATTATAGGATTATTCTATTCTATTCTATTCTATAGAAACATAACAAGTTATTATGGTAATTGCCAATACTGTACATTTAGGGCAGTTAACCTCATACTGGTTGGTGATGTAATAAATTTGCTAAGCTTAACGTTCCAGTGCTTTTATAAGATAGCTGCCAGTTCTTTTGACAAATGAAAACTAAAAACAAAGTCTTAATGTGAAACTAAACAAACATATTTGTTTCATTAGATCCCCATACTAAACTAAAACCATCAGCTTTGCGTTCCACTCCTGCAAATTATGGTCATGTAGGCAGCCATGTAACACATCAGTAAAACAAACAAACAAGTCACTGTATTTAGAGACTTTTTAGTGTTTCTTACTTGTAAGTTAAGTCTGTCTTCTCCCATCGCCTGCCATAGAGCGCAAATCGCTTCCTGCGCTGCTGTCTACTCAGGGTATCCCTCCTCTTTTTCACATTGTTGTATGTCGTGCTGAGCTGCGTTAAGGTAGGATAATCTGGGACTCCACAGCGAGGACGATTCCACAAATCTGTGTCATTTGGGGACTTGAAATCGTACTCTTCATTTAGTGTGTCCTGTTCATGACTTGGCCTCTTCTTCAGACCGGCATGACTGTTGCTCCATCTCTGGGAGAAAGAAAACAGAGTCAGAGTACTTTTTAGTTTTAATAGATACATAATAGATACTACCTGTACATTTTTAGGATTGTTTTTAAAATTCTCTTATTTGCTTTTAAATCTCTTAATGGCCTGGGCCCCCCCCTACCTCTCGGAGCTACTACAACCATATACACCTGCCCGTTCCCTTAGGTCCGCCAATCAGCAGCTCCTTAAGGTACCGAAAACTAAGTATAAATTTAAAGGTGATTGTGCTTTTGCTGTAGTTGCTCCAAAGTTGTGGAATGATCTACCCTTGCATGTTAGGCAGGCCTCTTCTCTCTCTGAATTTAAAAGTCTTCTTAAAACATATTTATTCGCTGAAGCCTTTGGCATTGATTAGAGGGGTTGACTCAATTTGTTTTAACATGTTTCAATTTATTTTAGTTTTTTAGTTATTTATTTTATCTTATCTCATTTTAATTTTCTTTACTTATGCTATTAGCATGTACAGCACTTTGTGAACTCTGGTTTTATGTTAAAGTGCTTTATAAATAAAGGTGGTATGGTATGGTATGGTATAAAGATGTAATGTTGGCTATGTACCATTTCTGCCATCTTTCTACTGGTAAATTCCAGATTATCCTTGGCTTTTTACTTCATACACACTTCTTTGAAAGTAAATCATCACAAAATACTGATGCTGATTACATAACGTTCATAACGTTCACACCCTCCTGGAGAATTCAAAGTACTTTCTTTATACAAAATGCCTCATTTTGTGATGGGTGCATTCACCCATTATACAAGCACGTCTTTCTATGCTTAAGTGCTTCCTATCTAACATTCACACATATTCATACTCCAGTAGATGCATCAGAGTGCAATTTGGAGTTAGTGTCTTAATGCATGCTCAAACATCCAGGTAAGTAAAAATCCCAAAAGGTTGATTCTGTTGATCTGGATGTTGCGTTTTCAGTGGAAGAAACATTTCGTCACTCATCCAACTGACGTCTTCAGTCTCAGCTGACTGCAGGTTTCCCCAACCTTATAAACAGTACATTTGCAAAATAACTGAAACTAGCCCACTGAATGAACAATGGCCTGTGAGGTCAGTTTCTTGATCATTAATATGCAAATTGTCATGACTATTGATCAACAACCACTGATCAAAGCCAAAGACCATTGATCACTGATCAAAGACTATTGATCAATGGCTATGAGTACCATTCACAGAGAGTTAAGGAATGGCTGCAATCACAGCATTTTAAGATGGAAAAAATCAAATCTCATGATGTACCACAATTCACGGATCACATTAACTCGGTGGACCAACAGATCAAATTCACCAGGGGAGATATGAAAAGTGGCAGGTTAGCCTTCTTAGACTGTGAGATTTCCATCAGTAATGGGGGACAGTTAAAAGTTTATGTGTACTGCAAATCCTATGCATACAAATCAGTATTTATGGTCTAACTCTCATCCACTGGAGCACAAACTGGGTGTCCTCAGGACACTACAACACAAAGCAAACACCATCCCCAGACACAGCAGCCAGGGAAGCAGAATAACATCACATCCAGAAGGCCCTGAGTAAATGTGGTTATCCCAGCTGGGCATTTGTTAAAACTGGTAAGGCACCTAAAGAAAGCTCCAGCCGATCCAGGAGAGAAGGATAACCGCTGCCTAAGCGAAAACCCTTAGTGATCCCTTATGTGTCAGGAGTATCGGAACAGTTGTTACAGTTGAACAGTCTAAACACCGGGTCTCTGTGGCTTTTAAACCTCAAAACATGCTGCACCAAAAATTGGTCCACCCCTAGGATCGAGTCCCCTGACACAAACAGAGTAATGCAGTGTACGCTGTTAAGTGCCAGGAGGATTGCCATGATTTTTACATCAGTAAACCAAACAACCTCTGACAAAGTGGATGGCACAACACAGAAGAGCTAACTCGTCAGGCCAGGACTCTGCAGTCTATTTACACCTACAGGCCTGTGGACACTCTTTCAATGATGAGGATGTACACATCCTGGACAGGGAGGAACGCTGGTTTGAGGGCAGAGTCAAGGAGGCCATTTACGTGAAAAGGGAAAGACCATCTCTGAATCGAGGAGGGGGCCTAAGATATCTGTCACCATCTTAGGCTACGTCCACACTAATGCGTTTTCTCTCCGTTTTGGCCTCCCGTCCACACTGAGACAGCGTTTCCCCCGAAGAAAAACACAGCGTTTTGAAAACGCTCTTGAAAACAAATACATTTGAATACATTTGATGCTTTCGCGTCGCAGTGTGGACAGCGAAAATGGAGACTTTCGAAAACGATGATGCATTTTAGTCATGTGACCAATTAAACAAAGATAGCTGAGGGCATTATACAGCAGTTTGTTTGCTCTCAATTTTGACAGCACTATTAAAGATTAATATCAGTTTGTACATGTATCAGATAGCTTTTCTTGAAATTCTTTAATTCTCACTTTGTACTTTTGTGTTACTTGCAGCAACAACTCCACCTCATTGTTAGTCCATTTAAAAAACTCTTTTCCTCAACATTTTGCTGCGACATTTCAAAGAGCCGGAAAGTAAATAAACGGCTGACAGAAATGAGGCAGGCCGAATCTTCCTACAAGCATGCGCAGTACTGCAACGTAAACGTTTTCGGCCGTTTCAATGTGGATGCACAACTCTGTGAAAATGACTGAAAACGCTAGTGTGGACACGGAGCGTTTTGAGACGAAAACGCAGTTTTCAAATCTATCCGGGCTAGTGTGGACATAGCCTTAAAATGCTGTGATTGCAGCCATTCCCCAACTCTCTGTGAATGGTACTCATAGCCATTGATCAGTGATCAATGGTCTTTGGCTTTGATCAGTGGTTGTTGATCAATAGTCATGACAATTTGCATATTAATGATCAAGGAACTGACCTCACAGGCCATTGTTCATTCAGTGGGCTAGTTTCAGTCAATATGCAAATGTACTGTTTATAAGTTTGGGGAAACTTGCAGTCAGTTGAGACTGAAGAAGTCACTTGGATGAGTGACGAAACATTTCTCAAACTGAAAACGTTACGTCCAGAATCAACCTTTTGGAATTTGTAGTTAGTATTTTTCTCAAGGATATTTGGAATGCAGACTGGAGCAGCCAGAGATCAAACCATCAGCCTTACTAGATGAACCTCCTGAGCTCCAGCCACGAAGGGCATCAGTGTATGAGCTTCAGCTCAGTTATCCATATGATGTTTGAAGTGTCATAAGGTGCTGCGCTGGGCGTCTGTCACACTCCTTCATTACATGCTGACGTCAGCTGCTGGCTCACTTGTGTTGGTTTTTGTTGTCTGATGTGAGAGATGTAAGTTGGCCCAGGCCAGCCTATGATTGTTGGTACAGTTCAGTTTCAGAGTTGCTGAGTGGCCTGTTTTTCACTGAGAAGACAGTTAGCTGTGCTAATATGCTGCCATGTGTAGTTTACGCTGCTGTGACAAGGAAAGAAATCTGTCAGCAAGACTCTGGACATAAAATGTAATAA
This sequence comes from Perissodus microlepis, assembly GCF_051167445.1. Classification (NCBI taxonomy): domain Eukaryota; kingdom Metazoa; phylum Chordata; class Actinopteri; order Cichliformes; family Cichlidae; genus Perissodus; species Perissodus microlepis. The sequence goes on along the minus strand of NC_140467.1, from coordinate 56,607,929 downwards.
ATAAATGTGTAAAATTGCAAATAAGGCAGAAAATTGCTATTATTAATGAAAGGATGAAAGTCAAAGTAAGAGGCAATTCAGTTTTTCAAACGTGAAGTCCACTTTTGGTCTACTTTTGCTGCTGGTTCAGTAAATTTTGATCGGAGTGATGAAACCTGCAGTTTGAAATTCTGTGAGGTGTTTGCTTTCAGCACCAAAGGTATGTCCATGTATATCGGGTGAACGGTGGGAATCCACGCATTGTGTTTACATCTTGCACTTACTTGCTTTTTAATCATTCGCCGTTTCAGCTGTTAGTGGTTGTTGAAATGACTTTGTGAGTTTTTAGCTGAGATTCTGATGTTTCTGTGGATACCACACGTGTCTATATTTAAAAACACATCTGACAGTACATCCCATTAAACCAAATGTTTAATGGGATGTACTGTACGCCTCCAGTACCGGGAGCACTGGGGTTCAACAGGTTAATTGTTTATTGCTTAATTATGTTGTGTGGCATGAATGGCCATAAGGGAGGTTTTTGTCAGTAGGAAAAGCTGCAAAACTTATGAAAATACAGTTAAAAGTCCAACATTTCAGCTTGTGCTTGTTTGCAGTGGGCAACAGATCAAACAAGTCAAGAATTATAAATTCCTTCAAGCAGTGTAAAACTCATTTAGACAACACCCAATATCACTGAAATGCAGCCAGATACTACTCGTTTTCACTTGTTTTTTTCACTTCTTCTGACATGCTTGCATTTAAATCCGGCTCCTCGTCTCCCTGTGTAGGCCATGTCCCTCAACTGTGAAAGGGTGGAGTGCTCACTCCGGATCAGGGATGAGTGCCTGCCTCAAGTGGAGGAATTTATGTATTTCAGGGTCTTGTTCACAAGCAAGGTGAGAAGAGAGTGGGAGATTGGCAGGTGGATTATATCAATTGCAGATACTGAGAGAAGCTGTTGCTATACCAGTCAATTTGTCCCCGCGCTCACCTATAGTCATGAGCTGTGGGTAGTGACTGAAAGAATGAAATTGCAGATGCAAGCTGCATAAATGAGCCTTCTCTGAAGTTTGGCTGGCCTCTCTCTTAGTGACAGGGTGAGGACTTAAGTCAGAGAACTACTGTTTCTCCACATAACAAGGAGCCAGTTGAAGTGGTTCGCGGATCTGACAAGGACGCCTCCTGGGTGAGGTGTTCCAGGATGTAATAGGATGCATTGGAGAGAAATACCTCTTAGCTGACTTGGGAATGGCTCAGTGCTACCCCGGAAGAGCTGGAGGACGTGGCTGGGGATGGGGAGGTATGGACTTCTCTGCTTAGGTTAGAAAATGGATGGAAAGATAGACTCAAGAATATACTTTCCCTGTCAGTTGTGAAGCTACATTGATCTACATTGCTTTTTGGTACTCTAGCAGAGTCCAAGTATAAAAGTATGAATCTTGAATTGAACAGCAGTTCAGTTTTGTTCAGCAGTGCTGAACCACCGCCACTGCTTTAGACCTTTACTTTACAAAAGACCTTGTTGTTTTTGGTTTTTGAGGCTCACTCACAGCAAGCAAAGCTGTTAATCATCAACATCAAATGTCAGGTCTTAATCCGTTTACTATACATTAAAAAACTTTGAAGCTTCAATTGTGCTATTTGATTTTAAACTTATAAAGGCTATTCAATAAAATAGAGACCATTTAATTCCACCTTATACTGAGTGGAGAGCACTTACTAACATGACGGAGGTTGACTGAACTTAATACTTAAACTGACCCTTTGTCTTTTAAATCAGAATGTCCTTATTTGCTTTGCACAACAAATAGCATTTGTGTTTGTCTTTGCTAACAGATTAATGTCTGCTAGGGCTTTCCTGCTATAGGTTCATACATAATAACTTTAATCTGACAGGCAATTTTTTACAGTGAATCCACTGAAACTGTGGGAAGTGGAACAACAGTTGAAGACTGCAATCATGTCTTCTATTACTAATATACTAAAATGTAACATGATCAATAACTGAAGATAAGGATTCACTACCCCTATTTGGAATTCAGTCATTTTTACCTCATACCTTATTCGCACATCAGTCTATCGTTGTGTAGTGTTGTTGGCCACAGTTTTGTTTTTTTCCCAAAAGATGCCCTTTGACGAGAAAGCCTATTTTGTTCCATTCAATACCCAAGAAATTTCAGTTTTCACAAATTTCAGCAAATTAGAAAAATGCTTAGCTATGTGTCTACTAATAAAACCTCTGTAACTTTGTGAAAAACTGAAAAGTTTCTATTTTCTACTATAGAAATTTCAGTTTTTTACAACTACAAAAAACAAACAAACTGGACAATCTTAACAATTCTGAAATTTTACATATTTATTTCTTACATTTTAAGTCCAAAGAGTCATGGTCACAGTTTCTTTCCTTGTCACAGCAGCTTTTTCTTCATCATGTAGAAAAAAAGTTAAATATGTAACTTCTTAGAAATGCACAAGTGCAGATTCATATAGATGGTGGGGAAATTGAAAGAGTACTTGAACAAAAGTTTCTTGGTGTGATTATAGATGATAAATTAAACTGGAAGTCTCATATAAATCATATACATAACAAAATTTCAAGAAGTGTCTCAATCTTGAGTAAAGTAAAACACATTCTGGACCACAAATCACTCCACATTCTCTATTGTTCCCTGATTGCACCATATTTGAATTACTGTGCAGAGGTTTGGGGCAATACTTACAAATGTTCGCTATCATCAATCTTTATATTACAAAAAAGGGCCATAAGGATAATCCATAAAACTGGTTACAGAGATCATACAAATCCACTATTCTTAAAATCAAAAATTCTAAAATTCACAGATCTGGTTCATTTTCTCACTGCACAAATTATATATAAAGCAATAAATAACCTGCTTCCTGACAATATTCTAAAAATGTTTTCTAAAAGGGAATGGGGATACAATTTGAGGGGGGAATTAAATTTAAAACATCCTCGTATCCGTACAACATTAAAAAGTTTTTGCATCTCTGTGTGTGGAGTGAAGCTGTGGAACAAACTAAGTAAAGATATGAAGCAATGTCCGAGCATGGCGCAGTTTAAAAAGTGGTTTAAGGATATGGTTTTTACAGGGTACAGGGAAAAGGTAGAGATTTGATAGGGTGTTCTTGTCTAATATTTTCATGTGTGTGCGGGTGCACGGGTATGTTGGTATGGGTATATATATATATTTGTAGGTTGTGTATCCTTTGAGGTGTTAATGGGGTTATTGAAAATGTGTATATGTGCGTATGTGTATATACGTATGTATGGATAGATAGAAACATATATGTATATATATATAAAAAAAATAATAATAATTAAAAAAAAAAAAAAATACACATGACATATAATGTAATTGCAAGGAGGTATTTCTGTAGTCTATTGATTACTAGATAGTGGAAAAGGGGTGGGATTAAATAAGCTTATGCTTCTTCCTGCTCCTTTTGAACATGAAAGTTATTTGGAGTTGTGGTTGCTCGTTTTCCTTTTGTTTTGCTTTGTTCATTTGTCTCTTTTAATTCTATTTTGTTGTACTTTTTCAACATGTTCAAAATAAAGATTCAATCAATCAATCTTTATACTGACAAAAAGGGGATTTTCACTGGTCCGGCCTGCTTAAAATGCTTTAAACTCTTAAAATGAGTTTAGCACCCCAGGCTTAGACAGTTTGAACAATGCTGAAGCCAGAGCCATGCGGAGCTAGCAGATCGTTCAATTTAGGATGAGTGACAAAACTATAGTTTGTTCTGTAAGTATGTTGGCAATGAGTACAGGTTTGCTTAAAAGGCATAACACAGAGTCACATGCCACTAAAAGAAAGCATTGTGTATGCTTGGGAATCCTGCCGATGGGGCCAACATGTCCCCACAGGATAGTGTGATTCCTGCTTCCCAAATCAGTGTGCCTGAGATACAAGCCATGTGTACTGCTGGGCCCATCTGCAGAAAGGAGCATTATAGTTTTATCTAATAGGTGGTTACACTGAGGACTCTTTGTTGATGATGTTCAAACATGCAACTACACGTATATGTGCAAGTATGAACCTGCACACAGAAAAAATGTGCACACACACACAGATGAAAATGTGTTCATCAAAGCTACAAAAAGCTGCATCACACACAGTGAGCAGATGTCTGGAAATTCCCTCTTCAGTCATGACATCAGGTCACCTGCACTATAATACCGGGGGTGTTTTATGGGAGGTTGTTAAGGATGGTAATCTAAACATTAGCGAGAATTATCATTTTTACAGTGACACAAAAAACAAGCAGGACTTGATTCAACTCCCTTTTAAACACATGCTGTGAGATATCCCACAGATATCTCTTGGCAGATAAAACGTAGCCAAACTTTAGATAAATGATGCACATAGTGGGAGAAATTTCTCCAGGGTAAATATTTAACTACAAAAAGTCCTGAATATCAGCAGGCTGTAAGTGTTTTGCACACAGAGAGCTGACTGTGCTAAGTGTGGGGAATGTTTGCAGGATGAAGGGTATTAGCATGAATAGAGATGCGAGGCTGCTTTCCAAGGTAAACATCTATCAGTAAACCTTCAGTCAACAAGCCCCATCATACTCTAGATAACATCAGCTTTTCCATAGGAACCTTTGAAAACATTGCAGTTTCTGTGTGTTGTGGTTTCTAATATGAATGGTTAGTTTTCTCTGTCCTTTGTGTTTTTGAAGGTTTTCCCCTCTTCTGTTCTTTCTGTGTGCCTGCATCTGCCTTTCTCTCAAATCATTTTAGGTTACTTCCTGTATTATTTTAAAACTATTTTGATTATTACATATTTCTGTCTGATTGACCTGATTGTTGCCCTATTACCCCCCTCTCCCCGGTGTCTATTTAGTGCATGTCTTTTACCTCATTCTTTGTTGCACTTCCCTCACGTGCCTCCATCGTGCTTGTTTCTCCTGTGTGATCCGTGCTTTTTTGGATTGTTTTTTTTTTTATTGGACTTTCCTGGCTCACTACACAGGGCCTGTCATTAAACCAGTCATTTGTTGTTTTTATTTCCCCCCATGTACTTGCAAATCTCTGTTGTCTGTATATTGGATGCTCTTGTAAAATAGACCTTAACAAACTTCAGCAGATTTTAACCTTTTGTCCTCATCCCACACTGTTTTAGGTCACTCTTTTGGCCATGTGTGGACAGGGAAAAACTCAGACGTTTGGAAACAATCAAGCAGGCATACAGTTTGCTTTTTGATTAGATTTTATCGGTCCCAAACTCCTTTGTTCAGGGTGGAAATTTATGAGTGTATCACGCAGACCCTGCCGATTTCCTTTGATAAAAGTCCCCATCCATAATTGAGGATGTAGGGCAGAGTGATTTCATTTGAAAACAGTTTCCAGATAAAAGTGCATAAGTGTGATTATAGAAACAGTGAGAACTACTGTCTCCAGCAGTGAAAGTATTTGGGTCTGTGATTGGCTCAATACCAAAATAAAAGTACTTCTCTATGTCTTGCATTCAAAATACCATGATAATATATTATCCAGATGATATATTATCATGAGTAGCAAAAATACTAGAAGTGTCTAAAATGACCATTACTGTTAATACAATGAGCAACTTTTTTCAGTTCTTGATGTTAGACTTAGTTTTAGCTACTTTATAAGCTCCATCCAGTGTATACCCAGCTCAGCAAAAGCTTTTATTATTTTTTCCAAGAGTCCAAATTGATGTGTTCAAATGTCTTGTTTTGACTAACCAAAATAGCGCACCTCTCTCACCAAGGAAACAATTAACAAGTCCATTTTTAACAGTCAACAAATCAAATCATTTCAGTTCTGGTCGAGGTTACTTGAAAAGCTCAAATAAATCCAGAGTACAGAGGAATGGAGGGAAAAAATTAATTTAATTCTTAAGTTTAAAGCTAAATTTACATTTAAAACGATGTTTTCTTGTTTTCTTTTGTCCTTTCAGCTTCTAACATTCTAACATCTTCTCAACATTTTGGTGAAAGACCAAACAGCACGATTATCCCACTTAAACTGCCTCTTAAAATATGTGAGTGAAAACAACATGATAGTAAAGCCAACTAAGATTATGCACTGCATAAAATGGACAACAATATTGCTTGTTTTTATAGATGCACACTCTGGTCTGACGCGTCTGAACAAGCTAAGTTTCTGCAGTTAAAAACACAGAGATTTCCTGTGTGTTGTGTTTTACATCATTGTTAGAGGAGTATGAACCACAGAGCTGTCTTTGTCTTCTCCAGGTTTTCATATTGTGAAAAAGTACATTTTTGAAGGATTCAGATGACCTATTCTGCTCAACTTTTACCTCATTTTTATTCTCAGACATCATATACAAGGCATTTGTGTAGCTATTCTGTCTCAAACTTTTATTCTTTTATTTCACTTAATCAGTTTTCTTCTGATTAGATGTTCCTCATAAACAGAAGATTTGAACATAATGTGGAGAGTTTGCGCTCTTGCATCTCACCGCTGTCTTTCTGTCCAAACCTGAAGACATGTTCTTCAGTGTTGAAGCAGCACAACACTTACTAACAACAATGATTGCTGATGGTTGGTTGCTATTTTAATGTGGATTTTTAACAATTGTGTCAGTCTCCAAAAATATTTGCACTTAACTGTAACTGTATACATTTGAATGAAGACCTTTTTTCATTAACCAGACTCAAACACATGTAAACTAATGTGTTTACATGAACATAACAAAGAATATTAGAGCATAAGATGTTACGTTGGATAGTCAGGGAACTACACAAAAACTGCAATTATAAGTATCACTAAAGTGGATTTTGGTATATTAATCTACTTTCATAAACTGTGACTTAAAAAAAACATCTTTAAAAAAAGCTTTTCCTTATTTTTAAAGTTGAGCTTTTGCCTTGACTGTTATGAGCAACAGCACCTTTTCTGGGTAACAGGGTTTGTATAAAATGCTAGTATTTGACTTAATGGTTCTGCTGCTTAACCTGCAGATAAACAGATTAATTCATCATTGTCAGTCCAGAAGGAAGCCTCCCACACAAAAGAATGTCAGGGACTGATTGTTTGTTAGTAACATGAATCTGTCACAAGCAGCAGGTCTGCTTCAGCTATTATGATTAGTCACTGGATTCAAACAAGGAATAAATAGGAATGCCAGACAGCTGCACAGGGTCCTTTTTGCCAGGGCCAGTTCCTGTCTGTGGACACTTAAAGCTTACAAACAAGTCTTGGTGGTGTTACTCTGCTGCACACTGCCTGTTTACCTCGTGTTTCTGTCTTTAAGTAGTTATCTGCGTTTTTCCCCTGAGTCAGCAAATAAGTAGCGTTTGCACCGGAGTTACCAGGTGCGTGCCTCTGCCTGCATAATCTGACTCTCACTCACCGGAAAGCAGCTCTGGCACCCTCCAGGGTACAGTACACAGTAACAACAATAAAACTTCTTTTTTTTTCTTTCTTTTTTTAATCCTTCACAAACAGGACCGACCGTGTTATTCCAAAACAGAAACACCACACTGGTAATCTGAAGATGTTATAACTATGAAAATCATAGTTCCCTGAGTCAGTTGTGACAGAAACTCAAAGAGACTTCACATCTCACAAATCTCAGCTGTTCAACCATCAACAGCTTTCAGTGAGAACATTGATGTCTTTAAGGGCAGCGCATGCAGAAACATTAAGGTATGTAGAACAACAGAGGAACTTACAGCAGCATCCCTAAAATGAGTGGATGTGACGATACATGCAGCACAGTTTTGAACACACACACACATTAGAAATATCAGGTAACTTTAACATGTTTAATTCATTTATTCATGTCAACTTCTGTATTAATGGATGTTTGTTCACCATTGCATCTGTGAACACTTTCCCATTCATAAGGATCTCTGAAAAGTGCATTTACGCTTCAGATACTTTGACTCACCTGCAGCAGCTTGGCGGTCCTGTGGTCGTGTACCGGCAGAGAACAGACGCAGAGGAAAAGATACAAAGGCAGGATGCTGCCGTAAAACACGGCACCTCGCAGCATCTTTTCAACGCTGTGACGGCGACCGTGGAACAGAGCGGACGCAGGAACTGCGTGGATGGAGTGAATGAATGTCGGCCCCGGTGTCTTTGTCCTACTCAGGTAACAGGTTTACCACACACGTGATTTAACCCCTTACACTCCCAGCGGTGCAACTCATGGGTTTCGCAAACTGCTGTAGTCTGTAAATCAAAGCGAGTATTACACTCTGCAGAGGAGGATAAGGACCACTGGGAGGTCTTTTGGATTCTTTTTTCCAGAATTCTAAGAAAAAATTCTGCATTTGGGTTTGTTTGTTTTTCTGAATTCTGGAAGAAAAACAAAATCCAAAAAACGCTCACATTTGTTCCTCTCTCCGGTCGCCCCAGTCCTCTTCCGTAGCACTCGGGCTATACGCTGTAGATTCAGAAAGAAGGGAAACCTGTGCGTCAGAAACGTCGAATCCTTCGTTCTTTTGGATTTTGTCTGGAAAAATGTGCAATTTCTCCCGCTTTTGGCGGAAATCATTTATGTAAAGACATTCTTTATTACTCTCAGATATTTTTTTTCAGCTTCTCCATTAATGCTTTTCAGACACAACACGCATATGGTTATGATTTACTTGTCTGCCTTCTTTTGGTCCAGAGGAGGACGTAACTGTTCGGTCTTTTCTCCGTTAGTAGGAGCAAATGTGCGTGTGTCACGTATTCACACCAGCAATGCATTCCCTTAAAATTATGAACCATTGGTCTATAATAGCTCAGATGTTTGCACATGTTCAAAACTTTATTCCTTTCTGCAAAAAGTTTAACGAATAAATGCGCGTTCCAAATATGCTTTAAATGCATGTTCTCCCAAATCTGAGCAGTAAAACTAACAAACTGAAATCAGTGACATGAACCATTTCTCTTGTTTGCAAGTATATATCTCGCTACGATTTTTTTCATCGCGGAAAAAATGTCTTTTGAGGATTTATGGATTCATTTTATTTTTGTAAAACCAATATCCAGGATCTCAATTTAATAATCATTTAAATCCTTCAGATTTGAATATTTACTTAAAGAGGGTGCACCTTAAATTCTTAAATCTTACCATAACCTGGTTTAAGTTGTTATAATCACGTATTTAACAGTTGCTTTAAACTAAAAATAGCATTGACATTTCAATATATTTCTGGGGTTTAATGGTGAATTAAATCAAAACTACTGTACTTAACTACAAGGAAATTACATTCAAGATTCAAGATTGTTTCAAACTAGTAATTTGTTAAGGAACAGCTGATTAGATCAAAGAAAAAAAATGTTTTAAGGACTGGAACATATTTGCTGTTCAAACCATCCGTTCATCACAAATCTTTCTGCAGCAGACTGAATTACCTGCACCACTGCTGGGGAGTGGAAAACGTGATTCTGTCTCCTGTCCAGGTTTCCCTTTGTGTTGCTCATCTAACTTTGATGCATCTGTGACTCATTTTATGGATATAGGTGTACTGTCTGAAAGGGACACTGTAGGCTAATAATATAAGACTGTCTCAGAAACAGTTCATCATACACCAACGCATGCACTGACATTTGATTGTGTTCAGTTTAAAAGAGTGAGGACATTGTCTAATTACTGTTTGGTTGGAGTTTAACACTAGAATTACTGAGCCTTTTTTCCGCTGGTGCAAGTCCCTACTACTAGATTTACTAGCCCTGCACAAATTTGCGTAAACTCCCCTGACCCTAACACCTCTTGGCACCCCACTGAGATTTTCACAGGCCTTCAGCTCCATTGTTCTCCTGCTTTTGTTGTGCAAACACACCCTCCCCCAACCCCCAACCATGAGAGATTCAGGTCTTTCCTTACCTGCAAGGCTACTTTCCTTCCTTACCTGCAGCGTACCATACACCATGGTAGTTTCTATGTGCAATATTTCTCATATGCAATATTAGTTCTTGTCAATCCTTGTCACTACATTGCATGCCTGTCCATAAACATATATACACAGAGCTGTACACATATTTATATAGCCACACCTTAATGACAGGTTCAGTCTGTACCAGCTACATCTCACATTTGCTAATTTACACACTGAACATTAATATTAAGCACCCATTTCCAAACTGCTAAATTATTAACTTGGCGTACAAGTTTCACATATTCATGATATTATATTACATATTCATGTTACATATTCATGTGACAAACTTAATGTTTGTCACATGAATATGTTAGCTTCTTGTTACAATGAACAGTTTTCTATTGGCCTAGGTGGAAATGTCTGGTTGAAAACAACAGTCAGGCAGGCACCAGCTCACTCAAGTGTGAGCTGGTGCTCATATATACATGAGTCTAATGAAGCGAGGCTCTCTGGCATTCTGTATTAAATTCAAATAGATACTCTAGTCAATTCTATTTATATATGACCAAATCACAACAACAGTTGCCTCAAGGTGTTTATATTATTGTCACAATGAGAAGCATAGAAAAAAAGTGCTTGTATAAATCGATGTGAATAGGTGATAGAGGCAAGTTGTATAAAGTGCTTTGATTGCTCAGGAAGAGTAGAAAAGCATTGTAGCTATAAGAACCAGTCCATTATGTGTGTGGAGTTTGAACCCAAAATGCAGACTCCATTCAAATAAATGAATACGAATCTTTATTTAAAGGTGAGCCTGCAAACCCAGACAACAACAAATGAGAATGTACAAAGAGGCCACACTGGCAGACAACAATACAAACAGTATTATGCAACAAAGGGAAACTGAGGGCTTTAATACAGACATGTGGTAATCAGGGAGATGGAACACACCAGGGGACACAGCTGAACAAAATCAGGGAAAAAGGCAGAGGGACATAAAACTGAACAACACAAGACGAAGACTAATAAAATAAAACAGGAAGTAACAAAAGATAGAATCACAAATGGGGAAGATGACTTGGCAAGGAATGGAGAGCACAGGGAAAGGTCGATGAATGAAATAAGGGCATTAATACAAACCAACAAATGTCAAGAATATAACCCAGCAAATCATGATATTAAGCACAGACACATAGATTATCACTCTAAGGAAAAACCAGAAATACCAAATACGAATGAGAACACACCCAAGCTAAAATATAATATTAGATACACTCAAAACAGAAAAACTACAACAAACCAGGTCAAACAGAGAATATCAAACAGAAACTGAAAGTCCAAAACTGAAAACACTAGGTCCAAAACCCAATATCATGCAGTACCCCACCACCCACCCACTGTCCCACTGTCCAGGGAGAGATGCCAATGTTGGCAACTCAGTTCAGCAGGTCTGCCAGCAGGCAGATGGCTGTGATGATGGAACTCTCGGGGCCAGGTGGCCTCAACAGGTTGAGGAACAAAACCAGAAACTTTGAGATGTTATAGGTGACCTAGTTGATCATACAGACAATTGGTCTTAAAGGTAAACCCTGTTTATGTATCTTCACATAAACTTGGTGTAGATTAAGTATTTTCATCACTGAGCACTGACCTCACAGCCCATTGTTCATTCAGTGGTACTTGTTTCAGTAATTGTGCAAAGGTACTGTTTATGAGGTTGGGAAAACCTGCAGTCAGGTGAGACTGAAGAAGTCACTGACTGGACTGACGAAACGTTTCTCAAACTGAAAACGTCCAGATGAACAGAATCAACTTTTGGGGATTTACTTGGATGATTGAGCGCATCAAGACATTCAGGATGGTTGTTTGAACCATTTATAGTTCGAACAAGGCCAAAAAGGACAAACTGCCCTTATAAGAGCAAACAATGTAAATGTTTACACTCAGATAAGCAGCATGGACATTGTTGTTGTAAAAACAAATGTAGCTAATTTCAAGATGATTTCTGCAGTGTATTGCTCTCATTATTTATGTATTTCTTTATCTTTTTTTTGATTATTTCTTTTATATTAAAACTTTATTTGTATCTTTTAGTTGTTATATTGTTTTATTATTGTGTAATTAATATTTTTTGTTTTTGTTTATAGATTTATTTGCTGTACAGTACTTTGGTCAAAGTCTGTGTTTACATGTGCAACATAAACAAACTTTTTTTTTTACTTTTTTAAAGTAAATTTAATATCTTAATAAATGTAACCTTTACAATCTACAAAGTCAAGTGAAATACACATTTTATGTAAAATCACTTCTGAATACTCAATTTGGAAAATTGTAAACAGGAAAGTTTTCATGTTTTGTTTTGTGCAACCTAAGGATTTTCATCCACTCGTTTTGTGGTGTTTTTGTTGTCATCCTTATTGACCTACTGTCTTTTGAGATTTCTCTCTCTTGATTTGTTCCAAGTGCACAGATCTATTAGATATAAAAGATTTTTATGTAATGCTACATGTAAAAACCCACGTTACAGTTGATTTAACCACAAATTAACAATAGATTATTGCAAATGTAAACCTGGTTACTAGTTTTACATCAGTATTTTGTCTTTTCTGGTGGCTGGTATATCATACATTTTAACTTCTTTGAAATTGTGTGTAAGAAGGTTACAGTTTATTAGTTTATAAGTGTAACGTTGACTTGTTATCTTTGTGTTTTCTCCTCTGATGTATTCAGGCTAAACGAGTCTTCCAGAAGCCCTGCACACATTTTAATGATTTCATGTAGCTCCAAGTGTGAATGTGATTAACATGAAATATCAACCTTTATTTTTAGCTATAGAATAGAATACCTTTAGTTGTAATGTTACAGGTGTACAGCAAAATGTCAGGCATTTCCCTGAGTTGAATACATTTAAGGCACGTTAAAAAAAAAATCAAGCAAGTGCTTTTATATTATATATAAATTAAAAATAGAAAATATAAATTCAAATACAGACAAAATACCGACGATTATGAATTACAAGAGACACACGGACATCCATTTCACATTCCTTTGTGATATTGCACAGGATGTTCTGAGTGATGGCAGTGCACAGCGTTATGAGACACTTTAATGACTTCTGCAGGGGCCTTTACTGATGTGTAGCGCCGTTGATGTTTGAAGTTTCGGCTTCTGTGCTGGTAGCTGAGTCTTGGTGGTTCTGTATGCTGATACGATAGCTCTCGCAGAAGCCGTAATGTCACCCTCAGCGCAGCTGGCATGCACCTGGCATATGCTGCACTAAATATGCTTTCTACTGAACCACAGTAGAAGGACACCAGCAAATGTTTGGAGAGGTCGTAGGCAGGAGATAAAACATTTTAAATAAAGTCATTGATTTCTTTTTTGGGTCAAGTTATTATTTAATTGATGTTAGTAAAGTTGTTATGTAACGTGACTGCTTTCGTTGCCCCACGCAATGTGTGGCTTCCATAATACTGTATGTAAACAAATGGATGACACAGTGCTCGTACCAACAGGGGGCGATGTTTGGTTTAGTTGCACAATAAAGCCCATTGACGAGAGTCAAGTTGGCTTCAGTTCATTTCCTTTCAATGCGACGTTCGACATAAAGGTATTATAACATTCGCTGTTATCATCCGGAAATTTACTTAAATAAGCACTTATGGTAGATTATATATTTTCTTTCTTGACATTTCTAAGTTTAATTTAGTTGCTGTTCATTACTAGCCTCTGTGTCATTGGTAAATAGTTTTATTTTGAAAATGTGGGCAGGATGTGGTAGGCTGATTTGATGCAGGGAATTGAAGTTGAAAATGAAGGAGCGGCGAGCGAACAGGAAGAAGAAAAGGAAGCTAGCTGCAGTTTAGCTGCTTTTAGCGTTTCGATAATGGCGCCTTTAGACCTCGATAAGTACGTAGAAATAGCGAGACAGTGCAAATATCTGCCTGAAAATGATCTAAAGGTGAGTCGAAGTTTCTGGATTTAACTTCAGATAAGCTCTGTTAGTATTCCTAAAAGGTCATGGTGCGACTAGACGAGGTTTGTTCAACAAATGTGGCCGGTAGTTTTAACTGGGTTTCACGCTCAAGTAATACTCTGGTGTTTGTTTCAGCTTTTAAAAATGAATCTCACAGAATTATAACGCATGTTGACTCTGTTAAACACGTCGGTGTGAATAGTGAAGAAGGTGCCACTTAAAACATTGTAATGTGAACCACTGCTGTGTTAGTGTCTGCCGTTACCATAAGCCGTATTAACTTTAAATATAAGATATAGGTTTAACTGTGGAAAGATATCATGGTAGCCGAAATATTCCGATGAAATGTGCACTGGGGGTGTAAATAGCATAAGGAAAACAACATCTATACGTTTATTCATCCCTCTGCTCTGAGGCTTTGCTTGAAACGGCGATCAGAGCAGAGCTAAATATCAGACAGACTCTGAGTGCGTTGTAAAGAAAAATGAAACTTTCTGAAAAAGGAGTCATTTTGACTTTGTAAATGTCTCAGAATGAACTGAGATCAAAGTAGTTCCTAACTGTATTCTTTACATCCCATTTTAGTCCTTTAGTCACGCTGCTGTGAAAATGTTTCACTTAAAAAACAAGTTAATATTCAGTAGGACATTAATTACTTCATACTTGGAAATAGATGGCCCCTATTAGTGCCCGATCTGACATAGGGAGAAATCTGAACTACAGCTAGGTTAATTAACTGTAACTAGCAGTTAAACTACTTACAAGATTACCACAGAAATATGAAATGTGAAAGTCACATGACTGCAGAAACATAGCACTCAGCTGAGTGCCTACCTTGTCACAGATCATGCCTACAAATCGCCTTTAAAGAGTTCTAGCGTTTCTAGTGCTGTGGTTCGGGAGATAGTGGAAGAATGTACAGCACGGAATGTAAATCCCAACCCATTTCCCATTTTACAGTCCATCTGTAAGAATAGAATTTAATGGGCTGTGTGATACACGCGCTGCCTTTAATATAGTGTGTTTCCAGGTGCCTGTGTCCACTAACCGTGTTGTGTTTTTCCTCTTGTAGAGATTATGTGATTATGTTTGTGATTTGCTGCTTGAAGAATCAAATGTTCAGCCAGTCGCTACTCCGGTTACAGTTTGTGGAGACATTCATGGTCAGGTAGGTCTGTGTGATTTTCGTTTTTGTTTTTTCTTCTTCTATAATTTTCTCCCAGGGTGATACACAATTTTCACCATGGGCAAAATACAGAAGAAGAAAAAAATGCTTTATTTATCCCATATTTTGAAAATACTTTGATTACAGAAGTGAATATTATTATTGTTATTATTATTATTGACCAGTAAAATATTTAATCATCATCAAAGCAAATTCAGTTTTAAAATGGCAATAAAACCACAACAGACTGATTGAGCATCTGTAATATTTGCTGCACATCCTGAAGAACTTCTGTTTTAGGAAACCGTTTTTACTTATCCCCTTCTTGTCTGCAGCTTCAGTTCAGCATGCTGTTGATGTGAAGTTGTCCAAGACTTCACCACTTTTTTTCAGGTGGACAGATTTGTTCAACTGTTTTTGCAAGTTTGGGAAGCCAATCAGTATTCGCTCTGGGTCTTAATCACCACTACAAGCTTGTCCATGTTATTATCCAAGGACCTCACATTCCCCATATGATAGCTGGAATGGACATTTCATATCCCACTCTTCCACCTCAGCTCTTTGTTTAGCTCCAGCTCTGCAGCACCATTGTCTACTCTGTAGCTCCTCCGGGATAACAGGTCTCATTCCATCATGAGCAGTGGTGTACCCTGTGCCATGAGTCAACTTGTAGCAAAAAAGAGAGAGAAAGAAACCGCTAACAAGAAAAGCATACCATTCACCATCTAAATGGAGTGATTCCATTTAGATGGTAAATGGAGTGATTCTTATGTAGAGCTTTTCTACTCTCCCAGAGCACTCAGGGCGCTTTATATAACACACCTCATTCACACAAGAACTTTTTTTCTATGCTTTAAGCACTTTCCATCTAACATTCACACACATTCAGACTGATGGAGGCATCAGATAGCAACTTGGGGTTAGTATCTTGTTGAAGGATATTTGGCATGCAGACTGGAGCAGCTAGGGATTGAAACAGCACCCTCCCAATCAGTAAATGACCTCTACCTCTTAAGCTACAGCCACCCCAATATAGGATCGGTGGCAATATGTTATTGCAGTCATAAAAAGCATTTATAATACGAATATCATTTGGAAATAAGTTAAGTTAGGATACTTTTTTCACTAGCACCTACTTGGCTCTGCTCAACTTGACTCTGCTCTACTCTGCTCCGGTCATTTTTAATTGCAATTAATGTGGGTGAGGTCGTTATGGCACACAACAACTGAGAACATCAAGACAATAATATACTCGCTGCTAAACCATTAGTAAACATCTGCACCTTGTCATTGGACCACGGTGTTAGTTTGTGTGTAGCCATTTCCCTCGTTGCCTGGTTTAAAAAATTCCGGGTTTGATTCTTGTGAAGGAGTCACTCTCTTGATTTATCCAGTGATGGCATGCAGTCAATTGACGTCAGGCTCAACTCGGCTCATTGGAACCCCGGCTGAGTCAGTACTAAAAAAGTCCCTGGTACCAGGTACTTTTACCAGTACTGGTACCTGTTGGGAAACCCTAAAAACCAAGTTGAATCAAGTAGTTACTAGTGGAAAAGGGGTTTTTCGTACCCCAGTTTAGTTCATTTTGGTTTCAGGCTTTATTGGTACGTGTGCTAGTTCTAATTTTAATATTTTGATTGATGAGTTCTTCTTAATGTTCCTCTCTAGTTTTATGATCTATGCGAGCTCTTCAGAACTGGAGGCCAAGTACCAGACACAAATTACATTTTCATGGTAAGTAAGCTCCCTTTACTTTTGCCTGAGCTGCAGCACATTTAAATAAATCTGAATGATGAAGGCTGTTAGGCATGTTGTAATACCATTACATAAAAATGTAATGCCTCTCAGCAGCTGAATCGGCCCATGAAAACCTATCATTGAGAATTTTTGAATAACGTGTAATGTTGATAATGCATGATGTGAGGTGCCGCACATTTAAGTGACAGGACTCATTATTGAAGAATGTGATTAATAGTTTCAGATGCCTTTGTTATTAGTTTTTGAAATTTCCCCTTAAACGGTTCTCAAATTTAACTTAATATCTGAGCGTTTCTTACTTTTAGACTAGTGGGTTAGTTTATATTGTTTCTTCGTTTAGTCGACTAAGAAATTGGTCACCGGGAACATCCCTAGTTACATGTTGCTTTAACCAGTATGCATTTGCAAGTTTAATGCAACTAGTTAAAATAAAAAGCAGGTGTTCTGTTCTCATACAAATATCCACCTTTTCCAGAACCTTTTTAGTGTCTGAGTCTTTAATAATGTCTTCTTGTTCTTCTTCCCAGGGAGATTTTGTAGACAGAGGATATTATAGCTTGGAGACTTTTACACACCTGCTAGCTTTAAAAGCCAAGTGGCCAGATCGTATCACACTCCTTCGAGGGAACCATGAGAGCAGACAGATAACTCAAGTGTATGGATTTTATGGTATGTACTTCACTTCATGTATTTATGGAAATACATTTTTTGATTGTTTACTAAGTTCAAAATTCATTATTAACAATGGTTTACATTTTCTGTTTGTCTGTTGTTTGTTTTAGATGAGTGTCAGACAAAGTATGGAAATGCAAATGCCTGGCGGTATTGCACGAAAGTGTTTGATATGCTGACTGTGGCAGCTGTAAGTCTGATTCCTTCTCTCTGGTTACATGACATTTAACTATTGTTCCTTTTTAAATGCAGCATAATTGGAACGAGTGCATCCATAAAGACATCTTAAGTAGCTAGTCACCCCCTGTATGCTATCTTTATGTAAATGGATGCTTGTTACTTCATTTAATACATTATCATAATAAGCTCCAACTTAAAACATTGCGTCTTTAGCATCACAACAAAACAAAGAGCACACTGGTTTACATTACATTTTCTTAATTTTGGGGGGGTTTAATATTAAAAGGTGCCTTTATCCAGCAGGCAGTTAGCTTTGCATTAAATATTTATTACGGCATTCATCATCACAGACAGAGCCCAACAAGGATCAAGGCAATAATTCTCCAGGAATTCAATTAAAAAGTACTCTGAGGTTACTTCTTTCTTTTAATGATCTTATGGATATATAAGTATCCATATAATCTTCTGTAACAGGTGTATTACCAACACAAAAATATAGAACGCCAGAAAACAACTCACTCCATACATAAACGCTAGATGCATCAGTGTTAAACCCATTGAAAATGGTCATGACACAGCCAGAATCATAACCGTGACTGTCATCGCAAGTCTTAAAGCTAGTCTGTTTCAACAGTAGGAAGATAGATTTCAAGCAATTATGCATCCAAGGCTTCAGCTCGCCCATGATTTTGGATGTGTTCTTGCTTCTAGAAAAGAGTAAGAACAGTAAAGTGTGGCAGACGTTTTTGTAGAATAAGGGTGTTTTCACATCAATAGATGGTTTATTCTGGTCCCAATCAATTTATGAGGTAGTAAACTTGTAGCTTTTCCCTATGATTTGGTTTGAGAAAAATCCAAGTGAACTCAAAGGAAACCGGAATGAGCCACTAGAAACCATGTGAGAATATTCAGTCCACTTATTGGCCAGGTGTGTCTGGGGCTTGAGCAAATACAGGAAGAAGGTGGTGTTTTCGGGACCGTTGGAGAATTTACGTTCACAGCTAGTTGCTAGCTCATACAGATCATTTTTGCATCTATAGTACCTTTCCACAATCTAGAATACAAAGCGTACATGGCTACAATGCACACTTGGTAGTTGGTTTGGATCAAGGGCTGCAAGGATCCATTGAGTTATTCAGATAATTTGATTATAAAAAATCTTCGACCCACATTCTTTGCTTCAATGCATTGTTTATCACACGGCTGTGTAGCCTGCCAGTGTGTTAAACAATGGAGACGTTTAACCAATGCACCAATGAGCCTCCTGAATTTATATTAAAATATGCAGATGAACTGTTAACTTGGTCTGATACCAAGTTTACTTGCACACTGAACTCAAACATGAGCGGACACCAGAACTGCCTCGTTTCAGAACTCTTTTTGCCTCCTATTAATGTTAGGAAGCCAGAAAGAAGACATAGTAAAGGTAATTTGTTATGCCTTAGTTTAGATTGAATATATATCTTTTGACTGTATTGGGATTATTTATGTATTTTTGTATTTAAGAAAATGTTTCTTTTAAAAGAATTTTAATATGGCACATACATACGAAGAGTTGAGTTTAAATTTGTTCACAAATTTGTTGTATGCAGTTAAGTTTTAAAACATTGCAATTTCTAAAATCTTCTCAAAAACCAGTGAGCAGTTCATTCTGAAAGCCTTGGGGTTTTTTTTCTCTTTTTGGAATATTTATTGCTTATTAATAAGAAGAAAGTATTTCTTAGCATATTACATGATTGATCAATGGAATAATCAATAGATTACTTGATTTCAAAAATAATCGATAGCTGCAGCCCTAGATTGAGGTCAGATCATGTTCACTCCATAAACAAACCATTCTGGAGTTGATTCAGAACTGCTCTGAGACCACTTCCTCCAAATGGTCTCAGTGTGCTTGTTTGGCGATTCACATCTGCACAAATGAATCTGGCCAAGGAGGAAAACAAACCAGACTTATGATTTAAACAGACTAAACACAGAAGGTGTGAAAACACTCTGACACTGCCCTCTTCAGTTCTGCTACCAGATCTCATGAGCACTCTTTAGCAGCTGAATGTAGTGCACTTCAAACTTTCCTGAAATTTGTTCTGCTGTCAGGATTTTCCAGTTTGTGAAAGAGTAGAACAGAGACAAGTAGATGGCAACTTTGAAGTGTTGCTAATAGAGATGCCTATTGACTTGGGTTTATTCATTGATTTGTTCATAATAATATGTTTTAAACCCTAATCCCAGTTGATAGATGAGCAGATCCTGTGTGTCCATGGTGGTCTCTCACCGGACATCAAGACTTTGGACCAGATCCGAACCATCGAACGCAACCAGGAGATTCCTCACAAGGGGGCTTTTTGTGATCTTGTGTGGTCAGATCCAGAGGATGTGGACACCTGGGCTATCAGTCCACGTGGTGCTGGCTGGCTTTTTGGCTCCAAGGTTACTAATGAGGTATGTTGAGCCATCCGTGTTGGAAAACCAGTCATTGGAAAGCATCCTTTAACCCAGGTGTGTCAACCTCCTTTTTACTGACTTCTCTAATCTGTTGTGTTTTAGTTTGTTCACATCAACAACTTGAAGCTCATCTGTCGTGCACACCAGCTGGTTCACGAAGGCTACAAGTTCATGTTTGATGAGAAACTGGTGACTGTGTGGTCAGCGCCCAACTACTGCTACCGCTGTGGGAACATTGCCTCCATCATGGTCTTCAAGGACGTCAACAGACGAGAGCCCAAGCTGTTTCGAGCCGTTCCCGACTCTGAACGTGTGATACCTCCTCGAACAACCACCCCCTACTTCCTCTAATGATAAAGCGGAAGTTTTCTCTTAGCTCTACCCTCTGGACTTCTCATCCCTCAAATATTATTCAGCAAAAGATTACATGCAGGAAATCTTATAAGACTTCCTGGATTTTGTTTTTTGCACTTCTCTGTGTGCAGCTGAAGAGCACCTGTTGGGTCAGCCATCAGATCCATGCCGTGCTTCCTTCCTTTTTTGTAAACTCACAACATGTTTTAGGAAATTAACACAAGTTAAGAGTGTTTTGAGTAGCAAAGAGTTTCTTTAAGGCTACAGTCTGTTTGCACCACAACCACATTCTGCCATAAAAAGTAGGAAAAATATCTTTTTATACACCCAATGCCAGACTCATACTGTTAAATGACTTCATATTTTAAATAATTACAATTTTTGATCTTATGTATCCCTCCCAAGGAAAGTAATTGACAAATATTTATAGTAGCTCGTGCCAACAATAGATGCATATAAGTGAAGTGATAAATACTGTTTCCTTTGATTCACTGTGTAAAAAGCTCCTGAGCGATTCTCAGCATTTTGCCTTAACTGCTGATTTCATACTTTAGCTTCAGTTTAGTTTTCCTTTTTTTATTTATTCAGTTCAAAAAGTGTCTTGCTACTGCACATGGATTTTTTTTTTTCTTTTTTAAATGGCAAGTTCCCACAGGTATCTTTCTTTTTAAAATTTCCCATCCATCTCTGCAGTGTGATGAATTATGGCATTTTATAAGCAGAATCTGTAATTGTGGAAAAATAAATAGCTGAAAAGTAGCTGTAATTCTAGGAGAGCATAGGCCTCTTTAACATTGTTTTCCTGTTTTTGTTTTTTGTTGTTGTTTTAATTTCAATAAAACATTCTTCCTTAATATTTGCAAGTAGTTGTCATTTGAACCTTACTAATGATGTAATTTTGGCCCAGGATTGCCAAACTCAAATTTACTGAGGCTAAATGTAGGTAAAAGGGAGACAAGATATCTAGAGCCAACTACATCTCTTACCTGATGTGACCCTTCAAAATTTACCCAAAATGCACTTTTTGAAGTTCTCTCCATCAATCATCAGACAACAGATCAAACATCCAGGGCACCAGTGCTTGTTTCTGTTTCTTCTATAGGTATTAATTTGGTGTGGGTTTACTCCTAAAACAAGCTCAAAGTTTATTTATTTATTTATTTATTTATTGGCTTTACATTATGACACTTGGAGAGAATGTAAAATCAATGTGATTAACTTTTTATAAAAAGTTTAAATGTGTTTAAATTTCATTTTTTTTGCTAGGCTTGGACCTTCCTCCCAGTTTTCGTTAACTAGGTCCAAAACCCCCTGAGGCTTTCTGCGGAACAGCGACTCAAAGGGAGAAAACCCGTGGAGGCCTCCCGCAAACAACAGATGTGCTAACCAGCGATCTCAATTGCCTTCATCCTCGTGACTAAACTTACAAATCATGAACTTTAAAGTGTTATTCAGCTGCTCCACCAGCCCATCAGTCTGAGGGTGGTACATACTGGTCCGAACAGATTTACAGAATGGTGTGCCCTGGTCATTCAGTATCTATTTGAGGATCTGAAACACCGCCTGCCCCACACTTATTGCAGAAATGGTGCATAGCAGCACTGCTTCGAGATACCGTGTAGCGTAATCGACCACAACTAGTACAAAGCCTTATTCCCATGCACTCCAGTGAAATGGCCCAATGAGGACCATACCTATGCGCTCAAAAGGTACCTCTATTAATGTCAGTGAGTGCAAAGGCACTTTTGGAATTGGGTTTTAATGAGTCGCCTGGAAAATTCATTTCCCGGGGCCTTTTAGGCACCAACCAGCCTCGCCTGTCACCACACTCTGAATCCGCTGCTCCACCCCTCCCCTGAACAGAGCCACAAACCACACCCCACGACACCCTAGCTTTATTTGTGGTTTGTTGGATATGTAAAGGTTGAATGGGAGGCAAAACCTTCAGCTTTCAGGGCCCTCCTCTGTGGAAACAGCTCCCAGTTTGGATTCAATACACAGACACCCCCACTCCTTTTTAAGATTCTTCAACTTCAAACTTTCCTTTTTGATAAAGCTTACAGCTAGGGCTGGATCAGGTGACCCTGAAAGCCAGCCACCTAAGCCTGAATTGAATGTTAATATTGAAACAGTCCACCTTTGAGCCACCAGTATTTTGTAATCATTATCTAAAGTGGCATTAAAGAATCATAGGATCATACTACTACTGGTTGAAATTTTGGCTATTAAAAACTGTAACGATGTGAAGCTCTTATTTTGAAATAGTTGACCCGGAAATAGCTAGCCAGTTGGAGTGGAGCAGTGCCAGCGGCGGTCCTCACCCTGCCTTCTGTTTCTCGTCGCCTGTCACAGCCTTTGAGCAGCGTTCAAGCCCGGACAGACAGCAGTCCAATCAACGCTGCGGGGGAACTCGTTAGCCGGTCTGGTGGCACTTCCACGCACTGAGATGCCAGGAAAGTCGCGCTTCAGCAGTAGAGCTCGTCGAGGCTTTCGCTGTGATTTTTGAGAAGCATCTCTGTGAAAGATAGTACAGTTTGTCACCGTTAGCCGGCTGCACAGGTAAGAACAAATGGCAATTACACAAGCAGAGGCGGTTAAAGCCCTGCAACCGCCAGCACTCAGTGTCACCTGCATATATGTGGTATTCTCTGTTATCTTTGTGCTTCACATTATTAATATCCAGATGCTTATTATGTTGAGATTTTATTCATGATGCTGATGGTAGATATCAGGAATTAGCTATGTTATTAGAGCTCACAGCACAATCACGCTCTTTGATACAGATTTTTACCGGCAAAGACAGAAATTTGAATTGCATTTAAATGAATGCCACCCATCTACCAGTGATAATAATATTGGTATTCAGTTTACCTAATTTAAAAAAAAAAATTCTCCAAACTTGATTGTAATTTTTGGAGATCTTTCTTCCAAACATAGTGACAAATACTACTTGTGCTGCATGTTGTGTTGGTTTGGAACAAAGAGATGTTCACAGGTGAGACAGGTTTTTACCAACTCTGCTGCTGTTAACGTGATAAGTAAGCCACAAGGGAAAGCGGGAGAAAACAATGGTACACATGATGTATAGCATGAGATTGTCATGCAGACCTTCTCTCACAGCTTCTCGCCTTCAGTTAAAACTGAGCAGAAGTTTTAGGTACTACAAGTAAAATAAGGCTTCACACACTTCATACAAAGAACATCAGTTGTTTCATGAGGAAAATAATTAGACAATACAAAAATGTCCAAGGTGCCGTCTTCGCATGTCTTTTTTAAGAAGCAGCTAGGACACTCTAACTTACAAGACAGAAGTGTTCTCAGCATATTCTGAAAAATCTTTACATGAAAAACCTTATTTTTCAATCACCTATCTCACATAACTTTTACCATAACCTAAATGTATTTATTTAAATAAAAATATAAGCAGCATCCCAAAGTAAATGAGTGTAATGACGTGCCATTCCACGTCATTACACTCATTTACTTCATTACATAAGTTAAGCAAAGAGTTCCGTTCACAATTTTTCCTGCGCACAGTGATAGTCACCATCCCACTAACTCACTTAACTCTAGACGTTGCTAATCTAGCATTGGACTAAACTGTAATCATAATATTAGAAATGTAGAAACACTTAGAATAGCCCTTTACTGTCATTGTATCTATTCTGGAATAACTTGGTATAATCCATCATACATAACAGTTCAGTTAACATCCAGACTCTGCTACTGCAAACACTGACACGCCCACAGGCACGCCCACTCAGAAAAGGATTAATGGACTGTTAACTGTATTTCATGACATGCAGCTACATACATAACTACTCAATGTGACAGGGCTTTGTTTGTTGCTATTGCCGTTTCTCACCACATACACCGTCATGGCATCAAATGCCCACACAAGTACAGGAAAATTATACTTTTAGGCAGTGCTTAATTAATCTGAAAAATCTGTTAAGGTGAGGTTTATATTGAATTTCAATGTATAAAAAAAATTCATTTTTTAACTCTTCAGTTTGAAATTATGGATTTACATTACCTAAAAGCCAAACAGATGTAGAGCCACACACATGCACAGTAACTTAGAGGCTATAGCCAGACATGTTTATAGCACGGTAAAATTGTCATTAGCTGCAAATGATTTTAACATGCAGAGCATTAGCTGAACATTGTGCCCTAGCTGTCTGCTGCCTTGACCTGATTGTACATCCTTAGCAAACTGGAGACTGCAGCCACTGTGAGAATGAAATGTGGGACATCCCAGGTCAACCTAAAAAAAGGGTGACCATGTGATGCATTTCCTCCTCCATAGTTTCTTATTTCTATTCATAAGTAAGTAGGGCACCAGTAAGACACTTGGATAACTCCAATCAGCAGTGTTTGTTCAGTAGTACAACCATGCATATCAACATGTTACATATGACTAGATTATTTTCAAGTCAAATCAAATTTATTTATATATGTTTAAAAACAACTGGAGTTTACTAAATCATGATGTAAGTGTTACAGGATAGACAGTATCAGGAATTTGCTCTGGAAATCAAGACAAAAAAACCAACAACAATATTTTGCTTCATTTTAACAGTCTAAATTGTTCCTCTTTAGTCAGTCACAAGTTCTGATTGGCTGACTTTCATGTAGTTTCCATCAGTTTCAATGAGTACTAATATTTTTTTTGTAACTGAAATGTTTTTCTTTAATCCATCACCATCAGTCTATAGAGTATCTGTATTTCTCTTTAAATTCAGGTGTGAAAAGTCAGTGTCATGACTGGAGCTGAGACTGAGGATGATATTCCATTAGGTGAAAGGAAGACTGTCACAGACTTCTGCTATCTCCTGGACAAGTCCAAGCAACTCTTCAATGGGCTACGGTTGGTTGGAATTTACTTTGTTTTCTTCTGTCTGCTGGACTGTGTTTTCTACTCTAACATTGGTTTACAGTGCATTACTCTGGTGAATGGGTGCGTTGAACAGATACCCCTCAAGAGTGTGTTTTCACTGGATTATTCTGCAGCATTCGGTACCAGTGTAGGAAGTGGTGTGCCCTGTCTGTTAGAGGGGGTGGATTGATGTGTAGCTCATGTAAATTTGGAAATTTGTTATTTGATGGCTTAAAAAATGAATACAATGTAAACCATAAACATTTTGGGGTGCTTGCATTCATTTATTAAATTATAACTAAGAATGAAATGAGCAGAATATCATGTTAGTCAAAACAAATGTGTTTTAAACATAAAATCTGATATCCTGAAACTTCTGCAGGCGGATAAAATGAATAAAATGCATGCATATGAAACATTTTGTTAGCATTCTCCAAGTTTTTCTGCTTTTCTTAAAAGTTTGAAAAAGCTCTTTCTCTGGGAAGTTAAACTTCTTTCTTTTTACTCTGAGCAATACTTTTCATAAATTTCAATTTAGAACGCTCAGGATTTTCCTTCACAGACACAGTTTTGGTGCTCACGAAACCCAAAACACTATGTTTAATCAAACATACAGCAGCTGAAGAAGAAACCTTCCTGGCGGTTTTAGCAGTGGTATATTGCAGAGTTGCTAACACTGGCTCACTTGCCTTTGCTTTGCACAGTGGAGTATTTTGTTTCCTTTTGGGTCGCAGATCCACAGCTGCTGTTGTCACCTCCTCACATGCTTTAAACCCTGGTTGTACTAAATGATGCATTTTGGTTCAAATGCTAAGACCAGTTTCCACCTATTGCATTGCTATTTCATTCATATCGTAATATGACTTTCTTTTTTTTTTTTTTTATCACATAAAAATGTATACCAGTATTATCTTGGACAGTAGGATTGTGGCACGACCTGGAATGTGCCACATTGGTGGCTTCAGTAATCTGTGAATGTTGCCTTTTTCGTAATGTTTTTCATGGCTTCATTCAGATTGAGCAATGGCAGGAATGGATAGACCTGTGTTACACACGAGTAAGATGGATAGTCGTGTGTTTATTTCATAAAAATGGTGATGATTGTTATTTAAATAATTACAGGCAGCAATCTATAAGGAATCTGGATTATAAAATATTAGCTAAAATTATAATGAATGGAGTTAATGATGTATGTATCATTATTGATAAAAATAGACTTGTAGTCTTCAGATGTGAGGTAACTTTAAGAGAAATTGTATATACTGACAATGACACAGGCTTCTTTATATAGGTTTGCATCAAAAGAAAGCGTTTATGTTTCACATTCCTACTTGTAGACAGTGATAAAGACATATGTGAATTTTCATAAAAGTCCATTGTGCAAGTAAAAGTAAATGGCTTTTTGAGTGAACCTTTTAATGTTTCCAGTGGGGTGAAACAGGGATGTCCTTTAGGCGTTTTCCTGCATGTCTTTGCTATTAGTCTTCTGCTGAAAAAATGAATAAAGGTTCCCGTTTTAAGAGATATAATCTCTGTGATTCATCTAGAGTGAGAGCCGTGGCTAATGTTGACAACATCACTAGCGATCTCCAATCTTTAATATCTTTCTTATAAACTTATATCTTGGAAACAGGATGGACAACATTTATGCATCAACACAATTAACTCATGCCACTTATGGCTATTTGTCGTACTTTCCTGATTTGGAGTTTGAAACATTTTATAACTGAAGCAATTATCAGCTGAGCATTGCTGACCTATTTACACTCTTTAGAAACTAATTGTGATTGCTATAGAGTGCAAGCCATTTTAGTGGATTTATTTCCACCCGTTGTTGGAGTTTGTCCCACTTGCATTTTATGTTCCACCTTCTTGTTATGCTGCTTCTTCTCGTCCGCAATGTCAGCTGACAGAATGATCATGGACATAAATCAAAGATACCAACTGCGCTTTTATTTACATTTTACAAGTGAGATGATCACTTAGAGAGAAAGCTAGAAGCAACATGATGTCTCTATGATGTTTCTACTCATATAGTGCCCAGACTGAATGGTTGCTGCAGCTTACTGAATGTTACAGAAGGAAAAAGAAGTGTCCCTCACACTCTGAACAGAACTCCTGAGATCAAGAAGCAGTACTGGTCCTAGATTTTTCACTAAGTAATTTATTTATAAGCACAGAAGTAGCCTTTTCATTTCAGGCATGAGTTAGGCAATCTACTAAAAGGAGGACAAATTAATATGTCAAAAACAGGCAGACCCAATTAGACGGCAGTCCACATCTTAATAAAGTTACTGTTACTTTGTCCCGTGCATTAAATCACAGCAAAAGTAACTACTCGCGCTTTTTATTTGCAAAATTGTTACTGTGGTTTGTTTGTTTGTTTGTTTCGATGGGACTTAATATAAATACAATGTAACAACAGAAGAGGATTTTATGCTGCAGACTGGGATTGTAACATCTAGCCCTTTATTGAATCTAAAAGTGCCTTTTGTGTTGGGTCTGAACACACAATAAGAAAGGAAGAAATTTTATCAATAACACTACCCATTCTGGGTGAGAACCTGAATGTTAAGATGTTGCCAAGCATGTACAAAGCTGTCATCAATACAGCAAAGCTTTAAAGCGCTTAAGCGTAGAAGCTCTTTGGTTTGTTTACACTTTTGTCTTTTGTACACAATTCCTTACATCTAGAAAAGATTCTAAGATTAGAGTTTGCTGTTGGAGTTGTAAAAAAAACAACAACAAGAAACTGACAAGGGTCATGCTGCTCACAACAATTCAAAAAATGGCAAATACACACACACACACACACACACACACACACATCACCCTGACTGAAGCCTTGGCCTTACTTGGCTTGTTTAGGTTGCTTGTTTTCTTTTTGTCATACACGAAGCAAGATATTGTAGTTTACACTTAATCTAGTCCTCAGATGCATTCCTAATCACATTTCTTTTGGATTTGTTTCTTGCGATATTGTTAGAGTGGCTATCACAGCTTCAGAAAGCTTCAGAAAAACTGTTGAATAAACAGAGACTGGCCATCTGGAGTAGCAGGAGTTTTCCTGCTGAGTTGGTAAACCTGCCATTTGATATAAGCCAAGCTGGCCAGAACTGACACTAAGAAATTGAGTACAAAATGGGGCCAGGCCCCCGACTGACATGGATATGTTGGGTACTCCCAGTTTTTATGAAAAGTTTCAAAGTTAACTTGCATTTACTTTTCCAATAGTAAAATTTTAGCTCATATTGCCTTTTGAAGCCTAGTGACTCTGTTCTGCTGAATGAAAAACTGACACAGATATAAACCAAAGCCATGACCGATGTTGGTGCTTCATTTTGCTATTTTCAAATGTACTCACAGTCTGCAAAAGCATCCCATTAATAAGTTAAAGACTGAAAGGTGTGAAAAGAGACGTGCTCACTCCAGTCGTTGCACCGGAGAGCAACTTGGGGTTTGTATCTTGCCCAAGGATCTTTGGCATGCAGTCTCGTACAGCCAGGGATCTAGTGATTGTGGTTAATGGCTGGAAGTTGGGAAATCTCTAAAACATCCCCTAGCCCTACTGTTTGTTTTTCTGTGTTTCTGGTGGCTTGGCACCATATTTTTGTTATTGATCAATGTTGGTAAGGTAGGCTGCCACTGTTTATGTCTAGTTGCTAATAGAATGTTTTTTATTTCAGCTTACATCTGGGATTTTAAGATGAAAAGAGAAACATAATACTTTTCAGACACAAGTTATTGTGTTATCCTGGTAAATTAATACTTTCTGTTAATTTCACAGACAGGCAGGACTGAAAGTGCCTGCTTCCTAGCTCTTACAATAATGCCCATCATAACTTCATCTTACTGGATAAAACAGATTAACTTTTAGGACATAATTTATTTTATTATTTTTTTTAGAAAAGGTGATAAATCTCAGTATATGTTATTGCAATACTCATACAATAATCATATTGTATGTTTAAAAATTATGAGTGAAGTATTGTGAAAGTGTCTTATGAGCTAGATAATCAGCCAGCCATCCTTTTGTACCCTGGTGCCTTCTGCTTGTTTTGTTCTGAGATGAGAGTGACGCACTGGGTTTGTGATGCATTTGTCAGGGCTAACGCTGCCTTTTGGTCACATTTGAATCATTGACAGAGGGAGCGGGTCATCAGGTCAAAGTTAGGATTTAGAGGGCGCACAAATTCAGAGTATTGTTGAAATATGAAGCACTATTGTTAAACATCCAGTTTAATTTCGGTTGTTCACCATTCACTGTAGTAATGTTGGCGTGTGAGCATTGTAAGAAGAGATCAGCTAGGATCAAATTTAATACCATCAATATATTCTCATATGTGTGTATCAGAATACACTAATTATGTATGCTATCCATGTAGGGGTTTTTCTCAGTTAATGTGCATTTATTGTAGTTTTCTGTCTTTAGTGCATGGTGATTTTATGAGAATAAAAAGTGTATTTTAAGTTTACCTTGAAAATTTAAAAGCTTGAAAAGGTTTGAAAATTAACTATAGCTAATAACAATGTGCAGCATGGTGTCATTTTCTTTACTGTAATTGTTAACCTGCTTTAAAAAGCTGTTTAGCACATTTTACTGGTTGAATATTGGAGCATGGAGAAAGGAAAATCTAATTAATAGCATTCATTAACATTTTAAGGTAAGGCTTTAAGCTGCCCGGTGTGTGTGCCCTTCGAGTGATAAGACAAGGATAATTGTAAGCTGAACATGTGAGATATCCTTGAGCTTTCAGGAAGGGATATGCTGGATTTAAAACTCAAGACAAACAGAGAGCATCTTTGCAACACTAAATGTGGCTTAATAATCACTTTTCTCAAAAACCAGTCACTGGAAGGCATCGTTGCAATTGAAAAAATAGTTTTCAAATAATTACTGAGCTCTGGGTAAAAAGACGCCCCATTTCTGTACAAATTTGTATAATGTGTGTTGCATGTAATGGAACAAAAAGGTCATCGCTTTTCCTTGAACAAAAAAAGTAACTGGGGTCACAAAAAGCACCAAGAGTGCTAACAACTCTGTTTCACGAATGTTTTCACTGTTCTTTTTATTGGAGTTTGTTTGAAAGGCTGAGCGCAATCAGTTGAATTTTATGTGTGCTTTTCTTGCCTTCTCTATCCTCTTCTATGCTGTCTTTTGCTGCAGAGACCTTCCTCAATATGGACACAAGCAGTGGCAGTCCTACTTTGGACGGACCTTTGACGTCTACACTAAGCTATGGAAATTCCAGCAACAACACAGGTTATTTTTTTCTTGTACCGTTTAAATACTTGAATGAAGAATGTTCTTTTTTCTTTCTAAGGGTTGGTTTTATCATTGTCTCAATGTTAAGTTTGACATCTTTGTATACTTACTGACAGGCAGGTTCTGGACAGTCGGTATGGACTGAAGAGATGGCAGATTGGTGAAGTTGCATCCAAAATTGGACAGCTTTATTACCACTACTAGTAAGTGACAGGGCCTCCTAAGTCATGTATCAATGTTTTGCAGCATTATTAATATGACTAAGGATAGGGTAGTCATCAGGTAGGATACATGTGTTGTTGCCTTTTGAATGAAGTGGACTGCTTATTGGAGTCCCAACATAGGGTCCCGAAAATTCCATGTCTGTTTAGTATCAGCATACCTTACCTAACTCAGATGGTGGAAGACGACGGTATATTTTACTGTTTTCATGAAGACTTGCCACTGATTTTATTTCAGCATCACGTACATTCTTTGAGAAAATGACAGTACACTAAAATATCAAACACTAACATAAAATGATTGTTCTTGGCTGGCTTAGCGATAGCATGCTGTCTGTGCAGGTGCTTGCAAAGAGCTGAAGTTGTGTTAGCAGCACAATGCAGCTGTTACTGTATTGGATGCAGTCTCCACTTTATCATCGCGCAATTTTCTTTTTGTGCAATAAAAACAAAAAATTATGTCCTTATACACGCCACAGCCTGCACCACTATTTTACTTCTCCTGCACACAAACTGAAATCTTTCCCATCCCTACTGCACCTAGAAGGTTTTTTCCAGCAACCGTTAAGGGAAAAAAAAGAACTGGCAAAGTGTTGGGCATGATGAAATTAGCCACTTCTGCATAAGCAGGAAATGTCCAAACATTGTTTTTACAGCCCACAATTTGCCCATATTTATCCACTTCTTGTTACTACTTTGAGTATTCTAGTCATTATAACTTTAAGTATTGCATTACTTAACTGCAAGCAAGCAATGTTTATTTATGTAGAGCTGTTCAAATACAGAACTCAGAAAGTGCTTTAGAGAATGTAATCCAAATTAAAAATTAGGGGAAAAACAGAAATCAGTGCTTTGTGGAAATTCCAACTAGAAAAGGTTTAGAGCAAAGAATCTCTAGACAGCTCTACTGTAAGAAGATAGAAAAGAGATCACATTAGTCCAGTTTTCACATCTTTATGTTTGTTTGTTTGTTTGTTTGTTTGTTTGTTTTTATCATTGAAGTAAAACAGTGAATACATGTTAGATCTGGTATGTTATGAAACTTTCAGAGCTCTCAGGTAGCCTCAAACAGCTCAGCTCATTGTCCCTGGTGTCTAAACTAAACACAGAAAAGCAAATGAATGCTGCTGCATTCATTCAATTTATCAATTACCACTTGCAGATTTGTTTAAAAAGATGCAAATTTGAAATATGTATTCCTCTTTGTTGACAGCCTTCGTACCTCAGAAACAAGTTACCTGAATGAGGCCTTTTCATTCTACTCAGCCATTCGTCAGCGCTCCTACTACTTTCAGGTCAACAAAGAGGACAGGTAAGCTCCAGATATTTTTGTTAAAGTAGTGTAAGTTGCAGTTTTTGTAAGATGTCTTTAAACGTTATGTATAACAAGCCTGTTTAAATTTACCTTATTAAGAAATGAGATCATACTACGAAAAACTCCCAATGAAGTTAGTATGATTGCTGATTCAGAGGGGTGTACTACTTTGTCAACTATGTGTGAAAGTGGCTTTCTTATTACCTGGCTGGGTCACCATGGTGACTTATGCTCCAGACATAACCTGGTTAGGAGTAGGTTATGTTTCAGTTTAGTCGTCTGGAACCTCCACATTTCACTGATTTTTTTTAATTTGCACCATGTTTTAAGTGCAATTTAGGTTCCCTGCTGGGCAAACATGTCTCAAATGTGCAAGTTGTTGCCCAGCTGTAAATATATAAATGTTATAATTTATTATAATCTGCTGCCAAGTCTCTTTTACACAGTTGGAACTGCAGCTACTAGTAACCTAGAATGTTTAAAATGATCCAGTTTAAGCTTCAGAGCTCTAACGTGCAGCTATCACATTTGATATAAACAGCAGCACCAAGATTTCCCTCAGCGTTGAAATAATTAACTGGAATTAAAATGTCTAATTTTTTGCTCGTTAGGCTAAATCCCAAGATTAATGAATTTCTGCAGCATTAAACTCTTGTGCTATTTGCTCTTGTACTGTTATATTTTTAAGTGTATAACATTCTTTATAGATTTTTATCTCCATTTAATCATTATTTGATATTGTGTCTGAGCGGACTGGACTGCACTCTTGGGGATCATTTAAGTGTGTAAGAGTCATATTATGTGTGAAACTCACCTTTTTATGTGAGTGTGCACGATCTGATGTCCTTTTTTTTCTAAAAATGAACAAAATTTCTCTTTTCACGCTCCTCAGAGTGTAGATATTTACATCAAATATTTGTTGAAAAGACAAAAATGTTTATTGGAGCCTTAAGAAACACAGGGTGAACTATTTGGTGGCTCCAGTCAATTTAATAAACACGGCTTCAACTGTGATAGTGCTTTATGTTGATTTGTTTGTGTTTGCACGCTCATATTGTCTTTTCTTGTCTTTCATCAGGCCTGAATTAGTAGTGAAGAAGCTTCGTTATTATGCTCGCTACATAGTCGTCTGTTTACTTTTAAACAAGATGGACCTTGTCAAAGTTTTGGTGAAGGTATGGAAGCCATATTGTTAGTACTTTATATTACTGCTTGGTATGCAGGGTTTCAGTCATTAGGTAACAGTTTTAATAATGAGGTACATTCACATGACTATAATTACAAAGTGATAACTTTGTATTAATGTGTATATCGACTACTAATACTAGAATGAAAGGCATGTTATAGAGTAAAAAAAGGGGCCAAAAACAGCTAAATAAAGGAAGAAACAGTCAAAGTGTACCTATAAGGGAAAACCATTTTGTAATAGTCGAAACTATAATTTGCCAAGTGTAGTACCTGTCTACAGTCCACTCGATACCTTCAAAGTTGAAGATGCTGTATTATAATGCTTAAAAAAATCCCCCCTTATATTTTAAGTAGTCTTTTCGTTTCAAAGTAATGAACAAATATTAAGCTGAATTGGGTGAGGAGGAAAAGGTAAGTGTCTTGGTTTTGGGCTAATAGTTTAGTAGTTAGTAATGAGGCCACTCACATCAAGAGGGTTGTGCATGGTCTTCAAAATGTTTAAGTAGGTTGTGCAAGTTGGAGTAGTATCTACATGAATACCATAAGCCAAGTTTTCTTATGTTAAGCC
The DNA here is from genome assembly GCF_051167445.1 of Perissodus microlepis. NCBI lineage: Eukaryota > Metazoa > Chordata > Actinopteri > Cichliformes > Cichlidae > Perissodus > Perissodus microlepis. Next base: position 56,574,123 of record NC_140467.1, on the reverse strand, counting down.
TTATCTTTCTCAATTAAACAAGTCAAAACACAACAATCAATGTAAATCCATTCACCTGTCAGTGTTTTTATTGTTTTTGCTGAGAAGTGTATTTTCTTAATTTGTAATAGAAAGTATCTTATCATTATTGGGTATGTTGCTCGTGTTGTCAAAGATCAACACTTTGTACATGTTGAGGTACCATTAACAGGTTTTGCAAATCTCTCTTTTAGGTTCTCTCTTTTTTTTAACGTTAGAATATTTTCTAGATCTAAGGAGCTGCAGATATTGTATTGAATTGTGCTAATATTTTGGGTTTTTTCTCCCTGTAAATGTGAATGAGGTAGTCTACTTCATGAATTTTGTTCACGATTTACTTTTATGATTGTGTACAAATTCAAAACTGTTCGTTTTTTTTTCATGACACCACTTATTGCTCTTCCTGCCTATCTGCCATCTGCAGGAGTTATCTGAGGAAATTGAAGACTACACACAGCGTTTCAACACAGAGGACCAGTTGGAGTGGAACCTGGTTCTGCAGGAAGTGGCAGCTTTTATAGAGGTAAATAACCCTCCAAGCGTAATACTGTTTGATGTTATTTCATTATGTTAGTATTTTATTCATTATGGTATAATTGTCATGTTTGTGCACATACAGTGAGGTAAACAGAGAAGTCTCTGTTCTTCCTCTTGTCTGCTGGGTGATATACTGGATCCGCACTATTTCTTCAACTGCTCTTCTTCAATTGTTTGTCTGTAACAGGCAGATCCTGTGGTAGTTCTGAACGACAACAATTCTGTCGTCACCATCAGCAATCGGCTGCAGGAGGGAAGTGTGCCTCCACTGGAACAAGGCATGGTGGTTGGGCAGCTCATCCTTGCTGACGCACTAATCATCGGCAACAGTAACAACCAGGTTCTAACCCACTAAATCTGATTCATGGTTTCTCAAACTTAACACACATCAGCATGAGCAGCATGGTGGTGCAATGATCGGCACTGTTGCCTCACAGCAAGAAGGCTTGAACCCTGGCTGGGGTCTTTCAATGTAGAAGTTGCATGTTCCTCAATGTACCTTTGTGGGTTTCCTTTGGATACTGCATGCATGTTCTAGTTAAATGTTATTTGTAAAGTGCCTTAACTGGGTACTAAGACTAGAAAAGCAATATATTTCTATTTCCACAATTGCTGCAACTCTTTTCAGAGAAAACTTGAGACATTGACTCTTAAGTAATATGGATGGATGGATTATTTTATTATTTCATATATGTCCTCTCTCTGGGCCTCTGATCTGATCTTTTTCTGCTTTCTGTGAAGTTTACACTAACATTCAGTTTCTGAAGTGCTGATAGTATTTGCACTGCTCACTCCTGGCTGTTATGACCCAAAAAACTAAAATATTTGTCAAACTTTGTAGGAGAAGATTACAATATAACCAGTAGATGTTTTTGTTTCATTTTCATTATAACTGCAGCACTGATTTATCTTTGAGGGCTCTCATTTTTCTGTGTATGGCAAACAATTATGTTTGTGTGTGACTTTGAATAATTTTTCAAACCACAATGAAGGCTGAAACAGTAACTTGATATATTAATATTGTTTTGTCATTTATTTTAGGTGAAGTTCAGTGAGTTAACCATAGATATGTTCCGCATGCTTCAAGCTTTGGAGAGGGAACCAGTAAACCTGGCCACACAGACCTCCAAGCAAGGAACGATGGTGAGTGTCAGGCACATCGTGTAGTGGTAATAATGGGCAAGCCCCCCTCCTTCCTGCTTACCACTTGTGGTGCTGTCCATGTTGGCCCGATCAGTATGGAAGCCTTCCACAGATGCATTGTCATCTGGAATATCCTGGTTAATCCATGACTCAGTGAAGAACATCAGGCTTCTCTGACTCCAGGCGAGTGCTGTTGGCTCATGCAGCTTGTTTGCTAGCGACCTAACATTCCCCATTATACTACATGGGAGACTCGGCTTAAAGCTCTTCATTGCTTGAAGCCTCCACCGTATTACCGTCTCCCTCGTGCTCTTCTATCCCCCACCTCTGCATCCATTTCAGCCACAGAGCGTGTGGTGTGTAACTGCCATGCCGCAATCCCATTCCTCAATGAAAGTAATAGTTCTGCGGCAACAAGGAGAAGAAAAACTTTCTCAACCCACATGTTTGAGAGAAAACTATTGAAAACAAACTAACATGCTACAATAATAAGTAAAAGACAAAGAAAGTAAGGAAAAAGTTTAAAGTACGGATTAAAAAAACAGGAGCAACTGAAACAGGCTGCATGCTGGTTGACGCATGTCCATCGTGTGAGTCTCTGAGACTGAGCTGGAGCATAGGATTTATCCACAGCACAAACTGTTCCTCTGTATAAACTGTATAGATTTGCACAAGAACACATTTACTGTCCAATCCCAATCTGCTTGTCTGTTAATGAAGATACTATTACTGTACCACATGTATAAATGCACAAATGGCTTATACATAATGTATAGGGATGATAAAACCACATAATACACCTGTACACACAGCAGTGTGCCTCAGCCCCTGGCCTAGAAGCCTTTTGAGTTCACTTGCATTTACATAAGGTTTTACAATCTTTTGTTTACACATGCAATGTTTTGTGTGATGTTTCTCCACAGGAACCCAACGAAAAGCCAGCGAAGAGAGAAAACCCTCACAAGTATTTGCTGTATAAGCCAACCTTCAGCCAGCTTTTTACTTTCTTGTCTGCCTCTTTTAAGGTCAGTATGAACTTTAATCGCAGGTTTCCTCAATAAATATTCAATAAGTTGAGATTTTTATCTCCAAGATGTATTATATATTTACATTATTTGCATTGTTAATATTTATATTCTCACTTCTTTCCACTGCTATCTGGGCATTGTTTTCAAGTTAAGCTCATAAAGGGAACATATATATATCTACTCAAGTCAGTAAATCAGGTAAATCGGTGGGATTGGATTGGGCATGATTGATGTCAGCCCAAACAAATCCATGGAGTTTGAGGAATCATCTGTAGACCTCTGAGTTAGGATGGTATCGAGGTACAGATCTGAGAAAGTGTGCAGAAAAATATCTGCAGCATTGAACGTCCCAATGAGCAAAGTGGCCTCTATCACTCACAAATAGAAAAAGTTTGGAACCACCTGAACTCTTCCTAATTGTGGCTTCCTGGCATTCGGGGTAGAAGAACCTTAGTTGAGGAGGTGACCAAGAACCCTATGCTCACTCTGACAGAGCTCCAACATTGCTCTGTGGAGAGAGAATAACCTTGCAGAAGCACAATCATTTCTGCAGCACTCAACTATTAAGGCCTGTGTGGTAACATGGCTAGATGGAAGCCTTTCCTCAGAAAAGGCACATGACAACCCACCTGGAGTCCTTCAGGTGCCTTTTAGACCATGAGATACAATATTTTCTGTTCTGATGAAGCAAAGATTGAACTCTTTGGCCTGAGTATCATGTCTGGAGGAAACCAGGTACTGTTCAGCACTTGGTCATTACCATACCTATAGAGAATCATGGTTGTGGCAGCATCATGGTATGGGGATGTTTTTGGCACCAGCAACTGGGAGACTAGTCAGACTTGAAGGCAAGATGATTGTAGCAATGTACATAGATATCTTGGATTGTAATGTGCTCTAGAGCACTCTGGACCTTGGTCTGGGGTGAAGGCTCATCTTCCAACAGGACAGCGACCCTACGCACACAGTCATGATAACAAAGGAGTCACGGCCCAGCCAGACCCTAGACCTGAATCCGATTGAACGTCTCTGAAAAGATCTGAAAATGTCTTTGCCCCAACCCTTCCTGTCCAACCTGAGCTCGAAAGGTTCTACAAAGAAGAATGGGAGAAACTGTCTAAAAAATGGGTGTGCCAAGCTTGTATTATCATACTGGTTGTGAATTGGCACTATATAATTTCAACTGAATTGAATGGATTCAGAGTTTTTCGGTTATCATGCGCTGTAAATTATTTAAGATTAGTAGTTATAGTAAAATGAAATACTTGAATTTGTGACTTAATTTTTTATCTTACCACTTTTATTTCCAGGAGCTACCTGCTAACAGTGTTCTGCTCATTTACCTGTCAGCTACTGGAGTCTTCCCTACTGGGCATTCAGATTATGAGGGTATGTTTTTGTTTTTCTTTTGTTGTTGTTGTTGTTTTGTTTTGTTTTTTGTCTGTAATTTCATGGAATTTCTGAATACGATAATAGACCGATTTGGAGTGGAGATCAGTAATGTCATTACAGCTGTTAGCACATGTTTGTGGTAGGAAGTAAAAGTGAAAATACGTGAAAGAAATCTGATGAAATGTCTTGAAAAAGTCAAAAATGTCTGGTTCATGAGACAGGCTTCCAGGTTTTATCTGATGTAAAGTTTTTAAAAACCATTCAAGCAAAGTCATGGATGTAACTAATAACAATAAATTAGAGACAACAGCAAATGCAACACTGCCATTTCAAGAGTTTTTTGTTATAGTAGACATGTTTGCAACACTCGTGTCCTTCCTTCCATTTTCTTCTGCTTATCGGGGGCTGGGTCGCAGGGGCAGCAGTGTGAGCAGAGAAGCCCAGATTCTTTTCTCCCCAGCCACCACCTGCAATTTATTCGGGGTTTCCTAGACCTGCCGAGATGTATAATCTCTCCAGTGTGTCCTACTGGTTCTACCCCAGGGCATTCTCCGAGTAGGACATACGCAGAACACTTTAACCATAAGGCATCCAGGAGGCGTCCTTGTCAGATACCCGAGCCACTTCAACTGGCTCCTTTCGGGGAGTAGCAGCTCTAATCTGAGTCTCTCTCAGATGGCTGAACTCCTCACCTATGGAGACTCCAGCCACCTTTTGGAGAAAGCTAATTTCCCCAGATTCTATTCCCAATCTCGTTCTTTTGCTTGTGTCCATGGGTCAGCTTTGGCTTCATTAACTGGTAAATCACCAGCTTCTCTTTCATGTTCACTTCTCTCTTCATCATGTACCGGTATAATGTCTGCATCACTGCAGCTGCGGCTCCAATCTGTCTGTTGATCTCCTGCTCCCCTCTTTCCTCAATTGTGAACACATCGTGCACAAAAAGCATAGCTGAAATTCTGAGGTCACCAAGCTGGAAGCCTTTCACCACTTGGCTACACCTCGATATTCTTCCCATAAAAAGTCTGAACAGAATCGTGACAAAGGGCAGCCCTGAGAGAGTCCAGCACCCAATAGAAACAAGTCAAACTTATTGCCGGCAATACAGACCAAGGGACTGGACTCCACCCTGACTCACACAGCACCCCCTATAGGGTACCATAGGGTTATAGTCAAATGCCTTCTCCAAGTCCAAAAAACACATGGAGACTGGCTGTGCAAACTCCCACAGACACTCGAATATCCTCGAGAGGATAACGTGCTGGTTCAGTGTTCCCAGACACAGAACAAAACTCGCATTGTTCCTCCTGAATCTTGGGTTCAATTAACGGACAAACTCTCCTTTCCTTTGGCATAGACCTTCCCAGGAAGGCTGAGGAGTACGATGCCCCTATAGTTCCCTCCTGAGTCGCCTCACGGTTTGTCCATCCAAAAATCTTTTTCCATGGCTTCACCGCTCCCACACCACAGTTTGTTCTGCTCGGCCTGCTGACATCAACTGCCTCCAATGTGTTACAGGCTAATCAAGCCCAACAGGACTCCTTTTTCAGCTTGATGGCTCCCTTTATGGATTACCACCACACCAGGCACCAATCACTTTGCCGCCACATCCTCATGTGGCAGCCGCAACAAAGGAGATCTAGAATATGGATGGGAATTGATAAGAATTTAGCAATTCTGATTCCGTTTTCAACTTCATTTAACTATTTGGTTCCTTATCAATTCTCATTGAGTCCCCATTGGCTCAGTTTTGAGAGTCACTTCCATTGCTAAGCAATATATCAAAGACATATAGGTATTTCCCCTCTATGTTATGATCGGGGTTGGGGGTCATTATTTAAAGTTTATTACAATTAAAAGTAATATAGTGCATTACTTAATTACTCCCAGGAGAAAGTAATTTGTTACACTACTCGTTACATTACTTTTGCATTTCACTTTAAAATGACCTGAAATGCATTGTCTTATAATTACCATATAACAATATACAACTGAAATCAGCTGTTTACAGCAAGTGCAAATGAAACCGTTAAGCAGGATCGATAGGCAAGCACGCTAACAATTAATAGAAATTGAACTACTGGGAACTGGTTCTCAAGTCTCATCCCTAATGCAGAACAAGGTCTGTTCAGACTCAGTGTACTTAGCCTCTCTTGGAATGCTGTTGAATTTGTACCTCAGGTGGTTGAAGATGTTGTGGACAGTGGCTTCTACCAAGCATTACCAATGCATATTTATGACCGATACAGTCTTTTCGAGTTACACCAAAGAAGCGTCTAACCCTTTCCCACAGGACCATATGATTTTGGAGGAGTTCTCACGAATACAAATCGAGATGTGGTGAATGGAGAGACGGTGCAGAAGAGGAATCAGGCCCAGAAGGAAATGCATTGGTGAGAATTTCCTAGCAATACTTCTAACTTTGCTTTGTTTATTCAGTTGACAGCATCTAAACCAAAATCAGAGGAAGTGATTTTACCTATTACTTTTACTAATAAGTAAATGACTTTCAGGCTTTCGTGCTGAAAGCCTGACTCTAAATATGTTTACATAAGTCATAATGTGTGACAGAGCTTACTAAGAATCTATCTATGTTACTTGAAAAGTGCAGAATCTCACTGAGGGTTTGCTGAGTTACATTTGCTTGGCATATTGCAGCCTTCATCCAGGAGACTTATTCCCTTTCACCCGGAAGCCTCTTTTTGTCATTGTGGATTCTTCAAACAGCACGGCCTACAAGGTATGTAGGTTAAGACCTTCCATTTCAGAGACGTTTAAATGGTGAGGAATTGTTGATGGGCAAATGGAGGGAAAAATGTGATGAGGGAATCTGTTCTCACCTCACCCTGTGAGGTGAGAACAGAACACAACTTAAGCCCAATCAGCATAAAAAGAAATTCGCTCACTATGCATCACCTTGTAGTTGGCAGCTGAACACTAGTGGACATATGGTTGCATGGGAGATACTCTAATTCAGGGGATGTGCAAGTTATGATGACAGGGCCAACTTGAAACCTGTAACTGAAAATGTTTGTTAGGTCTTTCTCATGCCTCCTTTATAAATTGCATAAACAAATACCCTATCTTATGTCAATTAATAGTTTTCTTCACTCCATTAGTAACAAGTACTTGCCTCAAAGTTGAGAATAGTTTTATCTGTGTGGATACCACCACATTGCATCACTACTAGTGAAATGCAACGTGAAGTTTACATCCAAAGTCTTTTGGAAAGAGGTGAACTGACAAAAGCTTGTGTTGTCCAATATGAAAAGATCAGTAATTTTCCGGTTCTTTGGCAAAAAATTTGCTTTGTGGTGCAACATAAAGACGCCTCAGCTGGAATTCTCTCATAGACTGTGTATTCTCCTAATGCAAGAATCTAAAATGTACGGCAACCTTATTGATGCAGGTTGAGGCCATATGTAGCTGTAGGATTAAACTTGACTTTTATGTAGAGATGGGGGGAAAAAGTGAGAGCACTTGGACCAAGACGGCAAGAGAAAATAATTTATGGTAATTTTCAATCTTTATAAATTGTATTCCTTTTGTAGAATGTTAGGGGCGAATATTCATGAGTTTCCAGGGATGTGCACATATTGTGTCCTAGCAGACTAATCAACACTGTTGTTACTAGTCAGTACCAGAGTTACTAGTGGTTTAATCTAATTGTTAAGTTTTAATTGGTGCTCCAAAAGGTCGATGGCCTCTCTCTTAGCGATAGGGTGACGGCTAAAGCTGTCGCCTCCTTGACAAGGTGTTCAGACGGGCACGTCCTACTAGGAGGAGGCCCCAGTGTATATCTGGGACACACTTGGAGAGATGGCTCAATGTTTCCCAGGATAAGTTGGAGGAGGTGGCGGATCGTGGAGGCAGGACTTCTCTGCTCCTCCCTCCACGATCCGACTTCAGATAAGCGGAAGAAAAATGGCTGCATAACTTGTTGTTTTGTTATTTTAGATTTGAACTTTTATTGAAGTGGCTGTCATGGTGCGTGCATCATTCATAAAGCATGGCTCAATGTGCCACACTTTAATTACATTTGAATAGTTTTTTAGTTATTCATTTGTTACATTTTAGTAATGAACATCTTGTCTCATCTTACGTAGATTTACATACATAAATTTAAATTAATATTTCAGTGTTTCTTAGTTTTAGACGAGGGGGGTCGAGGTAAGAGTAGGGATTTAAAATGTAGGGGATATTACTGCTAAAGGGGAGAAAGTGATGCTGAGAATGAAGGTGTATGAGAGAATCTGCTCATGGGTTTCCTGACCAAATGTGAAGCTAATTTTTTGCCAAAGTCGAAATATTTATAAATTGAGCAGATGCTCACCTCTGTTCACATCACACAGCACAAGTTTGTGTCAGACGTTCAGCTTTTGTATGGATGTCCCTCAATCTGTCTTCAAGATAAAAATGTCACTAGTGTCCACAGCAGATATACTTACAAACAACAGTGGCACCTTTGATATATTTCCATAATTAAAATGCTTGTTTCTGTCTTTGTTTTATTAGAATTTTACAAATCTATTTGGCCAGCCCCTGGTGTGCCTACTATCACCTACGGTATATCCCAAGAGTGTACAAGGTGGGTGTCACTGCAGAACCGCACTCCTTTAACCAGAAGACCTAAACTAACTCCATCTTCGTCTGTTTGCCTAACTTCCTCTCTGTGGCTCCGCTGTCTGAGTGTTTTGGTTGAAAGAGAAAGAGGCTTTTAGTCTAATGTTAGTTAGACAAAAGTAAATTCTGGACTATTTGTAGCAGCTGATTAATCCACATTTAACATGGGTGTCATTGGTATCTACCAGTATTTTATGTGTGGTAAAGATGCTGCTTTCAGTGGAAGCTTTTCAGGCATCGAATTTACTTTCATTTTACAATGTCTCTCCTTCACCTGTTTAGATCAGTCTCAGCGTGGGAGTCTCTTCACTCTGTTCCTCTACAGTCCGCTCTTGGCTTTCTCCTCCGTGTGTGGCTTAAACAGTGTGCAACGAGGTCTTTGGGAAAGAGCTCAAGAATTCCTTCGCAAAGTGTACCGTGACATTGGGCAGATGCTAACACGATCGCGGACCATAGGTATGTTATGGAGATTAGCATGGACTATGAAAGGGTTACTGTGACGACCCATGTGTACTATATTTGTGACCATCAGGTGAGCTTTGTAGGTCCCTCCATGAAAATAAACTTCTCTCTTTCTTGAGAAGTTTAAATCTATGGTGGATTTAAGGCTGCACTGAAATAAATTGTGATACATTCATCTTCTGTTGATCGACTTATTTACACATTGTTTAATGCAGATCAAGCCTTTTTGCAGTTCTTTGGTGACGAGTTCCTGCGGCTGCTGTTGATCCGCTTTGTGTTCTGCTCCGCTGCACTGAGACTGCATAAACTCTTTCGGGTAAGTCTGCTTTCCTTAAGGAGCCACATTGTTTAAGTTTATATGCCAAAAATGCACCATGCATTTCCACAAACCAGTGTTTCTTAAGCACTTGCAGTAAGTCGTATTTATGCATCATCAGGAAGTCATGTCATGTCAGCAAATACTCAGTAAATGAACCCACTAAAGTCCCCAGATTATTACAGGTTTACAGTTATTGATTATTTTAATAATCAATATTTTAATATTGATTATTCCATCGAGTAACTCAATAAAAAACACTTTTATGTTATTATGGGGGCAATAATAAATAAATAAATAAATAAATAATGAGAATAACAGATGACTTTCAAAATAAACTGCTATTTTTTAAAATTTTATAATAGTTTACCTGCATACAATAATTTTTTAACCTTCTCATTGCTATTTAAATCATGTATTTTTTAAATTTCTCGTAAATGAAGGAAACTCTTCTTAACACTTAAACCTTTCATTCTCACTTTAGAGTGAGAACCCTTCAGTGACCACCAAAGTATTTTTGTCAGGTAGCTAAAACACAATTTGGATGTTTGTGTGCTTGCAGGAATCTCAGAGTTTCCCAGAATCCTATCCAGAGCTCCCCAAACAGGACACAGTGGAGAGCAGCCTTCTACAGAAGCATATTTTGGAGCTGGCGACCATGCTGGACGTGCAGAGCTTATTTTGGGATGATTCACTGGAAGCCTACTAACATCTTCACACAGGGCAGTATGGCGTATATGTAAATACAGACTCCACTGCCAAAGCCCTCATAGTCATTTTGTTTTTTAACAGGTAATGAAAAAAAAAAAAACCCCAACATGCAAGTTCATGTCCTCCATGTAAGTGTTAATGTCATGCAACAGAAAGATGTTCACATAGTTTCTTCTCATAAATTCCCCATTTTGACTCTCATTGGCTTGCCTGGTAAATATGTGCAACATAAGAGTAAAACAAATGAGACGCTCCACGTTACCGTTCAACTTACTAGTTCTTGTTTATCAGCTTCTAACTTTTTTCATCACAGCAGACTATCATCAAGATGATAACAGCCTTGGTAGTTTGTTGTAAAAAGATTTTTCATCATTTATTAACGTAAAGGAACAAAGAAAGGAAACATTCTTGGCAGCTTTCATGTGGTTTTTGATCCACCTGTAAAAAGACAAGCATGGTAGAGCTAAAAATGCATCAGGAAATGTAACAGTTATTACATGAGCACATTATTCACCAAAAATATTATTAGTGCTGGAGTTTTGTGTTTGCCAAACAGCGCTTGGTGTATCAACTTGCAGCACGCTAAAGGTGCATGAGGTTTTGTTTCGCCACATGTTGTGGGTTAGTTATTCGCTTTCATATCATTAGCAAACTAATTCGGAGACTTTTTTTTCCAGCCTTGTGTGACGTGATAGTGCTTCATTTCCCATTTCACTGTGCTGTACTTGCATGCTAAAAAAGGCAAAGACGTGTGTCAGTTAGTTGTGTGCTCCAAAGAGGATGCTCCACCACACAAAAGAAATTGTAGATGTTCAGATGACTTGGAATGAGAAAGTAAAGGGAAGTAGTGCATGTGTTGCATGGGCCTGTACAGTTTAGTTAGTCAATCGGTGAAGACAATCTAGTGAGAGATGGGAGAGGTGGTGACCTGTCAGAGGTTCAAATTGTTGTGCTTTCTGATAACACAGATCGTTACTTTTATTACTGAAATGGCTAGGCACCTGTTATCTTCATGATGACAGCATTAACGTGTGGCCTGCCACCTAATCAGAACATCCTTAGCTGCTTTCTTATAAAGCACAAGAAATACCAGTCGTGCTCCTCTCGCTATGTCCTTAAGTCATTGTTGTCACCATACTGGCTGGTGGCTTTTACTCCTTTAAGCTCAAAGATGGTTCCAGGCAACTTTGCACCGCAGGAATTCAGGGCTGCCCCAAAAGTTTACTATGAATGCAAATAAAGGAAACCAAAATAGTCACTGTTTGTTTATTTATCAGGATCCTAAAAGCAAAACTTATGGCTTTCTGGATGAGCTTTGTTTCTACCCTTGCCTGTGGCCCCAAGCTGCAGGGAGTGACTTTAGAGATTATAGCCCAGAGCTTCCTTTAAACCAACTCTGGTGTCTCGTGGCGATAACCCGCATTCACACTGGAAGTGATTCATACCAACATATCAATGAGAAACCACAGAAAGCGAACAGTATTTAGTGACTATGGGCGAAAAACATGCTGGTGACGCAACTTCCAGGTGAGCGACTTAAATGACCACCAATGAGAATGAAGAATACTGTTGATTGACAAATGACCTGGTATTAAATACATTAGAGGCTCACCTAAGTGATCGGGCATCAGCTTCAATGCAATGTGCAACGAATGAGTCAGTCAGAAGAGCCTCAGAGTACGGCTTCTGCTCCTCCACATCGAAAGGAACCACGTGAAGTTGTTCCAGCATTTGACTAGATGCCTGCTAGGTGAGGTGCACGTCCTACTGGGAGAAAAAACCATGACAGTCCCAGGGCCCGCTGGAGGGTCGAGCTTCCCTGCAATCTCTGCCAAAACTACAGCCTTCAAATCCTAGACCCATAGATGGATATTAGAATCCCTATTAGCTGTGTCTTAAAGGAAAGCTAATCTTAGTGGGGTCCAAACCTACATTAATATCAAATCCATATGAGACCTTGCATAGCACAGTACTAAAACTTCATAAAAGCATACATAAATGTATAAAAAGAGCAATTTGACATATCTGCGATCAGTTATGTTAGTGTCTGTTGCAAATTTTGCACATTTGTTTGTGCTTTAAAAGCATTAGATTGCTACGTATAGACTTTGGCTTTTGTTGTTGAAATCTTAGAGTTTAACCAGTGAGTGAGTCCCCAGTAGGTTGTAAGGGCTGCTAATGCAGTAGGTTTGTTAGCGATCCTGAAAACTGTAGCAGTTCAGAATGAATACTAAAGAGAAGGCTGCACTAGACCAGCCTGCGAGTTCCTGCAGTGGAAAACCGCCTCCCATTTGCCATTAAATGTTTAATTCTCAATTCACAATCTGTCTCTCACAGAGGCTTGGAGGAATTTTAGCTCAATTTTACCTCCAACTTATTGGTAGCTTTCTTTGTTTGATTATTTAATTGTCTTTTAGAGAAAACGTTTGATGTTTTTGGTCACATTTCAGTCGATTTTAAAAATCCTGAAGGATTCACAAACTGAAATGCATTCATTGTTGATTTGGTCTTTTTATGTGATTATTTGTGAATAGAAGTGTGTATGTATATATATATAGTATATAACATCACCAACCAGTTCCATTGAAACCTCTAACATCTAAGAGGTATTAGCTAAAAAGTAAAATTGTCTTTATATTCAAACTTTCAGTATTACATTGGCTAATATGCATGCCTCATATCTTTAATGTAGCGGGGCAGATGTAAAAGGTCCAAAGGTTTATCAGGAACTGCTGTCGATTTATTCCTGGCAGCAGCAGCAGGGGAAAGTGACTGCACATGGCTGCTGAAATTTAACTGCACTTGTTGAAATGTTGGAATGATACAGCAATGCAAGAAGCAGCTGGTTGAAATGACTTTTGACTTTGTAGTGTTGATTTTTTTGTTATTGCCACCATTGGAGTGTGCACACATGATGTATAATAGTGTTGCGCAGAGATGTGTTTGTTCAGTATTTTGCAAGACTATGTAATCCATAATGAGATATGAAGTTAAAGCGAGGAGGAGCAACATGGTAAAGAGGCCAGTTTGTTCTTTGACCATTTTTCTCTAGTTACATTCCAGCTTTCCGAGGATGTGAAGAGAGGCAGAGGACGAATGTTTTCTCAGTGTTACATTTGTCTATGGAAGTCAGCTGTTTCTACATTTTCTTTTCTTTTTACCGTAATGTGTTTCCTGTATTGACAGTTATGACATTTAAAATATTGTAGGCTTGCACTTTATGAGATTTAATGTTCTTCTGATCTTGTTAGTTGTTCTTTAGTCCAGAAATTGAAAAATACTTTCATGTTGTTGTTCTTCATACCAGCCCTACACACTGGTGACCTTCTTTCTCTTGAAGAGTAAAAGTTACGTGGGTCACTGATTTTAAACTTTTCATCTTTTGTCATATTTTAATAGCAGTTGGCTGTATTAAGTAGGCAGCAATAACATGTCATTTACATGTGTGAAAAAGAATGAGAAAGATTTCTGTGGTGCTCAAACGTAATGCTGTTGGTGAGGATTGCAATACCAATGATGTTTTCTAACACTTTGTATCAATGGTACACAGTAAATCCTCAAACACTGCATACTGACAAATTTGTCAGGTACTATTCCAAAAGTCTTGTTTCTGTGTTGTTATAACTTCTTACTGTACATTCAGTTCTCAGAGCTCAAAAGATCTCTGAAAAGATTCAACACTTTGGCCTGCTGACACAAAATTAGCATTTTTCTATTGGAAAATAACCCCAAACACAAACTGCTGCTGCCCCTTTCATCGGAATTATAACGACGAAACCTGATAAATAAAAGAAACAAAGAACATAACTTTGAGCTTCTGTTAACCGTTGGTGGAACTTCTGTTTCTGTTGTTCATGTTCAAAACATCACCACAAATGCAACATTTGTTATGTAGCAGCACTTGGATCATTGATGCAAACAGTGTGTATTATTTAAAGTTGCCTCTCACAGATGTTTCCTGAAACTTGTTTTTTTTTTGGGGGGGGGGGGTTCATGTTGCAGTCAATTTTATACTACTCTCCCCAGCAGCATATGAAGCATGGTGCGATAACATGTTTATAACATTCTGTATGATGGAAATGGGTCGTGAGTCACATGATTTAATGGCTATGTGAAGACTAGATTGTTAAAATGTTTTTTGGTGCAATATTCTCGATTTAAATTCACTGCACAATTTTTTTTTTTTTTAAACAATAGAACAAAAAAAACATCAGTAGTTCACACAAAATAACAGCTATGTTAAATAAAATGTCATGTTGTGTAAACAAGGTACTAAAATTGTATCACTAAAATAGCTTCTGCGAACAAAATATTAACAAGCTCATCTTGTATGATATGTATGAATTTGTTTAAATAAGGTAGCTTGTGAGAATGAAATATTTACAGATTATACAATTATGCAAACAACATGTTGCAAGTTGTGCAAACAAATTACTAAGAAGGTGGATTCTGTGAGACGGATGGAACTTTTACAGGCATAATATGACCAAGATGACTCGTGTGGGAAACATCACTGCGTAAACGAGAGACTGTCACAGTACATGCTTTACATCCTTTACATCCTTTGGTCAGTGTTTTTAGGAGGATTTAAATACTACCAGCAATGAACAAAAACAAATGACACATTATACACTGCAAGTCGAAATGTAAAAGCAGTGTGTTACAAGCTAAGTACACCCTATGATTCGGAAACTCGTAGAACCACATTTAACAACAATAACTCAAAGTAATCAGAAAGTCCCATCACAGCATTTTAGTCAGGTTGAGGTCTGGACTTTGACTTTTTTCAGTTATTCTGTTATAGATTAACTGCTGTGTTTAGGATTAATGTCCTGTTGATGACCCAATTTCATCCAGGCATTAACTGTCAGACAGATGGCTTCACATTTAAATCTTGAACATTTTGGTATACAGAGCAGTTCATGCTCCACTCAGTGACCGCAAGGTGCCCAAATCATCATCGCTCCACCACCGTGCTGACAGTTGGTCTGAGGTGTTTGTGCTGGTGTTCTGAAATGGAGCTCTTGGGTTTGTTGCAGTGTCTCTAAGCATTGCACGGTCTCACCGTGGGTTGAATTTGGTGGCATATGCACGCTTGGAAAGATTGGCACGTCTTGAATGTTTTCCACTTGTGAATAATCCGTCAAACAGTGGACAACAGATTGTTTGGAAATGGCCGTTTAACACTTGCCAGATTGATGGGCAGCAACATTTTCTTATTAAAGATCATTCTTGATGTCTTTCCTCTTTGGCGTTGTGTTAACACACCTGAATGCTCAGGAGCAGCAAACTGCCTAAACTTGAGCTTATATAGAGGTGCTCACACTTGCTGATGATCAGATAATCAAGTGAATTTGATTAGCAGTGCCTGGCTGCTGCTTGCCATCTTAATTCCTTTTGAAGCAGTTAAAGTGTGCCTACTTTTTCACACGCTGCTTCTGCATTTGACACAAAATGTAATATGTGGTGCGTTATGTTGTTGTTCATTACTGCAATGAATTTATCAGAATGTGTAATCTGCAGGATTATACAGAGGATATTACTACTGTAAACTAAAATGGAAATCTAAACCCTGAAATCTAACTCTATTCAAACCACAAAAGACTTTTTATTCCTTTTCTGCTGTCATGTTGCTGTCATAATTATCTGACATGTTGGGTGTTCAAGGACTACAAATGTTCAGCGTTTTGTGACATAAATTTGCCTTATTTTGAAAAGTTTCACTCTTTTATTTTCCAGAATTCACACGGTCATATATTTATATTTTTGTTGCAATCATGCCAAATCAGTCCATTTCAAAGTAATCAAAGTGAAAATGCACAGAAGATGCAGTGATTTTTGAAGGCCAGCCATGGGGGTGAAATCTGCCTAGGCAGTATTAGAATCCAACAGAGCACAAGAAATAAACTTGTTTTTGACATGGACGCACAAAGCCCCAACTCCACGTCAGCAACCTGCTAACGCACGTCACAAATAACTGCCAACTGATCAATTCTGATTTCTTCCCCAGATGTGCAGGGGTCCTTTCTACTGTTTTCTACTTGTAAAATTGTCCAAAAGATGGGAGCACCCGTCCTTTATACCCACATGTGTCACATGCTTGTGATTATCAGTGTCAAAATGTCAAATGTATTTTTAATATTTCTTTTAAAAAAAAAAGAACAGATGTTTATCTGTAAGCAGCATGTTTGTTTAGAGTAGGAGGTGCCAAAGACTGGTGTATTCTCATGTTCCCATCTTAACAATGATTAAAATCAGTTATTGTATCAGATGTTGCTTTTTTCCCCTCTGTGATGGAGCCAATAATGAAAACAATATTTGGCTTCATTAAAGGAGTGTCCTGTGTCACAACAGAGATGATGTTTGTATGTTTCTTTATTGTTGTATGTTGTTTGTGTTTAAAGAGTTCTGTGATACAATCAGCTTTACCCGTTTGTAAAGCAAGCCTATAGCTGTGTTGTAGTGTGGAAAAAAAGGCCAAGGTGCCTGAGTAGCACCTTAAATCTAAAAGCAGCCCATTAGCTGATACACTCAACAGATGTGTTTCAAGGTTTAAAGATTTCAAATATCTTTCAAAGATTTTCTTTGGGCACTGGCTGCTTTTTCATTCGTATGAATCATGCAAGCACAGAAAAAGGATCTAACTCAAGGAATAAGTCATCTCTACATATAACAAACAACGTAGAATCTAAACCTATGTGTTAGACACTTTTTTCATTTGTCTTATTATTATTATTATTATTGTAGTTGAATATTTTTCCATCTACAAAGTTATGGAACATACAAGTCTTGGGCCATATCCTGATCACTTAACCCCCAGCCACTGAGAGAAGCTGCAGCTCTAGTTAAAATAAATAAATTATAACAATTTTTAAATAGAAGGATTTTGAGGTGAGTGAAATGTGAATATGTGGTCCTTTAATGCTACTGCTGGGGTACTGCTCAACTACACTGAACTTAATTCCTCCCAAACAAACAACAGTTCAATTCAGTTTTATTTATACAGCGCCAAATCACAGTTGCCTGAAGGCGCTTTATATTGTAAAGTGCACCCTATAATAATACAGAGAAACCCCCCCAACAATCATACGACCCCCTATGAGCAAGCACTCTGGCGACAGTGGGAACGAAAAACTCCCTTTTAATAGGAAGAAACCTCCGGCAGAACCAGGCTCAGGGAGGGGCCGTAATCTGGGACCAGTTGGGGTGAGAGAAGGAAGACAACGATGTACTCATGCATATTTTTGTTTTCCCTTTTCTGTCATTTAGCATATATTGCATTAACAGAAACGTGAGATTCGCAACAGCAAAGATGATGGCAGAAGAAAAACACTTTTCATGTGCTTTACCACATTTGACTGCTTCCTGTTCCTCTGATGATTCAAAGTAAGAGTCTGAGTGAGTTTCAAGATGGCTGCTGAGTGGTGAGCTTACTTTAGAAAATGGAATTGATCTAGAGGGGGAGTGGGGGGGGTCATCTTTATACAGCTATTCTCTTTGGTAGCTTGTTAAGTATGTTGCTAAGTGACGTAACGTCGTCGACTCTGCTCCAATCTCTGTTTGAGAAAGACGTCACGTGCTTTAAAGTAACCAACCAGAAAGAAGCTTTGTCTGTTGGCGTTGACTCCAATCCAACTCCTCTCGAAGCATTAAATGGTGCTTTGCCAATGAATTATATTTCTATTTTGGGGGGTGTACTTTTACGGTCTCTTCTATGGTAAGATTCCTGACTTGTTCGTTTACTATACACATCCTAAAAATGCTGTCGTGAAGGTTTGAAGCTAATGTCATGGGAAGGAATACTTCTTAGTGACCTCATGACAACTTCGCCAACTGTTTAAAACAATGTCGATATGAAGTGTACTCTTTGGTTATACATTAATAAATAGGGCGTCAGCCAAAAGTCTTTTCCTAATCAGACATCAAACACAAGAATGAGGATCAGATTTGTCGGTGACCGAATGAATGATAGGTGTTGATAGACCAAAGAGTTAAGATGGAAACTGTGCCTAGGAGGAAAGAGGGAAGGCAAGTTTGATGTGAGGAAAGGCAGGAGTGCAGAGGTGTTTTCAGAGGAACTATTTCGAAATATAGAGTTGGCTGATATGATGGAGAGGAGGAAGAAGGTAGAGTCTTAGAGCGACACTTAGAGTATTGCGTGTGCAGGAGAACAGATGGAAGCAAGGCCAGGAGCACTGTATTTGGATTCAAGCTGTCCAAGCACTGTGTACATAGGACAGCACCTTTCTCCTAAGGAAGGAGAAAAGGACCAGCCTGTGTGATTAAGCTGGAAAGGATGTGGAACAGGAGAGATTGATGAAGGACAGAAATGTGCTAAGAAGAAAGTGTGTTGAGGAAATTGAAGACGTTCTTTGAGGAGCTGATGAATGAAGAAAACGAGAGAGACGAGGACTGATGAGGAAAGTTAGTGAATCTGAAAGTGAGGGGAACTGTGAAGATGATGAAGAGTCTGTCCAGATGACATACCTGTGCAGGTATAGAGATGTCTGGGAGACAGAGTAGTGGACGTCTTGACAGATGTGCAGAGCACTAGTAACTACAGAGGGGTAAAGCTGATGAACCCCTCCTCAGCTTCAACAATAGGTGGAATAGACTGGAGAAGTGGAGGCATGTTCTGGAGAGAAGAGGCACGAGCGTCACTAGAATCCAGACAGTAGATGAGGTGGAAAGGTGAACATGCAAGGAGCAGTGTTAGTAAAGGTAGAAACGTTTAGAAACATCGAAAGCAGTGCACAAGAGAAATGAGTGCAGAGGAGTGTATTGAGCTGGAGGTGGCAGTTGAAGATTTTCATTGGGAGTAACCAGAGTGGACAAGATCCAGAATCTGTTTCGGATCATATCCATCACATTCTTTTTGTAAAAGAATACCCAGTAATTTTTCTAGCTGTTTTTGAATTACCTTAACAGAAAATTATGGATTTTGTGCAATCAAACTCACATATCCTGTCGTATTTATTTGCAAATTATTAAGATATTGTTTGTTTTTTTATTGAGCTACATGCTGTTCTATTAAGCTTATTCTTACTTAAGCTCATGTACCACAGAGGAAAATCATGAGAACACGCTCAAATTCACCTCCAATTCATGTGCACATCAATGACACCGTGCCAGTACACGTGCACCTGGAAAGCCAGAGGAGTCCTGGCAGGTCACCTCAGGTTAGATATTTGTATGTGGACTGTCTGTCTTGTGATGTTGTTCATGTTTTATTGTGAATGTTTCTCCTGATCTAATCTCTTGATCATAAGCCGTTTGCTCACTCATGCCCATAGTACATGCCCATTCTAATAAATGCAATTAATATAAGCACACTGTATTTTAAAGGGGAAGACTGCAGTCAACAAAGCAGACCTTCGTCCCACGGCTAAAGTCAAAACTCGAGGTGTGGGGATCACGCCAGGAAAGACCTCCATACGTGATGCTACATATAAGTGGGAGGTAATACCTTCTCTCAGTTTCCAGTCCACTCTGAGATTTTTTTAAAAACACTCACACAATCAAAGATGTAGTGTCACGGTATATTTTGCACCAAGGGGCCAACGCACAACCTTGAGATCACACCACCGAAACCAGAACCTGAAAGCTCGCAGTCTGCACTTCAGTTAGCTGACCTTGCATCAGAGGAGGAAGAAGGCCTACATGGACAAATCAGCCAGTACACGAGAAAGATTGACAACTTATTGACTGAAGTCAGCTCGCTGAAAAATGAGGTCAGTTTGAATTAAGCAACTGTCCAACCTACAACCCTAACCTTACTATTAATTAGACAGATTTCAGATTATAATTTGTTTGTTAGTAGTACTTGTGTTATAAACATTGTTGATTTCTATTTTTCTTACATGGGATTTTCAAGGCGAGTCTTGTTGCATATTTATTGTTACATAACCATTTAAGGCACCCAGACAATAAATGGGTTTATTCCATGGAAACTGTTTTAAATACTCCTGGAAATTTGAACATTTTTGAATATGTTAAACCTAAAATACATAGCACTTTGCAAGCTCAAGTGCTTTTAATCCAGTCATATTTATTTCATTTTAACTGCTATTTTAACTTCACAAACTCAGCTTGGAGTGTACCACCCTGTCACGAGACAACAGGTAATACTAAAGCCTGGTAGAGGTAGATAGAAAGCACTAGAAAAAGGTTGTATAAAGTGCTTTGCGTGCTTTGGGAGAGTAGAAAAGCGCCATTTAAGAATCAGTCCATTTACCATTTACACAGAAACACATGGTAAAATCTAAATGTAGAAATGTATTAATTTAGTCAAAATTCTCCAGTCTTGCCACTCACATGTAATAAGTATAGCAGGGAGATAACCTGTTCATTTACCCCATAGAAAGACTTGCCCTCATTTTAAACTGCCACATCTGATGATCACAAAGAGCAGCGAGGTTTTCTTGTCGATTTCTGTGCTTAAAGCGTTGGTCCACATGTCCTTTTTCACTTATACCTATCCGGTATATGTGCAGGTAGAAATGCAAAAGAAGGAACGGCTGCTAGAGCGTCAGTCGAAGCAGCTGAGCGTGTCCCAGCGGGTGATCGCTGAGCAGGAAGAGGAGCTGGCTGAGGTGACCAAAGAGCTGGAGGAGACGGAGAAGGAAAACACCAGGTTACGGCTTTCCATGGAGAAGATGCTGGAGGAGAATGACTGTAACAGGCAAATGTGATTCCAAACTCATTCCCAACCCTTCACGTGACAAACAGCCTCTCTTTGCCCTCATTTTCAAAGGGCTTAGAGATCTGGGTGGTTAATTATACTATAGGCAACTGAAAGAAAATAGCTTGATTCAACTGCATTTCAACTATACTACCTGTTAGCGTATGTGACATAAAGGTGGGACAGTCATTTCAGAGTATGACGTTTATGAAACTCATGTTCGAGTAGTAGTATGTTTGTGATTTAAGGTCTGTTTGTTCCTACACAGTGACAGTGGGCATGAGGACAAAGATGCTTTACTCAGGATGCTGATGGAGGCTGAGGTGAATGGAGCAGCAGCTGCAAAGCAAGCCTCCGCCCTGCGAGAGTCCATTTTCAATCTGTGCGCTCCTGGTAGCAATGTGAGTATTACCTCAGGGTCTGCTCTTTCAATGTGTCCTGTGAGACTAGAGGAACATGGGAAATTTAGAAAGAAACAGGAGGCTTTCTCAGTGTTTCGTGATGCAGTGTTTCTATCTCTGTCTGTGTCTTTGCTGCTGAAGAAGCCATTTGGCTCTGAGTCTTCAGCCTTGGCCTGTCAGCACGAGCTGCTGCTGCAGAAACTGGAGACATTTGAGGTCACAAACCGAACACTGCGGAAGCTTCTCAGAGAGCAGCACGAATCTCAGGTACTGTGCAAGATGCAGAGAGCTGTGCTACAAACGCTAAAGTCAGAGTTTCGTGTCACAAGGGGGGGTACTAGTTTGAATTTCTCGCTCAGATTTTCACTGATTATTCTTCTCTGGCATATAAGTCCAAAGAGATTCTCAGCTCAAAGAATGTAATAAAATCTACTTTCAAACCTGCTGAGGTGTACCATAGTAGGCTCAGTGGCAGTTTATGTACATTCTGTGCACTGCGTTTTAGCATACCATGCTCTTTTTGATTGATTGATTGATTTTTTGATTTACAGCACAGATCATTTGGAGAAATCTAACGAGAGCCTATTGCGCCTTAAGCTCCAGTGTAAATGGTTGCAGGATTGTGTTGATGATCCATTTCATGCAAGCAGGGTCCAATGAATGAACCGTAACCTCAGTCTAATCCAACTGCCAATTTACAATAGCACAAAATACACAGGAACTCATGCTGCCTTTAGATGAGTAAATATTGAACTGTTTCTGGGACAGTATTCTTTCACATGAAAACAACACAAGGAAACCTCAGTGCAGAGAAACAGAGTGAGAGAAGGGGGCATGTCGCAGTCGTAGTTTTGGTAGGAAGCTAGATTTGCCAGTATTGTGCAGATCTGTTGTAATTTTCAAATAAATGAATCCTTACTTAGTAAGTTGATTATATTCTGTCACAATATTTAGCCTTGGTTGGTCTCTTAACACTTTTGTAGATGCAGTAAATGCTTGTTAAAGAAACTGGTGAAGTTTTATATGTGTGGATGGTTTAAAGCAGATGGAGTCACTCCAGCTGTCAAGGAAGGACGAATTACTCAAGAAACTGGCAGACACAGAAGCTGAAAATGCCGTGAGTTTAATAGAAACTACAAATTCTTTTTGTTTAAGTAACCTCACAAACTATATCCGTTTTGTGTTGTTTCCTTTTTTGTGTCAGAAATAATATGTTTTCTTTCCTTTTACAGCATCTTGTTGTTAAACTTCAAGAGAAAGACCGAGAGGTTAATCGACTTGCCAAGCTCTTAGATGATGAAAAGGTGGCTGTCTTATTTAGAACTCTCTTCATCTGAAACTGTGTCAAACTGCAGAGCTGAAATTTTCCATACGGCATTCTTTTACTGCAGCATTACTCATATCATATAATCTTAGAACTAACAAATGTCAAAGCACAAAACAAGTATCTTCTGCTGGCTTTGGAAATGCAGGACAATGCCAGGAGCACAGCTGTTTTTTCAAAGAGCCTGGAGTCAACACGAGCTCATTTACAAGGACAGCTCCGGAGCAAAGACGCTGAGAACAGTCGCCTCACTGTGCAGATAAAGGTTTGTGTGGTATCTTCTGCCATCTGTTGCTGTTTTTGGTGCTGTGTGTAATAATGATGGATGGATGGATGGAAAGAAATGATAGTCAGTGAACACACACCCTGGATAATCTATATTTATTGCAGTCTATATTTGTCCAGTTGTTTGTATTGTAGTCAGACATGCTTTTTTCAGTATATCTTTATCTATGCGTCTGTTATCCTCTGACATTGGTTCAGAACCTGGAAAAAGCAGCCAATCGGCAGAAGGTGGAGATAAAACATCTGACAGATCAGCTGGTGACACTAAAGCAGCAGGCAGGCGCAGACCGAGAGGCTCTGAAACGAGCCGCACGGGCCCAAAAGCAGCGAGCTGAGCGCAGCGAGGACACTGCAGGCCATCTCAGCATCCAGCTGCTGGACATGGTACGTCCTTCCACAGCGCAGACATACCAGTCTATTAAAACCTTTAATGTCATGGATATTAAACTTGTTCTGCTGTTTTTTATATTATGTCATTTCTGTCAATTATATTCTGTTCAGTTTGATTTTGTCATATAAGTCACAGAGAATAGAAATAATTTCCCATTTGATCTGGGTAAAAATTATTGTTATGTCCAAATGATGATACTTTTATATGATAGGGATAATGCAATTTAACATATTATGAAGCTAATGTGCTGAACGGAGATTTTATATCTATGCAAAATTCCAGTCTTTCTTCCTAGTTTGACTTCAGGATCTGCAGTTAGTTTGGTTTCAGTGTGTCGCAGAGAAGACGGGCCTTATGAAGAATACTGACTGTCTAGATGTGCATCTATGATGTGTTATTTTACAGTTGCCATTCACCATCCTCCTAGTGACCTTTGCTGTTTTGTCTTTAAGAAGATGCAGTGACACTAGACTCTTTATATATTTGAAAACTAATTTAACGAGATGTTTTTTTTAGATTCAGTATAATACTGATGCCACTTTATCTCCATTATTTTCAGAGGTTGGTTGCAGAAGGATCTCAGGTGCTTAAGAGTGTGAGCTTGAGCCCATACTGTTCATCTTAATCATTAGGCTGCTTCTTTAGATTGTACCATGATGTGTAGCTTTTTCAGATCTTTTAGCCTGCTTCTCTTTGTCATGCAGGTTCTATTTAAGTGATTTCTGGATTCAGTGGGTCTGGCTGTAATCAGGCACAAATGTGGCCCAGATTTCCAAAAAAATGTGATAAATCACAGTTAATTCAACCATCGGTACAGTTAATTTTTCACAGAAGTAGAGTCAAAAGAAGCATTTGATGCCTTCTTTTATTTGAGCCTGCCCAGATCCTGAAGCCTTCTTCATCGTCTTTATCACTGATTGAAGAGTTGCCAAGCCAGCTAACTTAAAGAAAGCCTGTCAAACTTGCTTCATAGTCCAACCCTCTGGTCCATACTGCAGCAAACAAATGTAATAAACACCACAGAGTGTGAGCCTGAAATTTGAGTAGATGAACTGGTAATGTGGAGTTTTAAGTTCCAGAGCAGCAGATCAGAAATAGTTCAGTCAGCTCTGAGTAAGTGTGCAGGTGGGTTATGAACAAAAGTCTTATTTCATGCAGCTCTGACACACATATAGAGAGTCTATACTTTAATTCAGTAGAAAAAGCAATATTATTCTGGCTGCTTTTATGATGACCAGTAGTAGGTACTGTACATATTAATGTCTGGGACCTTATTACTACAACTGGGCTGGTTTGTCAGTACTATCTTACCCTCTGGAAATATTTGGCAGGGCTGTCCTCTTTGCATCATTATCATGGTCCGATTGGCTTGGAGAGCAAATAGCAGACATACAGGATAGCTATAACTTTCTGGATAACCCCAGGAGGTTATAGCTATCCCATTAGTCTACTATTTTGCTTCCTGGTAATTCTACATCTTCAGTTTGGATCACCTTCTCTGTCTTTGGCATCATTCAGCCACACTTAAACAGTCTGTGTGACACGTGTGTCCTCGCTCTTGATCCTTTCTGGTGAGGTGCATCAAAGAGTTAAAGCCTTGCAAATTTTTTGGCATACAGCTTGATCCCATATGATGTAAAGTCATAAAACCAAGGAAAAACAGGACTTGTTTTGCTCCTTAAAAAGGTCGAGCCATTCATACATCACCAGCAATCCAGCGCAGTGCTTGTGTTTTTCAACTTAAAAAACAGCTGCAGCATGTTCATAGACAGAGCTGGTCACAAACACAACAGTGGCTTTACAGATTACAGGTTTTTACAGTTCTACTATATGTTTATGTACGTTTCCAAAATGTCTTTGGACATGAT
This sequence comes from Perissodus microlepis, assembly GCF_051167445.1. NCBI lineage: Eukaryota > Metazoa > Chordata > Actinopteri > Cichliformes > Cichlidae > Perissodus > Perissodus microlepis. The sequence goes on along the minus strand of NC_140467.1, from coordinate 56,548,943 downwards.
TCTAGAACTCAACAAATGGAGATATTTGACCATAATGTACAATCAAATACAGCATATCAACATAAGCACCTCATACCAGGAGAAGTCTAAAAACAAACCAGTGCCCAACTATGATTATAACTGACTCAACCAGTATTAGTGAACAGTGACAAAAATGTATTCCAATTGCAGGAGAAGCAGATAGCAGAGGTGCTGTCAGCAGCTGAGACATGGCAGAATCAACATGCACGAGAAGCAAAAGACAAGAGTAAACTGGATATGGAATTGTCGCTATTGAACAGGTAACTTCATTTTCCTTTTCTCTGTTCACAAAGGGGGGATAACAAACCCAAGATCCTAAACTCCTTTTATTTTTCACAAAGGAGTTTTGGACAGCTGAATGGCATGCAGGAGAAAATCACCATGAATACATTTTTATTTTGAGGTTTGCAAGGGGATAAGTTCCTGCCCCAAGTGGAGGAGTTCAAGTATCTCGGGGTCTTGTTCGCGAGTGATGGGAGAAGGGAGCCGGAGATCGACAGACGGATTGGGGCTGCAGCTGCAGTAATGCAGACGCTGCACCGGTCCGTCGTGGTGAAGAGGGAGCTGAGTGTAAAAGCGAAGCTCTCAATTTACCGGTCGATCTACGTCCCTACCCTCACCTATGGCCACGAGCTGTGGGTAGTGACCGAAAGAACGAGATCGCGGATACAAGCAACAGAAATGAGCTTCCTCCGAAGGGTGGCTGGCCTCTCCCTTAGAGATAGGGTGAGAAGTTCGGCCATCCGGGAGGGGCTCAGAGTAGAGCCGCTGCTGCTCCACATCGAAAGGAGCCAGCTGAGGTGGTTCGGGCATCTGACAAGGATGCCCCCTGGGCGCCTCCTGGGTGAGGTGTTCCAGGCATGTCCCACTGGGAGGAGGCCCCGGGGCAGACCCAGGACACGCTGGAGAGATTATATCTCTCGGCTGGCCTGGGAACGCCTTGGTGTTCCCCCGGATAAGCTGGAGGAGGTGGCTGGGGAGAGGGAGGTCTGGGCCTCTTTGCTTAGGCTGCTGCCCCCGCGACCCGGCCCCGGATAAGCGGAAGAAAATGGATGGATGGATGGGTTTGCAAGGTCTTCAAATGTCACATTGGTAATTGTGTAGTGCAAAATGCCTTATACCAGTAATGGCATTAGCATAGGGTTATAGACTGTAGCCATATACCAAGCATCTTCCATTCATTCATCAAGTTTTCTTGCTTTCAGTATCATTCTGGGAGAGAAATAAACAGGGAATTGTTTGAGCTGAAGTTGGATATAGCAGTACATTTGAGGGTGGGATGTGAGAGACATGCAGATATGGAGAAAATGTAGTTGACACAATATGTCCATTGATCTCTTTGGCAAAACTCTGAGAGGAGCACTCTTGCTGAGACTCATTTGTTTGGCTGTTTTGTTAAAATACAAAAAAAAATGTGATCCTAAGGAAAACGTGTGTGTGATGTAAATTTCAACTTAATTCAATTTTATGTATATAGCGCCAAAACAGAACCACAATCGCTTCAAGGTGAAAACTGTGTAATCTAATAAACCCATATTATATTGACAATAGAACATATCAGCACATGTCAAAAAAGTTGGAATGGAGCAGTAATAGTCTGGAAAAGTAAGTGGTACTGAAAAAAATGTCTGGAGGAACATTTTGCAGCTAATTAGGTTCATTGGCAACAGGTTAGTAACGTGATTATAAAAAAAAAAAGAAAAAAAGATTGACATAGATTGCTGGTCAAAAAAAATGAAGCCGATATGGAAGTGCATTATATCCATCCATGCCACCTGGTGGCACTAGCTGAGGTTGCAAAAACACTTCCAGTCCTATAGAAGTCTATAGGCTTTCTGTGTTCCCCTCTGCAAACACTTTGCTACTGTGTTCTTTGACCTAGTCATGCATTTTGGGTCATACTGAATAAAAGATGAAATCTGTTTTGTAAACATTATCATACCATGTTACATAAAGCAGGATGAGCTGTGGTGTTATCTGCTTTCTCATTGGCTAACGACTTGTGAGCGTACTAGCAAGTGGTTTCACAGTCAGAGGTGCCCATTGTCACTGTCAGGGTCCATCACTGTTTTTTGCGATAAAGATGGTGGAAAGGTTGATCTTGAGACTTCAGAATGGACATTTACGAACCAACGGGTGATGTCAGAATAGCTATGTAGCTACAACAATCTGCAAAAAATCTGCATCTGCAAATTGTGGAGTAACTGTACTTTGGTCAGACAAATTGAAATTTGATAATCTTTTTGGAAAACGTAAATGTCAGGGGGGGATTGGCAGGTTTCACATCTGGAAAAGCGTCGTCAATGCTGAAAGGTTTAGAGCAAAATATGCTCCCTGTGTGCATAATATGCATATTTAAGCAAGACAATGCTAAACTGCACATTTAATCTATTCCTACAGCATGTCTTTGTAGTGGAAGAATCTGGGGGTTGAATTGGCTTGCCTGCAGGCTGACCCAGATCTTTCAATAACTGAAAACATTTGGCACATTATGAAATAAGAAATATGAAAAAGAAGACATATGGCTGTTGAGTAGCTAAAATCCTCTATCAGATAAGAATGGGACAACATTCCTCCCAAAATTCCAGCAGCTGATCTTCTCAGTTACCAGACATTTACGGACACGTGTTAAAAGAAAACAGGACACTTTATGAGATTTGCAAGTCATTTGTATAAAGCGCCTTGAGGGAACTGTTGTTGTGATTTGGCAGTATTGTCATGGTCCTGGGTCTGGGCACCCTGTGTTTTTGAATATACTTTCACTTAGTTAGTTTCTGGTTATATTTGTTGTTTCTAGTCCTTAGGCTTTTGTTTCTGTCCCTGCCCTGTATTTCATGTCTCACATCGAGTCCGTTATATACTCATGTCTGTTCTTCAGCAGTCACAGCGGTCCGTGTCTCAGCTTGTTTCTCATGTTTCCTGTTTTATTTTGATAGTCCCGCGTCTTGCGTTTAGTGTGTTCAGGGTTGCTTCCCTCCTGTCACGTTGTCTCTGACTAGTCGCAGCTGTGTTTCCCTCCTGTTTGCCATTTCCTTGTTATCATTGTGCATTTAGTCCTCTGTCTGTCTCTTGTTGGTGCTTTTCTTCCTTTGTGTTCCAAGTTTCAGGTTTCAGGTCTTAGGCTTCATGTACTTAGTATTTTAGCTTTTCCCAGTATAGCTTCTGTTAGTTCCGTCTTAGTCCTTCTTTGCTTTTGTTTGTAGTCTTGTGCAGCCAGAAATAAACTGCTCACTTTCTGTTCACTTCATCACATCTCCATTGTCTGCATTTGGGTCTGCACTCTCGTCACGCCACGCCATCTGCAGCAGCAGACATCACTATATAAATAAAATTGAATTAAATTTATTTTTACTTGAGTTTTTATTTAGTCCAGTATCACAAATCAGTGTGCTCAGTGGACCTTTTAAACATTATTGAACCATATATAAGTCTTTAGACCCTTAATTCAGATAACGGCAAGCTTCCAGAAAATGTAACATGAAAATCACAAAGATCCTGTTGTGATGAAATCAGTTACCAAACTTCATTAATAGAATTTTGACTTTGGACTTTTACTCTTTCAGATGGATTTTGTTTATATGAATGGAAATCTAATCCTTGTTAACTTGTTATAATATGTGGTATGACAGCCGTATAGCAGAGCTGACTGAGCAGCTTCATACTACTAAGGATAAAGGCAGAGCAAAGAAAGAAGCGCTGCTGGATCGTCTCCGTGAAATCACTGCAGAGAGTACTGCTGCCAAACTGGAGAACCAATCCCTCAAGGTGAAACAGCCAAAGTCACTTATTAACGATAACAGATTTGCTAAATGTTAATCAAACCATGCCCTGATCAGAATTTCGACACATCTGTTATGCTTTTGCGGCTTGGATGTAATCTTTCCATTACTGATTCTAATAGCTTTGGGTTCACTTATATTGCATTAGGAGTATGAACTGTCATTTTTATTTAATAAAAGTTCTGTTTCTCTCAGGCTACAGCATCTGCAGTGGAGGAGAAGCTGTCCGTGTCTCAGTTAGAGCTTCAACAGGTCAAAGTTTCCATCAGACAGTATGAGGGCCTCCTAGACAGCTATAAGATGCAGGTCATTATTTCACACTCTCACGGGGATACAACAGTTTTACATTGTCATTGTACAGAAATGACACCGTTATTGTCCTTGTTGTCCTGTTAAACCATATCTACAAAGTTGGAGAAAACCCAGGCTGAGGCAGATGAGTACTGTGCTCGGCTGGCTCAAGCAGAGCAGAAGGCTCAGACGGTGCAGGGGGAGCTGGAGAAGGAGATCGATGAAGTGCGCAGGGAGCTTCTGGGACGGCTGGCAGAGTTGGAGCCTCTTCCTGAAGCCCTACAGCGCTCCCAGCTACAGCTGCAGGAAGCTCAGGATAGGGAGTGCAGCCAGGAGAAACACAGCTTGGAGCTCAGCACAGCACTGACTGATCTCCGCATGAAGGTCACAACAGTCTTATGCTTTATAGCCAAAGATAGCATTAAAAATATTAACAATATTGAAATGATGTTAATGAAAAATTCAAATAAAAATATTGGATGGTAGTGGTACAAGAGCAAGAACAAATGGGAATGACAGATAATAAATGATAGATGGGCAGAAAGGAATGCTTGTTGGGAAGTGTGGATACAATGGTGCTTTACAAAGTTTGGAAAAATAGCTTTTTAATATAATTATAGCTAACAGACTAATAAAGTTGTAGAAAAGGGCACAAATAACAATTCTACCATACCCAACTGGGGGTAATGTGGGTTTTAGCATCTCTCTCAAGAGCATTTCAACTTTAACAGGAGCCAGGGATCAAACTACCAACTTTCCCCCTTGTCTCTTGAGCCACATCCATTCCATTCTGAGACTACTTTTCATCTCTGTGCATCTTCAGTTAATATTCAGTGAAAATGTTTTCTAAATACATTATTCAAAGGCTTTCTATTGTGTTAGGTGGAGACCCAAGGCAGCCAGATGGAGCTTCTTAGACAGAAGAAAAAGGTGCTGCTGGAGGAGAACAGACAGCTTCAGCAGCGAGTAGAAAGTTTGGAAAGGTCCGTCTTCTCTTATGCTGTTTCACTTTAATGCTGTCTAGATATATAATTATTTATCAACCACCATGTCGTCCAACAGCTGTTTCTTGTTCTTGTCTTTACACCTTGTCATTTCCTAATAAAACCCCGTATCTGATCCTGTTCTAGAAAGCAGGTTTCATGAAATTCAGATTTTTCAGTTTAAAAAGAAAAAAATAACCCAAACCCCAGGTAACATAACCGGCTTACTGGGACATTTGTTGTATTGCAATTGGTCAAAATAAAACACAATGATGGAGTTAACAAAGTCAGAAGCAGCCATTTCTAATCCTCTTAATACTAATGATATGAGGCTGGGAAGAGAGCATATAGAACTATGTTTGGCCATAAGTGAAGAAGCATGTCCTCCATTGACAGCACGCCGTTGTTTCATAGCATAAAGAGGAGTGGACAGAAGACACTTGCTGCTCCACAAAATCATGTTGTCAGCAAGTCTCTGAAATGCTTTTAGGCAGAGAAATGTCCTGTGAGCTGGGTAAATGCTGAGGTAAACCTTAGTGACCCTGTCAAATAGGAGCAGCACATTTTATATCAGGATTCTGAATTTGTATTTTGTGTGGTGAGAATTGAGCAAACATAAATCCACTGGTGTTTGTTTAGCTATTGAATCATGATGTCCCGTCTGGCTGAAGAAGGAGCGTTCCCAGGCTTGATTGGCCAGGTGTCTCCTGAAGCAGCAGAGGAGTATCAGAGGGGGTATCCGGTGCAATTTCTGCAGTTCTGATAGAAAAACCTGGGGTGTGATAGGAGTTTAGGGTCTTTTGGTAGGCCTCAAAAAAGTTCTGGCAAGCTGTGCGCTGACTCAGGAATGGGAAGCTGGCTGGCTCAGGCTGTGTTTGATTGGGCAGGAGAACTGCTGACTGGGACTGGCAATACACTGCAAAAACTCGAAATCTTACCAAGTATATTTTTTTAATTTCTAGTCAAAATAATCTCATCACACTTAAAATAAGACACAATCAGCTACAGGGTAACACTTCAGTAAGATATATGAACTTGTTTTTAGACAGTGCATCTTGAAACTAGAGATTTTTCACTTATTCCATTGGCAGATTTTTTTTTTTCACTTAATACAAGATATTTTTGCTTGGAATAAGTGAAAAAAATCTGCCAATGGAACAAGTGAAAATTCAATTTAATTTGTCTATTTTTAAATTTGACAGCGCTTGCCTTGCTTGTCCTGACAGAATTCCACTGAATCATATTTGAATTATATCGATTTAATATTAAATACGCTCCCAAAGCCTGTTAATTAAGCAATTTGAAATATATGTTCATTGAAAATACTCTAACTGCACCTTGTTGTCATTGTCTCTTTGTTTGCCATCTTCTAGAAAGTTAAAGGAGACCGGCAGTCAGAATAGCGACCTGCTAGCAGTTATTGCAAAACGGGAAGAGACCGTCCACAGCAATGAGCTCCGTCTAAAAGAAAAAACAAGAGAATGCTCATTATTGAGCCATCGGCTGGAGGAGGCTCTGGATGATGCTCGCCAACAAGTCTGATCCTTTTTCATAGTGATTTACTTATAAAGAACTTTACACAAAATATGATTAACCCCAAGTGTGACAGCAATTCACAATAAAAAGACACGATGATACAAAGCACATACAGACCACACAGCCCAGCAAGCTTTAGAGGAAACACCTGGATTTTAATTAACATTAGAAAGCAAAGTGTGTGAAAAATACACTAGAAACTTAATGATACTGCTTCAAATATGTTGTTCCTTTAAACCACTCCATCTACACAATGGACTGTGTATGTGTATCTGTAAATGCAATGTTTTAGCTCTAAATGCCCACTCCCTCAGCAGTATTATAATCACGGGTTTCATTTCTTTGAATTGGGCTCTGGGTTAGTGTTCTGAGTCAGTCACCACCTTAGATATCTTGGCATCTCTGACTATTAAATGTTTCCTTTTTAGCTTGTATTAAATATGCTTTATTGATGACTGAATTTAACTGTTGTCAAATATGATACACCCATTTTTTCATATATACATACACTGACTATATTTTATTTGAATTTGTTTATAAGAGCATATAACATTGAAATAGTGTATAAAAGAAATTTTAGTGAAATCCAGTGTGATCTGTTTATCAGATGTCAGAGACCAAAGAACGTGTTGTCAACAAACAACGTTCCACCCAGTCCAAAATACTGGACCTAGAAAACCAACTCAGCAGGACCACTGCAGAAATGAATCAATTGAGACGGAGCAAAGAGCAGGTAAAGGCTTCTGGGAATTACTGACTAAAATTGTCTGTGTAGAAACATCTGCCGGTCTGTAAAGTATGTATTTCTGATGCTTAGATGGAGTGGCGGTACCAGAGCCAGCTGCAGGATTTGAAGGATCGCTTGGAGCAGTCAGACAGCACTAATCGAAGCCTGCAAAACTATGTCCAGTTCCTCAAAGGATCCTATGCTAGTGTGTTTGGAGACTTTTCCCTCAGCAGCTCTCTGCAAGCCTCCTCACCCAGCTGATTGTGTATATTCCAGAACAGTGGCATGACTTAAGCCTGTCACTAGATTTGGCTGGCAGAGCTGGAGGCTGTGATGGTACCACAGTTTAAATAGCTCAGCTGTAATAAAGTTTCCTACCACAGAGCTCACACTTGATTTTGTCCCTATCAGTAAAAAATGTTCATTTTTGTTGTAGTCAGATTTTATCATGGCAGTCCACAGTGTCTGACTCCCCTATGGAGCCTTAAGTGACCTTAAGAGCTTGTAAAAGGAAGACAACTGCATTTATTTAGGTGTGTAAAGACATTTTTAAAGAAATGGTAGAGAGCTACAGGTATTTAACCCGACCACTGGTTATGAGGGTATACTTAGAAGAAGTGCAGTTTTTGGTAGTGGTTGGCTCCTGTTACGAAAGGCTATGTGGGCTTTCATAACAGGTAATTGTGAAAATATATTAAAAGACTAATAACAAAAAAAAAAGATGTAACCAAAACAGCCAACCACTAATGCAAACAACTTTAGAAGTGTAATTCTGTGAAAGTAATTCTCCCAGACATACACCTTTACAGAAGCCAGTGCTTGCATGAGATGTTTCGCCAGTTTAATATTGCCTTCAGAAAGAGATTTCGCAAGGTCCTGGTGATGGGGCTTTGAGAGGTCCAGTTTGACTAATGTGTGCAGTGTGGAAGAAGAGTGTTGCCCTGGGTTGCGGTCGACATTGGTCCCGGGTCCACTCTTCCTCGCCCAGCAGCAGGGTGTGGGAAATGGGGGTGCTTACTAAACCAGCTTTGCTGGCTCTGTCCTTCTGGGGGTCGTCCTTTACATCCAGGTCTTAATCATCCCATCACTGTTGGCCATATCATATCACAATAGAGCTAATGTTTATCACCAGAATTAACAGTCACAGTTTTGTACTGTTGCTGAGTTTTTTGTATGTATGTATGTATGCCGAAACCAAGTCATGCATTTCTGATCCAGTAAGTACTTAAATGTGTCTTTCCTTCTGTTTGTATGGAGCTGAAAACAGTGGTGTTAATATTTTCCTTTGGCTGGTACAAGGCATTGTGTTTATCAATATCATTATTTTGAGTAGCATCAATAACTGTCATTCATGTTTTTTAAACTTGAGTGTATTTAATAATGGAAAGTTTTATATATGTCAAATATAATATTAAACCAGCAATAGAGCAAAAATATTTATTTTCTCTTTTTTTGCCTTATTCAAATAGACTTTCCAATCAGTGGCATATACTACGGCTGTTATGTTATCAAATATCATTACAAGATTATCCTGGCCAAAAAAACTAAACTAAAAAGAATATATCACAATAATGATATGAGAGAAAAGGCAGTCTGTAATCATATTTGTACAAAAGTACAATACCAGTATATGGCAATACTCTTAATATTTATGTTGTTTGTTTTATATAGTTTTAAAATCCCCTAAAAATAGACTTTAATAGTAATAATAGACTATTAGCTCATTTTTAATCCGATGGTATGAGCAGATCTCAAAAAAGTTGGGATGGGGCAACAAAGAGGCTGGAAAAGTAAGTGTTAATAAAAGAAAAAGATTGAGAAACATTTTGCAGCTGATTAGGCAACAGGTCAGTAACAAGGCTGGTTTAATTTTTTTTTTAATTACATCTTTACTCAGAAGTAAAGGTGGCAGAGTTTCCTCAATCTGGAGAAAAACTGTGCCTACAACTTTTGGAACAATTTCAGAATAATGTTCCTCAGTGTAATATTACAAAGACTGAATATTTTAATCTACATTACATAATAAGATTCAATAAGAGTCTGGAGAAGCTTCTGTGTGCAAGAAACACAGAAGAGAAGCCTGAACATCCATCTTGAATACCTGTGATCTCTGGGCTCTCAAGTGCTACTGCAATAAGAGTAAATAAGCAAAATTTCAAATTGTATAGCACCTTTCAAGTCACAATCACAAAGTGCTTCACAAAAGAAATGCCAGAACATAAAAATAAAAGTTAAACACAGGTTTAAAAAGGTGGGTTTTTAGTTGTTTTGTCAAAGAGACGACAACAACAGTCACCTCAAGGTGTTTTATATTGTACGGTAAAATCCCTACAATATCAGAAGGAAACCCCAACAATCACAAAACACCCTATGAGGAAACACGTAGCAAGAGTGGGAAGGAAAAACTCCCTTTTAACAGAAAGAAACTTCCTTTCAGCCTAATCTTAAAAGCAGGAAGAGTGTCTGTCTCTTGGGTCTAAATTAGGCGCTGGCTCTAGAGGAGGGGGTCCTGATAGCTGTAGGTTCTGATCATGGTAGTGAGACGTGCTATGATGTATGGTTTGGAGACAGGGGCACTAATGAAAAGACAGGAGGGCAAGCTGAAGATTAAGATTTTCATTGGAAGAGATGAAGATGAAATGCTCCTTTTATGTGCATATGCTGAGATCCCGAAGCAGAATGCTTTGGTTAACAAAGAAATTTGACAGCTATTGTTGTACTCTCTGTTATTTCTGGCTGTCAAGCCAGCTAATACAAAGAAAGACTGGCTGTATTGAACTTGCTTCTTATCAGAATCAGAATCAGCATACTTTATTAATCCCTAGGGAAATTATTACACCTTTAAAAACAATCAGGGAACAGAATAACACAGCGAAAACATGAGCAATATTCAAATAAAGAGAACCTGAACATAAATTTGGATTCAGATGGGATTTTACCTTAAGTCACTATCAAAGTAGTTACACCTTTTCATCAAGTAACTGATGAGTAATCAAGTAATCTTGTATGTCTTGGTCCTAGGTCTTAGGTCCAGCATTTATCAACTTGCCTGACTCATTAACTCATGTGCAGTGTTTCTGTTTAATACCTGTTTTACTTTGCTATAGTCTCCAGTGTATTGTCTCTAATGTTACCTTTAGTCAGTTGTCTTCAGCTTTACTTACCTTCCTGTTTCTAGCTCCCTTTTTACCTCAACTTTATTTTATACACTCATTTGTCGGTGTTTCCCAGATGGATACCCATAGTGACTCCTTGTTTTCTACCCAAAAAGCTGATTCTGTTCATCTGGACATTGCTGTTTGTTTGCTTCTCTCTGGATTTTGTTTGTTATATGCACTTCAGGCAAAAATAAAAGGGCTTGGTCTTTGTCCATGACATGCCTGTGTCTGTTAGTCCTACATTTGGTTTCTTAACCTGCAATTCTCCAAATTATGACACTTTCAGCTGTACTTAAACTGTGAAAGTCATTTTCACTTAAAACAAAATATCAAGTATTATAGGTTCATATCTTAAAAAATGACTCTAACATACAACACTTCCTCTTGGAGTTAATGTAAAAATAGTATGAAAAGCCTCAAACACAAGAACTGACTAAATATTATTTTTTACATTCTATTATTTGAGTAAGGCTGGGAAAAAGTATCGATATTACAAAATATGACACTTCCTGATGCTAGCTGAAAATGGGCGAATGCTGTTAGTGAGTGTAGGGCCGGTGTACAGCAGCCCTCTACTCATTGACGCAAAAGTAAATCGGCCCTCGGGAGTCCAGCCCGGTTCTATTCAGTCAAGTTAATTTAACTTCTTCTGCCAATAAACTAAAATGAGTTCCTTTGTTACACTGTGGGACAGCAGCTTAATGTTAAATGTGTCCAGTTTTCAGTTTCACAGCTCTGATGTGCAATCAAAATAATTAACTATAATTAAAATGTTTATTTTAACGCTTTGAGTGCCAAAATACAAGATTAACGCGTTTCCGGAAGATTATTGTCTTGTCGAATTTGCACTTTTTATCTTTGTAGATTTGTATCACCATTTTATCATCTTGATTTGATAGCGTCTGTGACCGGAACCGGCAGCACTCATATGGATCATTACTCGCAGAGAAAGCCCGGCGGGTTACGTTTGTGTCAAGCCAACTAACAAAAAGAAAGCCTGGCGACCTTGGATGCGACTGGACGCTGTTATCGGCAGAGCTTCGGCTTCTCCCGTCACTCCTCGGTTTTTTCCGCGCAGCTGCTGAAAATGACGTCACACTTGGGTTAAAGAAAAAAAAGGCCACCCCCATCTCCATCGACAGCGGTTGTACGTCCTTCGTCGTCGTTTCGCCTGGACAAGCACCAAGTTGTAAACACTTTTTGGTAAACCCACTGAGGTAGGAAAGTGCTGTTATTTTGAATTGAGTATATTACAACAGATTCCATGCAGCATGTTTCCAAACTGGTAACGATTTGTTGAATTAATTTCATTGCTCTCCAAATATCGTGCATTCGATAATTGAATGACTAAGGCTAACCAGCTGCAAGCGTTTTCATTGTTCGATGTTTTCTAAGCTGGTATGTAAAAACCCTAAATGACGAGCGAAGAAGTAAACCTGTTTGGCTCTGAGGCGGTCTGGCTTGTTAGCTTTAGCCGCCTACCTAATGACGTTAGCCTTCATTGATACCCGTAAATGTACGCTGCATTCAAACAAAATGATCGATTTAAACTTGGACAAGTCGATTGATTGATGGGGGGTATCTATAATAAATCTTATATGTAAGTTGTAACGTCGTTGTTATAATGCCAGTCGTGGGCGATTTAATATGCTCTCAAGAGCGAGTATACACTCATGAGCTGCTAGCTGGCCCGTTAGTCTTAACAGGTTTTTTCTTACTTGTCCAGTGAAATTGATCTTCACTCAGTTTTTACACTTAATGTTTTGAGAATTAATCAAGCATTAGTTTATAATATTTATGGAAGCGGCTGCATTAACTTGTCGGCCATGCTACAAGGGAGCCGCCCAGTTCAGATGAATGCCTTTGAACATCGGGCCTTATCTGTCTCTCCTGCTTGTATCTCAGTACGGACTGACTCACAGTTAATCATTTATATGTAATTTGGTGGAGACACTGCTAATCAAATAGGCTAGTGTTTAAGGAGTTTAGTAAGGATGTGAAAATGACACTGTCATTTACATACATTTTGCGTTAGAACGCTTTTAAGCGGTGAAAACCTACCGTCCACACATCTGCTACAGAGTGTCCACTCATCAGACTTTGGCAGGGTGGTGCTAAGTTCTTCACATACCAGCTGCCTCCACAGTGTGCACCCTACTATACATGAAGGCACAACAGGAATGAGTCAACAGTGTAAAACAGACTTTCTATACTCCCAGTTGTGGCATTTCATAGTTAGTTGTATTGTTATTCACCAAGAGAGTCACAATTATAAAAGCAAGACCAAAATCATAATTCAAATACATTATTCATAATATCGTACCACAGTTACATCTTAAATAAATTTCAGGTAATGTTCGAATGGGATACACATCAGGATAATGGAGGTTTTTTTGTTCTTGATCCAGTCATTATCAAGTCACCAGTCACATGGTAAAGGAATGTTTTTCCTGTTCGTTCAGGTTATTTAGATAGGGGTGGGATATACAAGTTCAAAATTATATCACAATACTGCATGGAAATGTGCAAAAAATATATTTCTAATGATATCTATAAAAAAAAAAATACTCTGGGGGTTTTACTGGTGATTGAAGCTTGCAACTAGCAGCTGTTATTAGTGCAAAAAAAATGAAAGGCATTTTCATCCTTATGGAATTACTGTCATTAATGACACACTACCTGATGCAAAGTGTGAATTATTTTCCACAGTGTGCCAACAGTAGCAGTTTTTATAATGCAAATGACACAGAGCAGGTCAAAGTCAAGAGCAAAAGTAGCCTAGGTAATATTTCCCCTGTAGACTTTAAGTAAAATTAGTTTAATTGAGTTTAACAAAAACAACCTTTTAATTCCTCAGCAGCCTGCACATTATTGTCGCATAAATAATAGAAATTTAAAAATAAAATCTGCCTCGGATGTTGTATCTTGGGTGGAGCTTTTTAATCAACTGCTTAAGCAGCCCTGCTTTTCTACTGTGTCAACTCATCAGTAATTTCCATCCATCATTTGTTCTTCTTGTAATATGGAGTGCTGCTACTGAGCACTCGAGCAGCGCTCAGTTGAGTCACTTATATATTAACAACAGCAAGCATCTGTTCTTTTGTAGCCCGGTTATACGCAGTGATGTTTTTATTGTGAAACAGTTTTGCTGTTTCCACCAGTTTTCTTGCAACTTTCCTAAGCATTGTGCTTTGTTGTCAAAAGCAGTTGGACTCACCTAGGCTTGTCTCATTAATGTGTGCACTAAGGAATGTAAATACATGGTGCACCTGTATGATCGATATCATGATATGACACTTTTATGTCATAAAAGTTTGTACCAATGTTATCTTGAACAATACCATATAATCCTGTATTCAGTACCTCTAAAGAAAAACTGTTTGTGAATCTGTGTTTCAGTGGGATCTGTATGTCTTTTGCCAGACCACTTTCACAACTTAAAATGTCAGTGTCGCATATTCTGCAAGCCCATGTCATAGTCTGAGCCATTTAATAGTAACAGGAGGGACAGTGGAAGTCACTGGAGAGGCAGCTGACTATAGCTCCTTACACTTACTGTCAGAGTTTGTATAGTATAATCATTTATTTAAGAAAGCATAGCTGTGTCTGCTTTCATGTACAAACAAAACATATCAGCTTATGTGAGACTAGTTAACATTAATTTATTCTGATCTAACTAATATCAGACACAAATTGTCTTTGGTTGAGCTAAAGAAATAAAAATCTTTAAAATATGAGCACAGAATGAGGCTGTCAAATCCACCTGAGATATCGGGCAAGAGTGCGTAAAATTAAAGTTTCTGTTTGATTGTTTATTGGATCAAAAAGCAAATTAGTGGGGATATCTTGAATCCAGAAGTGTGCAAAGAACTCTTTTACTGTCATCAGTATAAAATGAGGACAGTCTGATTTGAAACAGTAACTGGGTGAAAAAGCTGGACCCAAGATACTAACATCAGCAACATCATTGCTGCACCAGACCCTGTGGTTCTGTGAATGGAAGACTGAGTATTTCTAACCAGCAAAAGCCAAGCAGCCTGCATTGCTCACAAATTGCTATTCTTCAGTAGAACTACACTGTGACTATGACCTAAATAGAAACTAGGCCCCCTGTCTCCAGGCCTATCAGGTCTGCCTGCAGAGGCACCATAGCCAGTCTACTAATTTTCTTTCTGCTGCATCCTAACACCCAGTTATTCGATCTCAAATGTATAGTGATGTACTTTAAGCATTATCTGATGAACTTCCTGAAAGCGCCCTCTTTTTGCCACTCCTCCCCTTTGATGGCTTTTTAATGACTGCTGGATCGATGGCATGTACTGTAGCCACCCTATACAGATCTGCAACATGTCGACAATTGATAAACCCAAACTCAAGGTAATGGTTGTGTCTGTGTAAGCACTGTGTGGCTCTGTGTGTTGTTAGTGTGTTGCACTTTGTGTTTTGGCTTCTTTAAGAAAGAAGATTCGAGAAAAGCGTAGGGCAGCTGGGATGTTATTTTGCTGAGTAAAGGGATGGGAGGAGGTACAGAGCAGAGGGAGAGAGTGAGAGAGAGACGCATGGGCAGGGCTACATCTTGGCTTACTCTCTTGTACAGCATAGTCATTGCAGGTGCAATGCGTCTGTCTGTGGAGTAGATGAGACAATTCCTTTTTTTTTCCGTCAGTATCAGACTTTTAAGGGGTACAGTAAAGTCTATAGATGCTGCTGCAGGCTATGACTTTGCCACAGATGTAGCCTCTGCTCTTTCAAGATACAAGAGAACCTGAGGAACCAGACTTGACATATCTGGTGTGTGTATTGCTTTGGTTTTGCAGTTTTCTGATCTGGTCTGGATTTCAACTGAGCCTGTTCTCATGGAGACACTATGGGATAATAAGTTTCTTTATTGCATGTCTTGTGTTGCTGTGAAATTCTTTGCATGCACATGTAGTCTGATATTAACATTTAAAAATTTTCTCTGTTAACCTAACAAATGCCCTTCAAAGTCTGGCTGTTCAGTCTTTGAGAAAACTCTTAGATTTGTTGGCTTTACTCCTCTCTTGTGCCTGTCAGATAACTTTTTTTTTCAGGGCTAATGCTTTGATTAGTGCTGGTTTGCACTTTTTTTTTTTTACCTTCAGTTCTATTTAATGTGTTATATAAAGTTAACCATATACTTTCGATGTCAGACATAGATTTAATATTTGCTAAAGGGGCTAATCCATGGATAATATGTCTTTTCCTGGAGTCTACTGAAGTAGCTACAAGCAATTCACAGTATTCAAAATAATATTGCTTCCCTTCAGTGTATCCTTAAACAGCTTACCATGTCTCCCCTGAGGGCCACACTATGTTTAAGATGTCTCCCAATTGTCTGTGCATCTTCGTCAGTATCAGACTATCATTTGAGTGTGTTCGAGATAAACATATTCGATTTTCTCAGTGATGTCACAGAGATCGAAGAGTAGAGAAACAGTCTGAGCATAATGAGGTGAGGATTTTTACTTGTAAAGGCTTGGGTGTATATGACACTGACAAAACTGTAACACTGTATATGACAGAAAATATTGAAAATCCAAATACTGTAACATTTGTTAGTGATTAAGAGAAGGCCACAGACGTGCTGGATTGCAGGATAACTCCCTTTATACCATCACCTTCATCCTCCACTATTCCTCAGTAGGGAAAAAGGCCTGCCTCGGCTCATGAGACGTGACCCCTATTCAAAACACATGTTTCACCGAAGTGATTGGGTGTTGCTGAGTGAATGACTTCATCCGCTGCTCCGTGGACGTCTCTGATATAAACCCAGTGTTTAGGAAAGCTCAGCGCACTCTTAATCTGAGACATGTACTTGATAGAGTTGATCCTGTGTGGTTTGTCCTTGGCTTGATAATCACCTCCTGTGATCCTGTCTACTACTGCTACTGCAGAGAATCTAAGTTGGCATTAAACACTTTGTTTAATGAGGCTTAATAGCTGTGTTTTTGTTAGCATAACCATGGCGTTACATGGCGTAGTAATGGGTTTTTATACAATGGCATGTTGTTTCTGAAATGTGACCATATTTTCATGTTTGCTGTTGGGGAATGCTAGCAGTAAATTTTTTCAGTTAAGCTTAAATAGAAGCAAAAAAAAGTCCGTGTTTATTGATTTGTGATTATATTGCACTGCACCAATCTCCAAGTTGTTTGGTGTGTTACACATGTTAGAGCTGTGTTTATGACATGGAATACCTTCTTACATTTTTATATCTTAATGGTTTTACTTTAATGGCTTTGATTCTACAGAAAGGGAAGCATAGACAGTGTTAGAGACCATACAATAAAAAATTAATGCAGGTACTTACAAGCACTTTTCTATCCTTACTGAGCACTCAAAGGGTGTTTTAGTCTACAAGCCACATTCATATGCAAAAATTGGTACAGCACTTAAATGCTTTTTACCTACACACGCCAGTGGATACAGTGGGTTCATGTTGAGGTTTAGCATCTCTCCCAGTGACACATTGACATGTGATTTAGAGGTGCCGGGGATTGAACCAATCACCTTCTGATAAGTTGGCATCACAGTTTGCTTCCTGAGCTGCCTGATTATACTAGCTATTTCAGGGTCGATATCCATTGTCCTCCATCCACCCACACACTTTAGTGTTTCATCACCTGACAAAGCAAGTTTTCTCTCAACACTTAGAAGCAGCTGGAATCTAAAAATCTGTTAGTGAACCAAACATTACATTTTTTAGAACGTTTTCAGACAAATATATTCATAGTTGAGGCAACTGTTGTTGTAATTTGGCACTATATAAATAAAATTGAAATGAACAATCGCTAAATTGAGATAATTTGGGTGTTTCTGCGTTAAAGTGAACCTGAAACTTTAAATGTTAGAGGCTAATTTACACCATGGAGCCCTGCTTTCAAAAGCTGACATAGATTTAACCTGTCTATGAAGCTGGATCTAAGAAATAAGTGCCTAAAGTTAGTTTTTAAAACATGTTTAGCACCATCTTGTGTCAGTACATAACTTTACATCACCGAGTTGGTTGGTTGGGGTCACTAGACCGTGTTTTGGTTTATGTTAGCTAACTAAAACAGAACCAGTAACTCAGGTGAAAAAAGGGAGTATAAATGAGGAGAGTGTCTCTCCTCAGCACTGTCCTCATTTAAAGTGCTTTACAAACCCGAACATTACAGCTAACAGATGGACTCTCATGTTTCGGTCGAGCTAGCAAAACAACTAAGAACCACTGACTGCTTAAGAGATGGAGAGTGAATGTTAGTAGTATATCCTAGGTTTCTTAACATAAAACTCATTGTTGCACCCAGGGACGGTACACAAGGGGCCTCCTTATACAAAGTTTTGGTTTTAGTGTCCTTATTTTCCCAGAGTTATTGGTTCTGTTTTTAAAAATTTAACTTTACACACTTATTTCTTAAAGCCAGCTTCACAGTGTTAAATCTATGTCAGTTGTTGAGAGCATGGCTCCATGGAGTAAATTAGCTTTTATAGATGAAGTGTTTCATGTCCACTTTAAAGTAGATACTTGGACTTTGGAATGCTGCTGACTTCCACAGTATTATGCAACTGGTTGTTCAAAGTTTTGTCATTCCTGCCCAGTATAAAATTTTTAATGTGTCTTGAAGATAGAAGCAAGTGTCACATGACTACAACCATCTGTGGGATATAGCTGGCATGCTAACACGGTTGTGGCCACCCCCTTTCCCTGACTGTCAGCAGTGAGGCTTAAAGAGAGAAAGCTGTTATCTAGTGATAGAGAAGGGGAGGGAGTGCTATCAGCAGATGCAGTCTTGTGTTTATGGCGTCACAGGCCTGTTATTGACCTGCTTTCACACTAATGCTCTTCACACTCACTCATACTCACATGTTAAATTCCAGTCAGACTTTTACTGAAACGTCTAAGTATTTATACCCGGTATCTGACAGATTATAATGTATCCAGTCCCCTTAAGACTAGTCATCTTTATATTACATTAGTAGGATATAATGGTTGTACAAATTTGCTGGGCCATTGCATTTATGAGGTCAGACCAGCAAAATTTGCAGTATGAAAATAATGATTTAGGGATTAATTTCAGCTTTAAAGGAATTAGAACATAAAGTGATGTCTAAGATTTTATCAGGTTAAAGCAGTAGCAGTAGAGACTGCGCTTATATTGTGAAGCACAGTGCTGTCTGAATATAGCGTATTTACCTTTTTTCAAGAAAGGAGTAAACAGTGTGCATTAGTTGAAGCTTGCAAACCCAGAGAAGAATAAGACTAGTGAGATGAATAGTTCTGTTACTGTTACCTTTGTCAGTGACTTGAGAATGTCATGTTGGTTCTTAGGTGATGGAGACAGAGATTCACAGTCATATAGCAGCCAGCATGACTGTGCAGAATGAGGCTGAGTCCAGTTAAATCCTTGAAATGATTTAGGCCCTCTGATATGGGGTGAGTTAGGAGAGGGGGAGGGGTGCAAGCTGGAGATCACTTTGTGTCAGGCAGTGGGTTGATGGTCGTAATCCGCTTACAGTACACTGTTGGACTAGATTTTTGTGAGTTTTTGCATGTGTGAAGCCCCTGGGATGCTTGCTTGTCTGGAGAAATACTAGCGTCTATGGGGTTCTTGATAAAAAGCTGAATACAGCTAGACTGCTGACTTCACTAATACCCCCACATCATTCAGAGAGGGAATTAGTGGAATCCAGGAAATTGTCTCACATTTATCCATCGGTTTTTGTGTTGCTGTCTGCAGCATCAACAAAAACACGCAGATCTAACAGCATGCATAGCCCCGCCCTCACCCTCACTCAGTCTGGTCTCAGCTGTTGTGCTTGGAGGTTGATTCAAACGGATCAATACCTCCCTGTTTCTGTTTTGTTTATTGTTAGAGAGGCTAAAAGCTCACGTTTCAGTTTGATAAAATCATAAAACTACTAAAACTCACATTGGGGTGGCTGTGGTTCAGAAGACAGAACAGGTTTGATACAAGATACAAACCCCAAGTCTGATGCATCTATCCAAGTATGATTGTGTGTTGCTGTTAGTTAGAAAGCACTTGCATAGAAAAAGCATAGAAAAAAGTGCTTGTGTGAGTGCTCACTTAGAGTATTAAAGAACCAAATAAGAACCCGTCCATTTACCATTTATACTTTTTAGTTTCTTGTTACTGCTTTGATTAAGAATTTATGAATAAGTTTAATCAGATATGTTGTTTAAAGCTAAGCTGCTGGAAATGATAGATTAGTATCCTGTTTTGTCGGATGTAACGTTCCTACTTGGATGTTGGCCACAGTTCAAGGATACTTTAACCATGGGGCCTAGGGCACAGTGGGAATGAGCTGACTGCTGCGCTCTCTTTGTGTAGTGAAGCCTAGTTACTGTTCGCATGCATGTGGAATTTCCGCCCCCACCCCCATTTGTCATTTTTAGTATTTCAGCTGCCGGCCCTTTGGTTGCTTAGCTAGAGACAGGATAGGGTGGGTGGGAGTTAAAGCATGCAGCCTTGCTCTTTGTATCCATGTTTGAGTCCAAAGAAAAGCAGTAAAGTGGGATGTGAGAAAAATAACAATGTTTAACTGTAAACAGGAAAATGCAAAGACTGGGGTCTTTAAAGAAATATCTAACCCTACTCAGACACAGCGAGACAAGCTGAAGATTGATTTTAATCTTCTTTTCTTTAAATTCATGTTTTCCATATGTGATTATGTGGATAGGATGTGTAGGCGACATATTTTTTTCATCCAAATAAATTTCCATTTTGAGATATGTTTCATTCGCTTTTCCATACACAGCTGATTTGTCTCTGCTGTTATTTAAATGTGCATGCAAAATAATTGCACGTATGTCATTGATGGTGCTTTTCCAGAAAATGGACACCGCAGGAGCCAAAGTGCTGGAGACAGCTGAAGATATCCAGGAACGTCGGCAGCAGGTCCTGGACCGCTACCGGCGTTTCAAGGAGCTGTCGATGGTGCGCCGGCAGAAGCTGGAGGACTCGTATCGCTTTCAGTTCTTCCGCCGTGATGCTGATGAATTGGAGAAGTGGATCCAGGAGAAGCTGCAGATTGCCTCTGATGAGAACTACAAGGACCCTTCCAACCTGCAGGTCTGTCAGTTATTTAATGTATATGTATTTAAGCCCTGTTAGACTGTAAGAAGGGCACCTTGTATCATATATGTTTTTCATACACAGGGCAAGCTGCAGAAACATCAAGCTTTTGAAGCTGAAGTTCAGGCCAACGCTGAAGCAATCATCAAACTGGACAAGACTGGAAATCTAATGATCACTGAGGGCCACTTTGCATCTGACACTATTCGAGTAAGTAGCCAAAATGCACACTAATATGCAGTGTGTTGAGATTTAGGTGCCTGTGGTGGGCTTTGGGGTTATATGTATGTTCATGATGGATGTAGCCACTGTGACACCAAACATTGCTTTCCTGACTATTTATTAGTCGTTATTATTAGAAAGCTACATCCCTAAATATACAGGAGCAACATACAGAGACAGATACCTGATAATTAGTGCAACATAAGAGAAAAATAAAATATTAGAATGTCACTCACATAAAATGTAGGTCTCCTTGATGACTATTAACCCCTTCCATCCGATTCAGTCCTACACGCCTTACCGGACACAACAGAGGCCAATAGTTACAAGTGTCAATATGGCCGAGTATATAAAAGTAGGTGCTGACCTGTGGTGTGACTCTTGAGTGCTGTGAATTCTTAAAGATTCAGTCAGCTTTCCCCTATTTTTGACTGAACGGTTTCAAAATGTACTTTTTATCGCATGCACTGTGTTTCATATGAATCGTCTCTTCCACGATCTTCAGTGGAAAAGACTTCTCTTTGGTTTTCCAACATATATCCAAGATAATTTTCTCATTTCTTGTCACTAAGTTTATTAACACTTCCCACCTTTGTCACTTGCGCTAGACTCGTCTGGAGGAGCTGCATCACCTGTGGGACCTCCTGCTGGAGAAAACCAAGGAAAAGGGCATGCGTCTGTTGCAGGCCCAGAAACTGGTCCAGTATCTGCGTGAGTGTGAAGATGCCCTGGACTGGATTAGTGACAAGGTTAGATTCATATCTCTGTTTGTTTTAAACATAGAAAGACTTGAGCATGAGTATATGAACTTGATTTCTCTCCATTTCACAGAATGAGGATGAAGGCAGATGTAGTTACAAATACAGTTACCATAGTTTACCATTTCAGTTTAGCCGTCTTCATTGCAAGAAAATTAGACATGACCTGTAAAGTGGACATGAAACAATACATGTATAAAGGCTGGATTTAAGAAACGTGTTTTTAGAACATGTTTAGTGGCGTCTTGTGCCAGTACAGAACATTGGTGGGTTGGTTGGTTGCAGCTAATAGACCTACATTAGTTTATGTTTGCTAAGTAGTGACGGAACTGATAACTCGGTTGAAAACAAGGAGACAAAAAATAAAAATCAGTCCAAGTTGGTCACTTGGTCAGATTTTGGCTGCAGAAATCTATTTTATGTTAAGACATTTGATGTTACTCTGTTCTGTAATGACTGTTCTTTGATGACATGAGTGAGGTGTCTCATTATGTGGAACGCTCTCTCAACATTGTCCTCAGAAGCCTCTCTATCATTACTCCAGCCAGTATTGGCTGACAATCATGATGCCTGCATCAGGGAGGAGCTACCCTCCTCCCTATAAAAGGGTGTGATGCAGCGTCACTCGTCATTCAAGATAAGCGCACTTCTTCCTCGCTTTGTGCAACGAGTGTGATCTGGTGAGACACCTCACTTATGTCATCAGAGGACAGTTGTTACAGAATAGAGCAACCTCAAGTTCTCCTTCAAACATTTAATTTGGTGTCTCACTATGGGGATATGCATTGTCCCGTATTGCCAGCTAAGCTTATCTGAATGACTGAGTGCCATCTTAAAAGATCTCATGTGGACCCACACTTAAGACAGTGTGGGCTAGGGATGCTGCAGTGATATCCAACCTGTAGAACCTTGCAAAGATCAAAGGTGAAGCCCAGCTTGCTGTTGCAAATATTTTCTCTACAGAGACACCCCTAAAGATGACCCAAGAGGTTGCCATCCCTCTAGTAGAACGTACATAAATCCTCCAAATGACATCCCAGCACTAAGGTTAAATCCTACGTAGACACAAGAAGTTTAGAGAGAAAGTAGAGCTGTCGTGCCCCTTTCATAAAATGGCAGGCTAGTGGTAATGCCTCACTGGGCTATCTGTAAAGCTCCTTTGGCAGGCTGAAATGTCTGCCAGAGATACTTTAATTGTGGAAAAGGCCTTTCCTTTACCTAACAGCCCCTGCAGAAAAGTGGTGATTGCTGTTGCAGAGCATCAAAAAACAAACTTATTCTATTACAGTGACATTGTGGAGGGGGCCCTAGCACTATGAATAGTGACTATGACCCTCTAAGGTAGTCCTTCCGTACTCAGATGAGCCCACAGGGCAAGGCAACCCGGGCGGGGTTATACGATTTCCCCCCCTGGCCTGGGAAACTAGGTCTCGTTGGAGGGGAAAGACCTTCCTGGTTGTGACAGCTGCCAGTGACACCCACTGAGTGAGAAATGTAGGATTTCTCCAGTGGCAGAGTGCTGCAGTGCAGTGTGCTGTCACTCTGATATGGTAGTAGGCATGGCACTTTGGGCATAGTTTCAGTGATGCCACCCATCACTGAAATCCCCTCACATGCAGTCTGCCTAGTGAAGACTGCCAATGAAGATGCCATTAATTCCAGCATCTGCTGGCATAGCCTAAATAGGAGACATCTCCACACCATGAAAGAGATGGGCTGAGTTGGCTGCAGGACACTCTTTTTGTAGATTGTAGTGAAACCCAGAGCCATCAGGTGATCCACTGCCACCCAGCAGCTAATCGTCTATGCATGTTGCTAGGTGCACTTCACAAATACCCAAGGGCTCAGTGAGACAAATGGCAGGACTAAGTACTCGTGCGTTTTGCCCTGAATCACCAATTGCAGGAATTTAATGTGAAGTGGGTAAATCGAGATGTGAAAATATGGGTCCTTCAGGTCTTTTAATGTAAACCAGTCACCTGGGCGCACTACATGTAGAGCAGAGTGGCATTTGTCAGCATCCTGAACTTGTAAGACCTGAAATGCTGATTCAGTGCCCTTTAGTCCAGTATCAGAAGCAGTCCCCCTCCCTTCTTGGGAACGAGAAAATACTTTGAGTAAAATCTGCATTGGCTCTGCTCCTGAGGTATTTCTCATATTTATAGCAAGGTAGATATTTCTTCTTGCAGTATTCTGGCTGATTCATGATTTTGCATGAGAGGAAATAACTCTGTGAAATCTGTAAGGGTTGGTTGCAAATTGCAAGCGGTATCTTCGCTTGAATGCCCTCACAGCCCACTCTCCTCTTCTCTCTACTCTTGCTGAGAGAAGGCCCAAAGCCAGGCAGCCCACAGTGGAAATTACTTTGGCTCCCTCTTGTGATGGAAGAAGGTTTTGCAACCAAATCCCAATTGCCCATGCGGGTGGTCTGAATTTGACCAGCATTCACTGAGGAAATGCACCCCAGTGGTGTTTGGGGGTGTGAGGGGATTATGCCAAGGACATGGGACTATTTTTATTTATATATATATATATATATATATATATATATATATATATATATATATATATATATATATATATATATATATATATATATATATATATATATATATATATATATATATATATATATATATATATTTATTTATTTTATTTATATATTATATATATTTTATTTATATTTATTTTAGGCTTCACTTTTCCACACCTGTAATATGAAGTAATCCAGTCAGTGAGATGACATAGACTTGTATGTTAGGATTCCTGATTATCCTTTGGTAAGAAAATTAGTTGTGTTTGTGGTATACTAAACTGTTTGAGTGGGTTTAGGAAAGCTTGGAAAAACATTTTATTTTGTAAAATAGTGGCGATCGCATCTTTTGGCCAAGCTGTTTGTGCCACTCGGTACATCGGGCCAGAGAGGACGAAAAGAAGCTCTAATTTGTTGATCTGGTCAGTCACCTGTCACCTGACTCAAACAGGCAATCCTCCAAAGAGTCCGCATTTATACACTGCTTTACAAACCTGAAGATTACAGAGGTCGTGTCCGCTTGAAGACTTGAGGCCTATATTTGTTGCAATTATTTTGAATTATAACGAAAGCCAGACTCATTGTATCAGATAGTAAAGCACCAAGGCATACTTTCTCTCTTTTTTTAACTTTCTCTTTCTCCACTTTTACCTAAAGGAGGCCATTGCCACATCAGAAGAGCTGGGCCAGGACCTGGAGCACGTGCAGCTCCTGCAGAAGAAGTTTGAGGAGTTCCAGACGGATCTGGCTGCCCATGAGGAACGTGTGAATGAGGTGAACCAGCTTGCAGCTAAGCTGATCCAGGAATCCCATCCAGAGGCAGAGCTCATTGTGCGCAAGCAGGACGAGGTCAACGCGGCCTGGCAGCGCCTGAAGGGCCTGGCCCAACAGAGGCAGGGCAAGCTGTTTGGAGCTGCTGAGGTGCAGCGCTTCAACAGGTAAGCAGCGTCATAACCATAACACATGAAAAACTCTTACACTGTGTGTATGTTCATTTGTTTGTTTGTCATGCTGCCGTTAGTAACAGACTGTGTGTTTACCTCGAATAGGGATGTGGATGAAACCATCAGCTGGATCAAGGAGAAGGAGCAGCTGATGGGGTCTGATGACTTTGGGCGTGACCTGGCCAGTGTTCAGGCTCTGCTGCGCAAACATGAGGGCCTGGAGAGAGACCTGGCAGCTTTGGAAGATAAGGTAGGGCATATGCCGCTCTCCGCTATGTTAGCAAATATAGTAAACGGGAAGTTAAAAACTTGATATCCTGACTTGCTGTGTTCTCCTTCCTTAAATCAGGTCAAAACTCTGGGTGGTGACGCT
Source organism: Perissodus microlepis (assembly GCF_051167445.1). Taxonomy (NCBI): domain Eukaryota; kingdom Metazoa; phylum Chordata; class Actinopteri; order Cichliformes; family Cichlidae; genus Perissodus; species Perissodus microlepis. Next base: position 56,523,521 of record NC_140467.1, on the reverse strand, counting down.
GAGCACCTGCAGCAGACACATCCCCAGAACGCTTCGCAGATCCATTTGAAAAAGGACGAACTTATCACCAACTGGGAACAGATTCGCACTCTGTCTACTGAGCGCCGTGCCCGTCTGAACGACTCCTACCAGTAAAATACCAATAAATGCAGTAAAACAAGCAAATCATTCATCAACCTTTCACAGAAGCCAGGAGATAAAGTTATATGCAAAGGCCATGTGTTGGAGCATATCACTCTGTTTTAAACAACAAGCTGTTCACAATATATAATTACTTTACCTGACATGTTTTTAGAATTAACGCTGATGAACAACAACAACAAACTAATGTACCCAGGTCTATATATGGGATGTAATGATGATCACAGTGAAATACTACATACACAACAAAAAATATAACTTATATCGTGGAATGAAAACACACATGCACATAAACCTTTCTAGGATTTATAACTGATTTAGACTTCTGTGTGAATCTTTGTGGACTTGTGCGTGGGGTCTTATGTACAGAGTAATTTTGATAGTTCAAACACGTGACACAGGCCATTTTCTGTTGCAAGCTAAATGACAATTGAAAATGATGTCACAAAATTGCCTGCAGTTCATATTTGCCAAGAGCTCAGGCCTGTTGAAGAGCCACTTGTCCAACCAAGTTTGCTCATTCTGTCCTTTTTTGATGATTTGTTTTAGGCTGCAGCGTTTCACTGCTGACTTTAGGGATCTGACTAGCTGGGTAACTGAGATGAAGGCTCTGATCAATGCTGATGAACTGGCCAATGATGTGGCTGGAGCTGAGGCCCTGTTAGACCGCCATCAGGAGCACAAGGTAAAATCTTCTAAACTATAGAGACCTCCAGCCTAAAGTGTCTTTGCACTTAGTGTAAAGGCTCAAGAAAGTGTCAAATCCTTTTGTCTCATAATTCACACCCTGTGTTAGTCAACCTGTTTCCATGTTTTTCTTATTTATATTTTTTTAGGGAGAGATTGACGCTCACGAGGACAGTTTTAGAACTACAGATGAAGCTGGCCAGGCCTTGCTCAGTGCAGGACACTATGCCTCTGACGAAGTGAAGGAAAAGGTAGGATTATGACACCGTGTAGGTAGAATTTTCTCCACTCTTCATCTGTGTCATACTAGCATTTAAAATGCTCTTCTTGGTGTATTTTGTGTAGCTTGGTGTCCTTGCTGCAGAAAAGGAGTCTCTGCTGGAGTTGTGGGAGGTTCGCAGGCAGCAGTATGAGCAGTGCATGGACCTGCAGCTCTTTTACAGGGATACTGAGCAAGTTGACAACTGGATGAGCAAGCAAGAGGTAAGTTACCACACCAGGAGAGCTTGGTGTTTATTAGCAAAAAGATGTGCTGTGGCACTTTTTCATATATTCTCCTTGCGTAGGCTTTCCTCCTGAATGAAGACCTTGGTGACTCCCTGGACAGTGTAGAGGCACTGCTTAAAAAACATGAAGATTTTGAGAAGTCGCTGAGTGCTCAAGAAGAGAAGATCACTGTAAGTTTATTAAATTTGCCCAGTTACATGATGAATATTGCATCTTCTATTCTTGAATTATTGCGACTGAGTGAGAATTGTAAATTGAAATTAACCTTTAATCTGTTTGTGCTGCACATCTCCAGGCTTTGGATGAATTTGCTACCAAACTGATTCAGAACAACCACTATGCCAAAGAGGATGTGGCTACACGCAGAGATGCTGTAAGCACTGCTGTCTGCTTTCCACATCAGACATAAAATCAAATACAATAGGCTTTCTTTGAAAATGTTTTCTCTCCTTGTTGCATTTATAGCTACTCAGCCGCCGCAATGCCCTGCATGACCGTGCTCAGTCTCGTCGTGCTGCCTTGGAGGACTCCTTCCACCTCCAGCAGTTCTTCAGGGACTCTGATGAGCTTAAGAGCTGGATCAATGAAAAGATGAAGACTGCTACTGATGAGGCTTACAAGGTAATTTGTGAAAGAAATTGATATTGTCTTCTCCCGATATTTGTGTCTCCCATTTTTTTGATGTTCATTTGTGCATTGTGATGTTTTCTTTTGTGTCTGTTTTCTCCATTGCTGAAATTCGGTGTCTCTGCTCTCCTGTCAACAGGACCCCTCCAACCTGCAGGGCAAGGTGCAGAAACACCAGGCCTTTGAAGCGGAGCTGTCTGCTAACCAGAGCCGAATCGATGCCCTGCAGAAGTCAGGCCAGGAGCTGCTGGATGGAAAGCATTATGCCTCAACTGAGGTTTCTGGTCACATGGAAGAAGTCAGCTCTCAGTGGAAAAAACTGCTGGAGGCCACTGAGCTCAAAGGTATAGTTTGGAGGAAAAGTGAACATAAAGATTTGATTTGAGCTGTGCACAGTGACAAAGTGCATGAAGAGTGGCAGGGCTTTTGTGTATTTTTGTGCACACACACAAAAGAACAAACAAAAGAAAAAAAACAAACTGCTGGATACCCATTGATACCCCCCCTCCACACACACACACACACACACACACACACACACACACACACACACACACACACACAAATGGCTAAATTGAGTTACCATAATACAGTTGTATTGTAGTTGATATCCACTCATCTTGGTGTTTTTTTTTTTTTTTAATTGAATGATTATCTTTAATGAAAACAGTGCAACAGTTAGAATTTTATTTATTTTTCTCTAAACCACACAGGGACAAAAGTCATTCAGTCATTCTACCATGGGAAAAGAACAACTCAAAGCAATTACTGTTACATTTCTGCTCATGATGAGTGAATGTAAACATCTGACCACAACTTTAGCTGAGGAATGGCTTATTTGAAGAGTTTCAGTCAGGTTTCAGAGCTCCCCACAGCACAGAAACAGCTTTAGTGAAGGTTACAAATGATCTTCTTATGGCCTCTGACAGTGGACTCATCTCTGTGTTTGTCCTGCTAGACCTCAGTGCAGCGTTCGATACTGTTGACCATAATATTTTATTACAGTGTTCAGGACATGCTGTAGGTATTACAAGTGTTTTGAATCATATCTATCTAATAGACTCCAATTTGTTCATGTAAGTGGAGAGTCCTCTTCGCACACTAATACTCATTATGGAGTTCACATGGTTCTGTACTAGGACCAATTCTATTTACATTATACATGCTTCCCTTAGGCATTATCATCAGAAGACATAGCATACAACTGTATCTATCCATTAAGTCAAATATACACCAATTAGTTAAAGTGTAGGAATGTTTTAAAGACCAGGTTATTGTACTTGGCCCTGACAATCTTAGAAATATGGTATCTAACCAGATGGCATTATCTTTGCCTCCAGTAACACGGTGAGGAATCTTGGAGTCGTTTTTACGAATATTAAACAAATATGTGGGACTGATTTCTTCTGTTTGAGCAATATCTCTAAAATGAGAAACATTCTGTATCTGAACTAGTTCATTGGTTCTAGTTTTTCCTTCCCACTGTCGCCAAAGTGCTTCCTCAAAGGGGGTCATATAATAGTTAGGGTTTTTTATTTTCTTTGTTGAGTCTTTATCTTGAGTTATTTAGCACTGTATAAATAAAAATGAATTGAACTGAATAGCTGGGCCATTAATGTACTTGGAAAGCCCATGAAAGAAAAGTCTGTCCCCGGTGATTCAGAACAACAGTCAGAGCTTTTTTTTTTTCTTCTTTAAAGGCATCAAGCTACGTGAAGCCAACCAGCAGCAGCAGTTCAACAGAAATGTAGAGGACATAGAGCTATGGCTGTATGAAGTGGAGGGCCACCTGGCTTCAGATGATTATGGAAAAGACCTGACAAGTGTTCAGAACCTGCAGAAGAAACATGCACTGCTGGAGGCTGATGTGGCAGCTCACCAGGTAACAAGCACTCAGCCCAAATTATGGAGCTCCCATACACTGCTTTGGTGAATGCGACACTAATATAAATGTGCCCATCAGGATCGGATTGATGGCATAACAATCCAGGCCCGCCAGTTCCAGGAGGCTGGCCACTTTGATGCTGACAACATCCGCAAGAAGCAAGAGGCTTTGGTGGTTCGGTATGAAGCTCTGCGTGAACCCATGGCTGCACGCAAGCAGAAGCTGTCAGACTCTCTAAGGCTGCAGCAGCTGTTCAGAGATATTGAAGATGAGGAGACTTGGATCCGTGAGAAAGAGCCCATCGCTGCCTCTACTAACAGAGGTAAAATCAGGCTAATTGTCTATGCAGCTCTAAGAAATTAAAGTTTGTAATTGGAGGTATATACATATTGAAAGTGATCATTTCAGAAATAAAGTTTAAACTGGAGCCTCATATTTCAGATCACTGGAGCTCCATAAAATGTTTCTCTGACGTTTTTTCTCAGGCAAAGACTTGATTGGTGTCCAGAACTTGCTGAAGAAGCACCAGGCTCTGCAGGCTGAAATCACAGGTCACGAGCCTCGCATTAAGGCTGTCACCCAGAAGGGAGAAGCTATGGTGGAGGAAGGTATTGATTTAAATCCTAAGATTCCTCTGTTGTCTTCAGTGAGATGATGGTGATGTTTAAATGCAAGTAAAATATCACTGCAACAGTGGAAAAAAAAAAACCAGCTGAGGTTTCATGGGTGTGGTGTCCAGGTCACTTTGCTGGTGAGGATGTGAAGGCTAAGCTGGCTGAGCTGCATGGGCGTTGGGACACTCTGAAGGCCAAGGCCTCCCAGAGGAGACAGGACCTTGAGGACTCTCTGCAGGCCCAGCAATACTTTGCTGATGCTAACGAGGCCGAGTCTTGGATGAGGGAAAAGGAACCCATTGTTGGGAGCACAGACTATGGCAAAGACGAGGACTCAGCTGAGGTACAGATTTTACAACAGAAGAATATACAGTGATGTGAAAAAGTTTTTGTCTAATATTTAAATATGTTCTGAAACATTTAAGTGTGGCAAACATACAAAGAAATAGGAAATCAGGAAGAGAGCAAACACTTTTCACACCACTGTAACTGTCACTACCAATGAATTATTGTTGTGCTGTTAAAGTTTAAAATCTTATGATGTAGTTTTGGGGGGTTTTGTTATTTTTTGTTTTGTTTTTCCTCTATTAAAAGTTAAAGCGGGCTTAAAGCTTCCAATTAGTTCCCTTTGTGAGAAATGTAGTTGTGCTGAGTTGTTTCTTCTCCACAGGCTCTGCTAAAGAAGCACGAAGCCCTGATGTCTGACCTGAGCGCTTACGGCAGCAGTATCCAGGCCCTGAAGGAGCAGGCCCAGTCCTGCAGGGTAAGTTTAAAAAGTCCCTGAATTCTCATCTGTTCTGAAGCATCACTGTCTATTCGCAGAACACAAATCGGTAACAAGTTTCTTTTAACTAAACAGCAACAAGTTGCACCAACCGATGATGAGACCGGGAAGGAGCTGGTCCTGGCCCTGTATGACTATCAGGAGAAGAGCCCACGTGAAGTTACCATGAAGAAAGGAGACATTCTCACTCTCCTCAACAGCACTAACAAGGTACGGCACTGTGAAGTAGTCAAGCATCAGTAAATATCGTAATTTAGTATCTTGGTCAAGGATATTGCAGATCTGGCATGCAGATTGCAGCAGCCAGGGATCAAACTACCAACCTTCCTATTAGTAGATGACCAGCTCTACTGCCTGACTCTCATCCACCCTGCCACATTACATACTAATGACTTCATCTCTCCCCTGCTGCAGGACTGGTGGAAAGTGGAGGTGAATGATCGCCAGGGCTTCGTTCCTGCTGCTTATGTGAAGAAGCTCGACCCCACCCAATCCTCATCCAGGGAGAACCTGCTGGATGAACATGGCAGCATTGCACTCCGCCAAGACCAGATTGAAAATCAGTAAGAAACCCACAGCCTGAACTCTTCTGTTTCAGAATCGGGTCCACTAATCCACTTTAACCTGTCTGCTCTGCACTTTAGTCTTTCTTTACTTCCATCCAGTTGTTTAACACTAATTACGTTGCTCCTGGCCCCTTGTCCTGTTTCCTCTGCTGTCCTATCTCTGTATTTAACTACTTAATCTTTTCTTGCTGTGCTTTCGCCTTGCCTTGCCGCTGTGCAGGCTTGTCACCAAGGAGGCCTGCAGCGTGTCTGTGCGCATGAAGCAGGTGGAAGAGCTGTGAGTAGGAACCAGTGCCCCTCTGCGTGTACTTGTGGTCGTGATACCTATAATAGATATCATCCATCACCCACCCCAAATACCATGTTGTGTGACACTGTATGTATTTCACCCCAGGCCTCTATTCAGTCCAGGATAGAAGCAGCTTCTGATGCACATCTGTTACATCCTTCTTATCCCAGGTTACCCTATAGGGATGTCAGTTTATGTTCTGCCCTACACACACTGGGATTTGATTGGTTCTTAGGTGTCTCAATGGATCAGTGAAATATTCAAAAATTATTTGAAATTTGTGTGACATATAAATTAACAGAAACAAACTGGCTTGTCGATGTGTCGGGGTTTAGTTTGGAACAACGTTACTACAGCTGTAACCCCAGAGGCTAGGTGCCTTGCTGGCACCTAGGTTTCACAAAAGTGGATGAAAAGTTATTAAAAGGAGCATACAGTATTTATGTCACTACTTTTATTTTACAGCAACATCCCAGAGCCTTATTAAAAATCTAACAAAGAAAACACAGCTCTCAAGGAAAAATGACCACACATTATTTTAACCATGTTCTTTATGATGCCTTTAAATTCAACAATAAAATGTGCTTATTTACTTTTAGATTGGTAGAAAATAAATAAGTAAAGAAGGATAAATGATTAAAAGAAAAAAAAATTAGTCTGACTGTGACCAATTAGGCTTTTTCCCTGACATTACGAATTTCCAATGTAATGCTTACTAAACTTCCCTGCTAAGCTAACACATCTCATCTTATTATCATTATAGTAATGTTGTTGAATAATCTAAACACTTCTTAGCCCTGCATGAAAGTGGCAACCTGTCCAAGGTGTGCTCTGCCTCTCACCCCATGGTAGCTGGGAGAGGGCCCCCCCCCCTCTTTTTATCAAGATTTTCTAGATGCTTTGGTCCTTAAACACTCCCCATCATCAGGATGATGCCTGCCCCCAGGTACTGGTTTTATTAGATTATTCAATGCATCTATAAAATGTCATGAAGACCAGAGAGAAATATGTGTGGATGTTTCCTGACACAAGAGTAAAACGTTGTGGAGAATGGGACCCCTTCATTACTACACTACTAAATAAATTTCTGTCAGCCATACCATGCAAGGCTTCCTTCTCATGTCCCATGTCTACAGACTCCAAACACAAAGCATGTCAGTGTCCACCCACTTTTTAAATTTTATTTCACTTTTTTAAAAATTAGTTTAGGTTTTTTTTCTTTTTCTAGTGCTTTACTTACATTCTCTTTCTTTAATGTTCTTTTTTTCAAGATATGGTACTCTGTTAGAGTTGGGGGAGAAGCGCAAGGACATGCTTGAGAAAAGCTGCAAGAAGTTTATGTTATTCCGCGAGGCCAACGAGCTCCAGCAGTGGATTCATGAGAAGGAGAGCACCCTCACTAATGAGGAGATGGGCTCTGATCTGGAGCAGGTTGAGGTTCTGCAGAAGAAGTTTGATGACTTCCAGAAGGTAATGTCTGTTGTTTTTTGTTTGTTTTGTTTTTTAAGCTTGATCCTTTTCCCAAAAATTCTACATGACTGTTGACTTAAAGTTATCTGAATTACTTGTATATGGTCTTTACTTGTATGTGAATTGTAAACACAACAATTCAGTGACCATATAACAACTAAATTTGGCCCATGCAGTAGGACAGTGATCCAGAGCACAGAAGCAAATCTACAAAAAACAAAGAAAAAAGCATAGAGGTGTTGCAAGGCCCAGTCAAAATTCAGAGCTCAACCCACTGAAATGCTGTGATTGGATGTTCAGAGAGTTGTGCAGAAGCAAATTCCTGCGAACTGAAGCAACACTGTAAAGAAAAGTGGGCAAAAAATTCCTCCACAACAGTGTGAGAAACACACAAATAATTAAAAGTTGTGTATGTATTTGAATTTGAACAGAAAGTGTATCAGAATCAGAATCAGAAAGGGTTTTATTGCCAAATGTTGAGCAGGTTTACAACATTAGGAAATTGCTGCGGTGCTTCAGTGCAAACATACTGTCATAAATTACGCTTAAATAGACATGAAAATAAAAATAAGAATAAGAATTAAAAGTGCTAAGTAGATAGATATATACATGATATATACATGAGTGCAGGTGGTGATCAGTGCCAAACATGGAATGATGCAGTGAACACAGCGTAGGGTCATGTGTTAGTGGTGGGAACAGTCATACGGTTATTGTTCATGAGTCCAACAGCAGAGGGGAAGAAACTGTTCTTATGGCGAGAGGTTCTGGTGCGAATGGACCGGAGCCTTCTGCCTGAGGGGAGCAGGTCAAACAGACTGTGTCCAGGGTGAGAAGGGTCAGCTGAGATCCGAGCTGCACACCCCAGTGTCCTGGAGGTGTACAGGTCCTGCAGAGATGGGAGTCTGCAGCCAATCACCTTCTCAGCAGAGTGCACAACACGCTGCAGTCTCTGTTTGTCCCTGATAGTGGCTCCAGCATACCACACGGTGATGGAGGAGGTGAGGAGGGACTCGATGATTGCAGTGTAGAATTGCATCATCGTCCGTGTTGGCAGGTTGAATTTCTTCAGCTGCCTCAGGAAGTACATCCTCTGCTGGGCTTTCTTAATGACGGAGGTGATGGTGGGCTCCCACTTCAGGTCCTGGGTGATGGTGGTACCCAGGAAGCGGAATGAGTCCACAGAGGTGATGAGGGTGTCAGTCAGGATGATGAGGGGGAGTGGGGCTGTGTGCTTCCTGAAGTCCACAATAATCTCCACTGTCTTCTGGGCATTCAGCACCAGGTTGTTGTGGCTGCACCAGGACACCAGACGTTCAACCTCCCTCCTGTAGGCAGACTCATCCCCGTCCGAGATGAGTCCAATAACGGTGGTGTCATCTGCAAACTTGATTAGCTTGACAGACTGGTGGGTGGAGGTGCAGCAGTTGGTATACAGGGAGAAGAGCAGAGGAGAAAGAACACAGCCCTGAGGGGAGCCGGTGCTGATGGTCCGGGAGTCCGAGACATTCTTTCCCAACCTCACATGCTGCTTCCTGTCCGTCAGGAAGTCAGTGATCCACCGGCAGATGGGATCAGGCACATTCATCTGGGAAAGCTTGCCTTGGAGATGGTCTGGAAGGATGGTGTTGAAGGCAGAGCTGAAGTCCACAAACAGGATCCTGGCGTAGGTTCCTGGGGAGTCCAGATGCTGCAGGATGAAGTGTAGAGCCATGTTGATGGCGTCATCTACAGACCTGTTGGCTCTGTATGCAAACTGCAGGGGGTCCAGGAGGGGGGCCGTGAGGGTCTTGAGATAGGAGAGAACCAGGCGCTCAAATGACTTCATGACCACAGATGTCAGAGCCACAGGTCTGTAGTCATTTAGTCCAGTGATCCTAGGTTTCTTGGGGACAGGGATTATGGTAGAGGACTTGAAGCAGGCAGGCACATAACATGCCTGCAGTGAGGAGTTGAAAATGCCAGAAAACACTGGGGCCAGCTCGTTTGCACAGTGTCTGAGGGTGGCAGGAGACACACCGTCTGGGCCGGGAGCTTTTCGAGCATTCAGACTCTTAAACTGCTTCCTCACACCTGCTTCATGAATATGAAGAGTTGTGGTGGGAGGAGGTGGTGTGAAATCCTCTTTTGTGTGGGGTGAGGAGGGGGTGTTGTAGGTGAAGTGTTTGAAGGTGGTGATGGCTCTATGGAGGGGGGAGAGGTGGGGGAATGAGTGTCCAAAGTGTCTCTATTGTTGGGGCCGTTGGAGGTGTGAAGGCTGCCTGATGGCTCGTCAAAACGGCAGTAAAAGTCGTTAAGGGTGTTGGCCAAGAGCAAGTCATCAGTGGAGTGGGGGGTTTTAGGCTTGTAGTTGGTGATATTCCTAAAACCTTTCCACACAGAGGCCGAGTCATTCTCTGAGATCTGCTGCTGCATCTTCTCAGAGTGCTGGTGTTTAGCAATGTCCACTTCTTTAGTGAACCTGTACTTGGCCTCTCTGTAGCAGTCCCTGTCTCCGCTTCTGAACGCCTTTCTCTTTTCCAGCCACAGCTTTTTGAGTTTAGGAGTAAACCAGGGTTTGTCATTGTTATAACTCACCCTGGTGCGTGATGGCACAATGCTGTCCTCACAGAAGTGGATATAGGAGGTGACAGTGTCCGTAAACTCGTCCAAGCTGTTAGAAGCAGCCTTCATTGTGTCCCAGTCTGTAGACTCCAAACACGTGCGAAGCTCCTCCACAGCCTCGTTGCTCCACAGTTTTTTGGTCCTCACGACAGGTTTGGAGAGCTTCAGCCTCTGTCTGTGCGCGGGGATTAGGTGGATCATGACGTGGTCAGAAAGTCGGAGTGAAGCGCGGGGCACCGCACGATAGGCCCCGCTGATCGTGCTGTAACAGTGGTCTAATGTCCTCTCCTCTCTGGTCGGGCATTTAATATACTGCTTGTATTTGGGAAGTTCATGGCTCAGATTGGCTTTGTTAAAGTCCCCAAGAGCAATGATGAGAGAGTCCGGGAATGTCCGCTCCATGTGCAGTATCTGCTCCGCGAGTGCGCACTGAGCTGCCTGCGCATCCGCATCTGGCGGGATGTAAACAGCGGCCAGGATGAATGAAGAAAACTCCCGCGGAGAATAAAACGGTTTGCAGTGAATAAAAAGGTATTCCAGAGAGGAAGAGCAGTGCTGAGCAATCACTGTTACATCTGTGCACCAGCCACTATTAATGTAGAAGCAGACACCTCCACCTTTGGTCTTACCAGAGAGAGAGGCCTGCCGGTCCGCGCGAAGCAGATGAAAGCCCTCCAGCTTGAGCGCGCTGTCCAGGATGTCCTCACAGAGCCACGACTCCGTAAAACATAAGACACAGGAGGAGGCAAAGTCTCTGTTCATGCTTCTCATCAGGGCCAGCTCGTCTATCTTATTCCTGAGTGAGCGTACATTGGAAAGGAAGATCCCAGGAAGAGCAGTTCGCAGTCCGCGTCTCCTCAGACGCACGAGTGCGCCGGCTCGCTTACCTCTCTTTCGGCGTCTCACTTTCCTGATCAGAGTCTGCAGTAAATCTGCCGCAGATGCGACAAATATTGGAAGTAAATCCACAGGTGTTGTAGTCCTGTAGTTAAGAAGCTCTTCTCTGGTGTAAGAATATCCAGAGGAGTGCCCAGACACAGAAGTTATGCACAAAAACAAAACAGAAGTAACGCACTGAAGCACCAGGGCATCCATACGCGGCGCCATCTTGGATCCAGTTTTTTGTATGACACTGTTCTTTCTCTCTTTCCAGGACCTCAAGGCCAATGAGTCTCGTCTGAGGGATATCAACAAAGTGGCTTCAGAGTTGGAGTCTGAAGGCCTTATGGCTGAGGAGGCCCCCATGGTTCAGGCTCAGGTAGGTGCTACCTCTATGGATCGTATGTTATGTCACATAAATGAGCCATAATTAGCTGTCCTTTAAAAAAACGTTTTTTTTTCTCCTCATCTCCAGCAACAAGAGCTGCTTGGTGCTGCTCCTGGCAAGGTTGGTGTAGTTTCTGTTATTTATATTTGCATCCACTATAATAATTAAGACATTTTTTAGATATCATAGCAGTGTGCTTACTTGTATGTCTCATTTGTTGAACAGGATGAAGCGGATTCTAAGACTGCATCTCCATGGAAGGTAAGCTCTAACTAACAGTAATTGGCCTCAAGACCTCCTCAAACCTTCAAGATGATCTTGTAAAGAACATGCATCACCTGAAAATACTTGGCAGCTAATCAGTCTTGATTTGATACTGTAACCATGCATGACTGCTCAGTGTTTGATACTTGTGTACCTGTTTCCTGCAATCATGCCCAGAATTACATTTTACTAGCATGGGGCATGATGACTCATGACTTTGTAGAATATGATTAGACATTGATGAGACAACTGAAGAGCTTGGAAACTCGTAATTTATTCCTAAGATCCTTTGTAACGGTTTTCATGTCTCGGGATGTCTCGATTGTAACAAAAACAGTGCTTGATTCATTCTCCTCCAGCCATGGTTGCAGTGCTAGTGAATGGTGTCTCAGTTGGTCTTGTGAGAACCAAGATTAACCCCGGGATTTTCCATAACGCTCTTGACTGGTGTGGTGTTTTTTTGTGTCCTTCCCTCCATGTCCATGTTTGGTTTACCTTTGACTTTAGAATATACGCTTGGCTGTTCAAACAACGGCTAACTTTAATACAATCAAGGTAAGATAAACAAGTCCAATCCAACCACTCTGCGCATTGTGATCAGAAACACTAACCATACTGTGATAGTGTCACATGATCTATCCCCTCATGTTCACTGAAACCTGACTTCAGTATGAGCAGTGTTCCTTTTGTTTTTTTTAACACAATGCTTCCCGCATCATTTGTCCTGTCCTGGTCCTAATTATTGTTGCTGTAATATGAATGACATAATGCATAAGTTATGCTAAACCTGTCATGTTCTTTGTTTGTAATGTTCTTACCATGCACCAGTCCTGTGCATCTCATCTCCATCATCCACCTACTTTTGTTTGTCCATCGCTGTCTGTGCTCATCAAATACTCAGTGCAAAGTAGCACAAATTGAGCACATTATTTGCATGATTGTGCTTGAGTGAAATATGTTTAATCTAGCTTTCCTTGTGTCACTGTTAAACTGATCTTGAAATGTATCTGTTAGTGTGAATGACTTTGACCCTCTTAGCCACTTTTCCACCAAAAGTGCAAAAAAATTCTCTTTTCAGGAGCTCCTTTCAGTCCACTGATGTTCTGTGTTTACACTCTAGCCTCAAGATCAGTATATTTTATACGGTCTAACAGCAAATGCTTAACCAGTTAGATAACTTCGTCTTTGCAACCCCAAAGCTTATGAATTATCATAAAGTACCAACCTGTAATTGTGAGCTTTTGGGGATGGAAAGTAATTTCTCTGGAACTGATTTGGATTTCTGGCCCTGCCGCAGAAGCACTGAGGGTGTTGTGGAAACGTGGCTTAGTTAGGCGCTTTCAGACTGCAGGAGCTTAGGTCCTAAAACTATTGTAGGAAGTTCCCCTTTTCTTTCACCTCGGAGGATTTTAACTTACCTTTACTCAAGATGTGATTGAAGTCCAGACTTTGAATAGAAGCAGAATAGAAACAGAATAACTGTTTAAGATTTGTAGCTATTTCTATGAAGGCCACCATAGTTAGTTAGTATATAAATATACAAATATATTTAAAACATAATTTTGAATGAACACTGTTTTTTATTATGTGGATGAAAATGAATGCCTAACATCGAGATGCTCTTGGCAACTTTTTTGCTGTCTCCTATAGGCTGAAAAACAAAAATAAATCTAAAGATTTCCTCCTTTACTTGAATCTACGTCTCTTCGTACCTTATATTGAGAGTTGCCATACTACTTTTTAATAGTTTGACCTAAAATCCAGTCAAAATATTAAATGAAATAGGAAGAATTAACAATTTTGACTCATCAAAGCTAAGACTTTTCTTCTCGTTACGTGCGTTGTTGTCGTCACCCCGGTGAGAGGTAGGGCAATGTTGACCCCGAAGTTTGTGAATGTGATAACTCAAGAATCATAGTTGTGACGTAGGATTCTTAAATTAATACCATAGGTGCATGTACTAGGAGGCTGAGGGTAAACTGGCAGCTGCAGGTATTTTTATTTATTTTTTGGCTATGATTGGCATCCACATAAAAGAAAAAGGATTTTGGAGAAATGGAAGAAGCTGAAAAAGCATTACAAGGAAGCGAGACCACAAAAGTTGTTTGTAAAGCCGTCTGTGCTTTACACATGTCACAATAAGTGGATAACATCATTAAATTACAACCAAACCAAACATGGATTGAACTTCCTTTTCAGGCCAGTCGTCATCAAGCCCATAAAGCACAATAAACACACAGCATGCTCCTTCTTGTTGTAGGGCCAACTGCAACCTGTTGTGTCACATTGGTTTTCCTATTTTATTGCAAATCCAAAATAAAAAGCACTTAGAGTTGTGCTCCCAGTGAGCCGTTACCCTCTAGGCAACTGTTCTGTCTGAAAGCGCCTCTTGTTTAGCGTATGCTCATTTCAATTGGTGTACTGCAACTCATCTCAAATGTTACCACTAATGTGAGAAAAACATGCTCCAGACACAGGGAGCAGTGTGTGGGATGAGTGCTGTTTAATATTGTATGTTATGTGCAGGAGCTGAACAACCGCTGGCGATCCCTGCAACAGCTGGCTGAAGAAAGGAGCAACATGCTGGGCAGTGCACATGAGGTGCAGCGGTTCCACAGGTACAAATCCAAAGTGGGATATCGCCTGTGATCATCAGTCATCGAGTTCACTCTCTGCTTTGTGTTATTTATTAGAGAAACAGGCTTTGGAACATTTTGTCAGCTACAACAATTAACTTGAGTTGTGTTGTGTGTCCTAAGGGATGCTGATGAGACTAAAGAGTGGATTGAGGAGAAGAACCAGGCCTTGAACACTGACAACTACGGTCACGACTTGGCCAGTGTCCAGGCTTTGCAGCGCAAACACGAGGGCTTTGAGAGAGACCTGGCTGCCCTGGGGGATAAGGTCAGATTTACTTTTAGTAATTTTAAGCCTGAAATCTTGTATTTATTTTTTATTAATTTTCCCATTTCTCTACTTAGGTTAACTCTCTTGGAGAGACAGCAGAGCGCTTGATCCAGTCTCACCCTGAAGCGGTGGATGACATCCAGGAGAAATGCACAGAGCTGAACACTGCCTGGAGCAGCCTGGTGGGACGTGCTGACCAGCGCAAAGACAAGCTTGGCAATTCCCATGACCTGCAGCGTTTCCTCTCTGACTTCAGGTGGGGGCGGGACTGCTGGATCCAAAAATGTTTAACTTTTTTGAGGAAAGCGATGTCTTAGAGATATGCAGGGTTTTGACTGACTGCAATTCTTTACTGTGCATAGAGATCTCATGTCCTGGATCAATGGCATCCGAGGATTAGTGTCCTCAGAGGAGCTGGCTAAGGATGTGACTGGAGCCGAGGCCCTTTTAGAAAGACACCAGGTATCAAATATTTAGTCTTGTTCTTTCTTTGCGTGTTTTCCGATATAAGTTATTGCTTAACTCTAACTCTGTCTTCTTTCTTGTTTGTTTTTCTCTCTCCAGGAACACCGTACAGAGATTGATGCTCGGGCTGGTACTTTCCAGGCATTTGAACAGTTCGGACAGCAGCTGCTGGCTCGAGGCCACTATGCTAGTCCTGAGATTCAGCAAAAACTCGAGGCTTTAGACCGTGAGCGCGCTGATCTGGAGAAGGCCTGGGTGCAGCGCCGCATGATGTTGGATCAGTGCCTAGAACTCCAGGTAATGACATCCTTGGACATGAAGCAGACAGTTAAAGACCATATTTCAGCCACTGAAGGTTGTTTGTCCATCCACAGCTTTTTAACAGAGACTGTGAGCAGGCTGAGAACTGGATGGCAGCTCGTGAAGCCTTCCTCGCCAGTGATGACAAGGGTGATTCCCTGGACAGTGTGGAGGCCCTCATTAAGAAACATGAAGACTTTGACAAGGCCATCAACGTTCAGGTCAGTGAGGCATTTCGTTGCTCCGTGAAAGCTTTGAAAACCGACTGCTATTACCCTTTTTTGTCTTGATCATTAAATCCTGGCTTGATTTACAGGAGGAGAAGATTGCTGCTTTGCAGTCTTTTGCTGACCAGTTGATTGGAGCCGACCATTATGCCAAACCTGAGATTCTTAACCGCCGCAATGAAGTTCTTGACAGGTAGAAAACGTGGTTGTTAAACTTGATCACTGACACAATCCTAATTTTGTTTATCTACAGATGCTCAAGTTGTGTGATAAAGTAGTTTTGTGGACAGTTGCATTTGCATTGGGAAGTTGTTGCTTGCACTACAAAAGGGGAGCTTAATTCAAAACGCACAGACGTTAATGACGCCGCGAAATAGAAATAAAAAAATAAGACGCACCTGAGAAAAAGCAGGAGAAACATTTGGAGTTTCTAAATTCACAGCTTGTAAAATAATGAGGAAGCAATAACACAAGGTGTGCTGTGCAACAGAACAAGGCCTGGACTCCCATAGAAAACAAAAGGACTGTTTCCATGGTTGAAAAAAGAAAAGTCTCTGCTATGATAAATAACTTCCAGTTGCATTGTGTCAGGAGATGAGCACGGTTGTGTGTTATCCTGTGCAGAGCCTACACACAGCTCTGTGGGCCATTGTCTACATTTTGTAACTGTCGTAACATATTTACAACCAAGGTTCTGTGGTCTATTCTTGCTTGTGCTGGTGGTAGTCCTTCAGCCACCTGCAAAGAAGAGTGCAGTTACAACAGACGAAGCGCTGAAGTGAAACCAGTATTTGACCTACTCACAGTCAAGGGTCCCAAGGATTTTTGAAGGACATTTGTGGAGGTGTCAGTGGACTCTCCATATGAAAACACCTACACTAATGGCACAACAGATGAAAATGCCCTAAAGATAATGCATTGCCTTATTTTTATTTATTTTTTTCATCCCCTCAAACTGATTTAAAAAATGGCGACACAAACAAATCGGTCAGCTTTGGAATGTAAATGGAAATAGAGGCCTCTGAGTTGAATATTCTCACTTTCTAATGAACACAAAAAACTTGATTTTATGAGCTAATTCATTGTTATGACAGAACGACCACTACAGCTTTGCAGTTTATACACTGTGTACATATCATAACTTAAATTATATAGTCTTCTAACGCTGGGCTTAAACTCGTCTGAAGAACGATATTCTCATTACTCCCTACATCTTAAAATTCTTGAGTACTTTATTTTCTTAATGTCATCTTGAATTGTACCATTACTTATGATGAGGTGATAAGAAAAGCTACATTTTCTTTGTTCACATATCAGCATCAAGAATCTGCCAAACAAACCCGTGGCGGATTCTGTAAAATGTTTGTGTGCTGTGTTTGAGCTTGCCTTTAAAGGCTAATTTAATGATGTTTGAAAGGTGGCGCCGGCTGAAGGCACAGATGATCGAAAAGCGCTCCAAGCTGGGTGAATCCCAGACCCTGCAGCAGTTTAGTCGTGATGTGGATGAAATTGAGGCTTGGATCAGTGAGAAACTACAGACTGCAACTGATGAGTCTTACAAGGATCCCACCAACATCCAGGTACGCACTTGGGAAACCCGACTCGGAGCTGAAGCTCTGCTGAACATACAGAACGAGTTTTAAATGGGAATGTACATCTCACATATGGATTTAGTGAAGAAATATGAGATAATTTACTTACGTTCTAAGGCAAGGGGCTAATCCAAATATAAACATTGTTTGTCTGTTTTGCCTTGTTGATACTCTTTACCTGATCCCTTCCAGTGCCCTGTCTGCAGTAAGACTGAATCTTTCTCTCACTCTTATTTTGTTTTTATAGCTGTCCAAGCTGCTGGTAAGTCTGAGTAGTGTGTCAGCTGACTAACAAGCAAGCAGAATATCTGCTGTGTGTCTATGTCTGTGCTATGTGTGTAGACACAATAGAGCGCGATAAGCATTCCAACCATCCTCATCCAGCACTGTTGAGTGCCAGCTTCTTTTCACTTGAGTTTCAATTCAACTCATTCATTCTTCTTTAATTCTGTGTTAATTTTGTACTTTATCCCAGGTTAGTTTATCAAAGACTGCTGGTTGGTGGGTGTGACTTCCACTTTTATGTTGATTTCTTGGTTGAGGAGCTATTTTAAGCTTGCTTCAGATGTTTAAATCCAGACTCAAACTGATTAGAGTAATGATTAGATAGCACTACATACTGATAGCTGTGGAATTTTCCACTGGTGCCATTGCATCTCTTCAGAGCAGCTGTAAAGGAAACGGATGGATATAAACAAGAAGCAACTTTGTAGCGACTCCTCCCCCTCTATATTTCCTTAAAGTCAGGTCCGTTGCAGACATTGCTGCCATTTTGTGTTGTTTACTCACTTGTTTTATGTGTCTGTCAGTGTCTTGACACATTGCCTGTCATAGTTGCTTTTAGGTTTTTTTGTGTCCTTGTACATTAAAGTGTTTCCGTTACAATAATTATATAAACAAATTTACTTCTGACGTTGATATCGACTGCATAGCAGTTCGTTGGCTTTAATTTTGGCTTTTGCATTGAATGTAAGTATGAAAGCATTGCTGCGTTAAATGACTGTGAAGCTGTGAGCTGTAAATATTTCCACCGTTAATAAGGATGATGTAGTTCTAATGTTGTGGTTCTTTCCCCATCTGTGTCCACCATCAGAGTAAGCATCAGAAACATCAGGCGTTTGAGGCCGAGCTGCACGCCAATGCAGACAGAATTCGTGGAGTCATTGACACAGGCAACGCCCTGATCCAGAGAGGAGCCTGTGCCGGCAGCGAGGATGCAGTCAAGGTGCATTTATCAAGTGTGCATACTGTGGAACATTTCACCTGTCAGCACCTGTACATGAATGTCATGATTATAGTGACCAAAATGAAGACTATTAGTAGAACGTGTTTAAATAGCATGATGCTGACCATTTTATTTCACCAGATTTTACAGTGAACAAGAAAATGTCCTGTGCAAATAAGGGTTAGAGAATAGAACATATTAAATATTGAAAATAATCATTTGTTTTTGTTTTTTTTAATGAATGTGAAGCCGATCCCTCACATTGATTTCCACTTCTCTGAACAGAACATACATGGCAGCATCATTTTATGTCAAAAAACGGAGATCTGATGTACAAACCTATAAGCTGTACCTGTCTGTTGCGTAGGCACGTCTCAGTGCTTTGGATGAACAGTGGCAGTTCCTCGTCAACAAATCTGCAGAAAAGAGCCAGAAACTCAAAGAGGCCAACAAGCAGCAGAACTTCAATACTGGCATCAAGGACTTTGACTTCTGGCTCTCTGAGGTAACAATCTACTTGCCGACTATAAACACTGGTACTAACAGAAATTAGATGATCTCAAAGACTGATGCATGGTGTTGTTTCTCAGGTGGAAGCCCTTCTTGCCTCAGAGGATTATGGAAAGGATCTGGCTTCAGTCAACAATCTGCTGAAGAAACACCAGCTGCTGGAGGCTGATATTTCTGCCCATGAGGTACACAGCTCATTTTTTTATATAAATGTATATCATTCTCTACACAATACATAGTAGTAAAGACTCCCTCTGACTGGGTATTCTGCTACTGTAATAAATCAGTAATTTCAAACGCAAGTTGTCTAGAATAAAATATAGTGAAGTTCTCTCACCATATTTTTTCTGCTTGCAGGATCGTCTGAAGGATCTGAACGGCCAGGCCGACAGCCTGATGGCCAGCAATGCTTTCGATACTACTCAGGTGAAGGACAAGCGTGATGCTGTCAACGGCCGCTTCGCTAAAATCAAGAATATGGCAGCCAGCCGTCGTGCTAAACTAAACGAATCCCACCGCCTGCACCAGTTTTTCAGAGACCTGGATGATGAAGAGTCTTGGATCAAGTAAGAAAGTGCCCTATGTTGATATTATTTCTATGAGGAGACTCTCCACTTAAACATGTGAAATTCTGCCGGTGTCCCACACAGAGAGAAAAAGCTACTTGTGAGTTCGGAGGACTATGGACGTGATTTGACAGGAGTACAGAATCTGAGGAAGAAACACAAGAGGCTGGAGGCTGAGCTTGGAGCCCACGAGCCAGCCATCCAGGTAGAATTTGTCATATTCATTCTTTAAGATTTTTCTACTTAGCCTAAGGAAAATTAAGCGATCCAGATATTATACAGTACCGCTGGTTTCATATTTTCTTTTCAAAATATGAAACCAGCTGACTTTTTTTTATTTCCTTTTAAATCTGTTTTAGTCCCTTCCACAGGGGGAAAATGATCCAAGGCTAGGTTATGACTAGATGGGTGGCACGGTGGTTAGCACTGTTGCCTCACAGCAAGAAGGTCCCGAGTTTGCATGTTCTCCCCATGTTTGCGTGGATCTATCCGGGTACTCCAGCTTCCTCCCACAGTTCAAAGACATGTAGTTAAACTCTGAAGGGTTTACTCTAAATTGCCACATTGTGAATTTGTCAATTATGCTGTAAAATTCTTGTAGAATGCCTGATTGGATCTGTGTTGTGTGTGTGTTCCAAGTCTGTGCTGGACACTGGGAAGAAGTTGTCAGATGACAACACTATTGGCCAGGAGGAGATCCAGCAGAGGCTCGCCCAGTTTGTTGACCACTGGAAAGAACTTAAGGACTTATCTGGAGCGAGGTGGGCTCCCTGGGTTACACAGATTCACCCAACTCACACACACACACTCTTACACATCTGCTTTTGTCTGTGTTTGTGGTCCCAGAGGAAAGAGGCTTGAGGAATCGTTGGAGTACCAGCAGTTTGTGGCGAATGTGGAAGAAGAAGAAGCCTGGATTAATGAGAAGTTGAATCTAGTGGGAAGTGAGGACTACGGAGACACACTTGCTGCTGTGCAGGTGCTTCATTGTTACACTATGTTGCATAACAGATCCTGAAATGAGGCTTGTGGATGGGTTTTACTGATTGTAACTGAAAATTATTGTTTTTAACAGGGTTTACTGAAAAAGCATGAAGCATTTGAGACTGATTTCACTGTACACAGAGACAGAGTGAATGATGTGTGTGCTAACGGAGAGGAGCTCATCAAGAAGGTACCTGCTGTGCTCCATACCGAGTAAAAACACTGTTTTGCAAATATATCAAGCAGTAGAGCTGAAGAAAAGTTCCCAACATGGCTTTTGTGTATTTGCAACAGAACAATCATCATGTGGACAACATCAGTGCCAAGATATCAGCTCTGCGAGGAAAAGTGTCTGAGCTGGAGAGGGCTGCAGCACAGAGGAAGGCCAAGCTGGACGAAAACTCTGCCTTCCTGCAGTTCAACTGGAAGGCCGACGTTGTGGAATCCTGGATCGGTACAATAACAGTTTATTCAGTCTCTTCTATAAAAGTCTATCGTGAATATGTGACAAAGTACGATATAGATGCCAGTATAGTTCTACTTTTAGTGTACACCTTCCAAGTGTTTAATAAGAGATGATAGTCATTGTACTCAGTTTTTAGTGTTAATCCTGATTAAGCAATATCTTTCATATTTTTTCTTCAGTTACAGTTTTAGTTTCATGCTTTTTGTCACCCGAGTTTACGATGGGTGTGTATGGGATGGCATGTTGGCTGTTTCAGTGAGAGGACCAACTGCTCGAGTTTCAGAAATGATAAAAATTAATCTTAAAAATTTCTTTCAACTGCTGCTGTGTCCAGCTTTCACTCTACAGCAGTCGTTTTAGCCTCAAAACATGGCCACCACTGCCCACTTTCCAACGATGCTTTTCTAGAAGTTATAACTTTGTAAACTTTTTGAACTGTGTGGATCCAAGTGAAGGGAGTAACCGTAATTTCTAACCGACTGATAGAGATCTATTGTATTTTCAGTAAGTAGTTTCTCTCAGCAGCACTTTTTAACCACATTTTTAACACCAGGAATATTAAAAAAAATGTTTTGTAGAACAAGTCCTTGAGACTTTCACCTTGATAGGAGTTGTGGTCTTGAATTTAGAAGCAGTTTTTCAGCAGGTGCACTGAGGCAGATTTGACAGGGATTTGTCACAGAGTAACAGTATGTCAGTAGTTACTGCTGTCTAACCGAAAGCTGTTGGCTCCATTTTTATCATTCTGATTGGCACATGAACTTCAGGGCTATTTTTCATTGGTGGATTTGTCTTCAGCCGACAGCTGGTTCAAATCTGGCCAATTGGAGGCGGTTCATGAATTTTAGAATTTACTTTTCTAACCCGATGATTAGAAGTGAAGTCATTTACCTGTCAGTATTTTTCTAATGTACATTTTAAAGATATTCATCCACTTCTGTGTGAACTTGGGCTTTCAACAGTTCTGAACTTTGGCTTTCAGGTGATGATTTGGTCTATTTCAGCTCATTCAACTTTTTTTTCCACCAAAGCTTCAGCAATTATTTTTCTTTAGGAAATGCATTCTGTAGTTTCCTGCGTTACCATAATTTATAACTTGCACTTTGTGTTCAGGTGAGAAAGAAAACAGCCTGAAGACTGACGACTATGGCAGAGACCTGTCCTCTGTGCAAACGCTGCTTACCAAACAGGTCCGCCCTCACCCAGAAAAGTTCCCTGTTTTTCATCCACACCATTTTGTTGTTTTGTTCATCAGTGCTCTGTGCTGGGCCTTGCTGTTTGTCATTTGTATTTCATATATGGATTTGGATGAGCAGATTGCCATCAATTCTATAACACTGCAGATGGAAATAGCATACATCCTAGACTAGTGCAATCCTGATCTTTTTGTATCTCTATGTACAGGAGACATTTGATGCTGGCCTGCAGGCCTTCCAGCAGGAGGGCATCACCAATATTACAACTCTGAAAGACCAGCTGCTGGCTGCCAAACACGTCCAGTCAAAAGCCATCGAAGCTCGTCACGCTTCCCTAATGAAACGCTGGAATCAGCTACTGTCGAACTCTGCTGCACGCAAGAAGAAGCTTCTGGAAGCCCAGGAACATTTCAGAAAGGTAAATAAATGTTTTAAGTTCCCCTCTCAAATCAGAGCATTTTATCAATCCCGAGGGACTTATCTTTAAGTTTGACTCATTTTAAGGATCCTGTCTTCTCTCCTCCTTCTCTAGGTCGAAGACTTGTTCTTGACATTTGCTAAAAAGGCGTCAGCCTTTAACAGCTGGTTTGAGAATGCTGAGGAGGATTTGACAGACCCTGTGAGGTGCAACTCTCTGGAGGAGATCAAAGCTCTGCGTGAAGCCCACGAGGCTTTCCGTTCCTCACTGAGCTCAGCTCAAGCCGACTTTAACCAACTGGCAGAACTGGACCAACAGATCAAGAGCTACCAGGTGGTGTCCAATCCCTACACCTGGTTCACCATGGAGGCCCTGGAGGAGACCTGGAGGAACCTGCAGAAGATCATCAAGGTTCTCCATGATAGAATATGTACTCCTTACATTCACAAATGCACTTCTGCACTTCTTCTGTTGGCTATTCCAATGAAACCTCTCCACGTGTATATCGTTTCTTACCAGCAAACTTTGATTTAGCTTTATACTTTTCTGTTTATTGGAAATATTCTACAATATACAAACTATCTGCCTTATCTTCCTCTTTAAACCAGCTCACTCTGCCATTTCTTAATTTATGTCTGAACCATCATTGCTTCGCATCTTTGTACACATGCAAAGATGTGAAGTGTGCACACAGACAATGGTGGTGTAGTGTAGATTTGTGTGCCTTCAGTTCAGTTTAACTGTTGCGTTCTCCGTAAATGTGTGTAGGAGCGTGAGCTAGAGCTGCAGAAGGAGCAGAGGAGGCAGGAGGAAAACGACAAGCTGCGTCAGGAGTTCGCGCAGCACGCCAACGCCTTCCACCAGTGGCTACAGGAGACCAGGTAAAGGATGTGCTTATCCAGCTGACCCTCTGATTCATGTGGCGTTTGTGCTGTGTGGCTCAGGCTGCTTTATCAGAAGTGTTCAGTAATCTTGTGGTTTTAGAAGACAGGCTGTCTCAGTTACATGATTTGAAATGCTGCTAGTGACTGAAGTTTGTGTAAAGGTGCTCTCTGCATTGTTGCATGTCTGTGTTTGTGCTGAGGTAATATTAGGTAGATTTACACAAAGCATGTCGACCTGTGGTACGTTGGCAAGTAAGCAAGTGTGATGCTGTATTGTCATCTCATGTTGTTAACGTGTATTTCTCTCTCTCTTTGTCCCTCCTTCCTCGTCGCTGCTTGGGATCACTGTGCTAATCAGGACATATCTTCTGGATGGGTTAATATCACTTAAACTTTTCTTATGATTAAGTGTGTGTGGGTGTGAAAGTGATGTAGGATGTGAAAGTAAATCTTGATCTCAAAGGTGGGTGATGTTTAGAAATGATCTCCTTCCATGTTTTTGTGTGCTGTCTAATCTCTAGTTCTTCCTGCCCCATCCTCTTCTGAATAGCATATCAGTGTCTATCAGTAACAAATTGCTGATAATCTTTCTGGGAGGTCAACCTCTTTCAAGCCTTGCTCTTGTTTCTGGGGCTTTCTCTTATCCCCATAGTGCCCTTAGGGCTGTGACCTCATGCACTTAGGCTTAAAAGAATAGCACACTGAGCCCTGGTGTGCTCAGCAGCACCTAGCTACTCCACTAACACTCCTCACTCAGTCCTTAAACTTTAAGCACCAGGCAGCTCTGCTTTCAAACAGTAGTCTGTTCCCGTGTACAACAGGTAAGGAAACTGCAAACAGTTTGAATCCATAATCTGCTACAAATTAAAATGCCTGCTCACACATGCGGCACCTTTTTATAATTAGACAGATGAGCTGTCAGTGGAGGATGAATAGGGCCAATCTGTGAGTGTATTGCTATTTCTAGCAGTGCAGTCAATCTATACCAAACTCTGGAGCTACAAAAAACGAAACAACGATGGAAGAGCCAAAAAGTGTAGTTCATCTAATGGCCACTTGAGTCTGCTTCCACAGACTACCAATTTTACAGCAGAAATATACACGTTTACCTGGAAGCACGAACCATTTTCATCTCTGAATAGTTTCAGAGGTTCTTGGTCTTCTACATTGGCACTGTCAAAGTAACAGAGTGAAACATCAATGCAAGAATTACCTCAAAGTTAGTCTTTGATTTTAATGTGTTGTGGCTGATGAATGTATATTCACACAAACATGAAGTGTACTTCTCATGCATGCATGCAGTGACTTTAGGGTCCACATCATTCCCTGTAACAGAAAACTGATTGTCACACTGATGATCCGCTGCAGTTTCCACTCCTCTTTGCATGGTTTGGATTATCATTAAATTTATATTATGAAAGCTGCTCTTCTGTGTGGCAGTTAAGTCAGCATAAAAATGCTCAACTTTCAAATGGGAGGAAAACAGTTTGATCTTAGAGGTGACGGCCCAAATTATACATTAAAGACGCTGAATTATTTGGATCTGCAAACACTGTTTGGTGCATCATTTAGAGCAGCGGTCTCCAACCTTTTTTGCGCCACGGACCGGTTTATGCCCGACAATATTTTCATGGACCGGCCTTTAAGGTGTCGCGGATAAATACAACAAAATAAAACTAGTACCGGTACCGAAAAAAAGAAAAATTATTCATGACACACGTGAAAAGACCAAGGAAAACCGAGTAAACGATAAAAATGATAACAAAATAATGCTGAAAACCGATAAAAACCCTGAAAACCATACATTTCACACCCGAGCCTCAACTATTGCGGCCCAGTACCAAACGACTCACGGACCGGTACCGGTCCGAGGCCCGGGGGTTGGGGACCGCTGATTTAGAGTGTTTTTTGTGGGAACACTGGGTGTAGAAGAGTGTGTGCAATCCTATTAACAGAGTGTGTGTGAGATTGTTTCCAAACATTATCTACGTTTCTGCTTTTATAATAACTCCTTGTTGCTGTCAGGTCATGTATGGTGGAAGAGTCCGGTACCCTTGAATCCCAACTGGAGGCCACCAAGGTAAATACTCATGGATAGGTTGTTTGATTTTTGGGGTTTTCTTACTATTATTACAGCAGGGGTGTCGAATCCCAGGCCTCAAGGGCCGGTGTCCTGCAGGTTTTAGACCCTGGGTCAACACACCTGAATCAAATGATTAGTTCATTACCAGGCTTCTGGAGAACTTCAAGACATGTTGAGGAGGTAATTTAGCCATTTAAATCAGCTGTGTTGGATCAAGGACACATCTAAAACCTGCAGGACACCGGCCCCTGAGGCCTGGAGTTCGACACCTTTGTATACACGTTCTTCACTTTACAACAGGGGTCTCAAACTCCAGTCCTCGAGACCTGGTGTCCTGCAACTTTTCCATGTGTCTCTGTTGCAACACATACAATACAATTAGTAGGTCATTAGCAAGACTCTATAGAACTTGACTGCATGCTGAGGTGGCAGTTCAGCCATTTGATTCATGTTACAGCAGCTCATGAGTGAATGAACATAGTGCAATAAAAGTACACTTAAATTTATTTGAGTAGTGTTAGGGGTTGCCACTTCAGCATGCAGTCAAGTTCTGTACTCTTGCTAATGACCTACTGAGTTTATTCAGGTGTTTTGCAACAGGGACACATGGAAAACTTGCAGGACACCAGCCCTCAAGGACTGGAGTTTGAGGCCCCTGCCTTACAATATAAGGCCCCTTGACACTGTTGGTGATTTGGTAAATCATCATTAAAAAGAAAAGAAAGAAAAGCAGAAGTAATAAGCAGCTATTTAACTGCTAATGAACTCACAACTTCCCTTGTGAGTTACTCATTGATGTCACTAGATATAGATTTCCTAGTCACTTTAGTGAGTGTGATGAGGCACACTCACTGTCAAGTCTTGAAGCAAGATGGGCATGTTAGTTTCCCCTTAATTATGCTTATTGTTCAGAATTAGGTTGATAATAAACACAGACTAAAATCAGAAAGGAAATGCATTGTTAAGCATCGCACAGTTGTTTGCAGCTTTTATTGAGGGGTGTGTGTGTGTGTGTGTGTGTGTGCACAGCGTAAGCACCAGGAGATCCGTGCTATGCGCAGCCAGCTGAAGAAGATTGAAGACTTGGGTGCAGCTATGGAAGAGGCACTGATCTTGGACAATAAGTATACAGAGCATAGCACAGTGGGCTTGGCCCAGCAGTGGGACCAATTAGACCAACTGGGAATGAGGATGCAGCACAACCTGGAACAACAGATACAGGCCAGGTATACAGTGCAACAGTAACTGCATGTCACTGAAGTGATGTGAATCTCAAACACTCTACTGCGTTTACAGTTGCTGCGTGAAATGCATGTTTCTTTTTATCCTTCCTCTTTCAGAAATACCACTGGAGTGACAGAAGAGGCTCTGAAGGAATTCAGTATGATGTTCAAGTAAGTGGCTCTCTCCTGACTGCATTAGGTCTTTCTGTGTCATGGTCAAAATCCTTATCTTCACCCATTTCTTTGTAGACACTTTGACAAAGAGAAGTCTGGCCGTCTGAACCACCAAGAGTTCAAGTCATGTCTCCGCTCACTGGGCTATGATTTGCCCATGGTGGAAGAGGGAGAACCTGATCCTGAGTTTGAGGCCATACTCGACACGGTGGATCCCAATAGGTCTGTTGCATTTCAGGGTGGGGTTTAGAGCTCATTTATCCAATCCATATTAATTACCAGTGTCTTAGAAGACAGCACACACTCACTGCAAATTCACCTTCATGTAATTGTTGCACTGCAGTTTTAATTTTTTTTCTCTGCCAGACATGCTGAACAGGTCTCCTTCAGTGCATGTTTGCTTCATTTTTATAATACCAGTTTAACTTGGCAGGAGTTACAGACCTTCACATTAACCAATTATAGTGTCCAGCACAAGCTGACCTCCAGTCCCCTGCTGAGGTTTCAATTTCCAAGACCTGTAATGTTACCACTCTTACAAACAGGATGCAAACACATTAGAAAACTCTGCTTTACAGCGCTGTCTCCTTTGGCATCATTATTGGATCATTATTTGATCTCAAATCTTTTCAAGTTCTTCATTAGCGCAGCATTTAAATGTAGCATATGCTCTTTCCTATGAGGAGGAAAGCTAGTATGTTTCCTGACTGTGAGAACTGTCTGCAGGGATGGAAACGTGTCGCTGCAGGAGTACATGGCGTTCATGATCAGCCGTGAAACTGAGAACGTCAAGTCTAGTGAGGAGATCGAGAGCGCCTTCCGAGCCCTCAGCGCTGAAAACAAACCCTACGTCACTAAAGAGGAGCTCTACCAGGTCAGACATGTTCTGCTCAGTGTGTCAGTGTCAGGTTATCAGTGGTGGTCTCATTGTTGCCTTCTTTCTTTCAGAACCTGACTAAAGAGCAGGCAGACTACTGTCTGTCACACATGAAGCCCTACCTCGACAGCAAGGGCCGCGAGCTGCCGTCAGCTTTCGACTTTGTCGAATTCACTCGCTCGCTCTTTGTCAACTGATCCTTTCCCCACCAGTGACCAATCGGGAAGCGTTTCCCACACACACTTCAATATGAACACACAGCTGAAACTGCATGATCGTGGCACTAGCAATACTCACCAATACCAAAACTCTGTACTCTATTTATCTCGCTCTGACCTAACTCTTTGTGCTTCTCATGGTAGTGAATGTGATTGTTTTTAGCCATTTTAGCTTGTGCTTTCAGTAAATTTAAGAACCTTGCAACAATGATGTAACACCACCTTAACATTTGCAGTGTGCTTTAATAAACGCTACTGGTTAAAACTGGAATCTGCTGTTCTGGATTTATTTCTGTTTCAGACTTGGAACAACTGTTGTTGTCAGTGAGTCAGGCTGGTGCAGTCTCTGTCCTAGCTAATCTGTGTCACTCTGCCACTTGATTGGCTATCTTCTCCAACTGGCTGATCTCTCTGGGGCTCTGCTCCATCAAATCGGCACTCAGCTGCCAAATGTTGACTGTCCCATCAGTTTTTCCAACCGCCAAGAGGTGAGGTTTCTGACAGTTGAAGGCCAAACAAGTTGCAGCTTGGTCCGCATCTCCCTGCTCAATTGTAGCTGCTGCTCTCAGTGACCTGTGGCTCAGGTCGAACATCTGCACCTCACCTAGGAAAGTTACACACATGAAGAATCTGTTTTACACGTCAATGTACTGTTGGCTTTCTCCAAGAGGCTTCGTTTCTTCATTGTAACCCCACACACGCAGGTACATTTGAAATCGGTGTACTACCTTTTCCAGTGGCTGCAGCAAAAACCAGCGGCCTGGTTGGTGACCACTGCACCTGAAAAATGTAAGAGTCTGAAACTCTGAGAGAGAGCAGTGGGCTGGCCTGCAGCAGCGAGTGAAGCTGGACCAGACCATCAGTTGATCCACTCACAAACAGGTTCCTGTAAAGACCATGAGACAGATGTCACTCATGACAAATGTGAAAAGTAAACCCCTGTAGCCCTCCTCTGTAATGAATTTATTGTGTGTGTTCTGCAAGTTTACCTGTGGAAGGGGGAGCAGTGTATGGAATGGACAGGGCCGCTGCGGGGCCTAAATGAGAAGACTGCCGGGGCTCTTAGTGTTGCATTCTGGCCCTCAAAGGCTGTTGCAGCTAGTGTTTGAGAAGAGAAGGAGCATCTGAGCAGCAGGCCTCCCTCAGACCCCACGAGGAAGGTGTCAGAATCCCATGGGGACAGAGCCATTGACGTGATACCTACAGTGCTGTTGCTGCGGGCCTGAGGACAACACAAAAATCAGTCTTTTACACAGAAGCATGGTGAGAAGAGGACTGCAAGAAGAATTATGTTCTGTGTCTGGAAAAAATCATGTGTATTATCACTTGTTTACCTGAACTGGACTTTTGCATTAATTACTCAAACTATGACCATCTAAGTAAGTGGGCAGTGACAAGTCACCCAGGGACTAGAGTCTGAACCATGGTTTGAGTAACCCTCATCACTCAGGCCACTCAGACCAAGTCCATTGCAATACTTCCAAAGACTTTGCAACCTGTGACTTTCTCTTTTTTTTCTATATATTCCTCCCGTTTGTTATTTATTCCTGCTGTCTTACCATTTATATTTTATTCCTCTTCAGTTGGTGCAGAGCACCCACAATTTCATTGTACATGTACAATGACAATAAAGGGCTATTCAATTCTATAAAGCACTCTACCAAAACCACTCAGTTGGCTGTCTTTTCAGGGTCACATTTTCACTGATTCTCTTCATTTTTATTGCGCTCTTAGATAGAAGCCATATTATTAATATAAACAACAGGAAGTCAGCCAGTGGGGTCTTTGCTATGCATGCTCTTTTTTGACTCTGTACTGCCTGAACATTTCCAAACCATGTGAAACATCTTGGTACCTCATGAAAAAAAACAAAGAAGATCTAAAATGTTTACTCAGTAGTAGGATGGTCTATCCCCTGAATCAACACACTGATCCAGGGGATAGACCATATTCCCTCCTTCTTCCAATGTTATTGCTAACATTCATTTCAAAAAAATTTTATATAGCATCACTGAGGAGTTCCCTGTCCAGCTGTCTCTCCAGTGTGTCCTGGGTCTGCCCCGGAGCTTCCTCAGGGTGGCACATGCCCAGAACACTCAGCCAGGAGGTGCCCAGGAGGCATCCTTGTTAGATGCTCAAACCACCTCAACTGACTCCTTTCGACGTGGAGTAATTGCTCTACTTTGAGCCTCTCTTGGATGGCTGAGCTCCTCACTCTGTCACCCTTTGAAGAAAGCTAATTTCTGTTGT
Source organism: Perissodus microlepis (assembly GCF_051167445.1). Lineage (NCBI taxonomy): Eukaryota > Metazoa > Chordata > Actinopteri > Cichliformes > Cichlidae > Perissodus > Perissodus microlepis. The sequence continues at coordinate 56,493,251 of NC_140467.1, read as the reverse complement.
TTGTATCTGCGAGCTCATTCTTTCAGTCACTACCCACGGTACATGACCAGAGGTGATGGTGTGGACGTAGATCGCTTCGCCCTTATACTCAGCTCCCTCTTCATCACTGCAGCCGCAACCCCAATCCATCTGTTGATCTTCCCTTTCCCCTCACTCGTGAGCAAGACCCCGAAACACTTGCAGCAACTCGTCCCTAACCTGGGCACTCCACCCTTTAATGGCTTAAGACCATGGCCACAGAATCAGAGGTGCTGATTCTGATTCCTGCTGCAAACCATTCCACTGCGAGCTGGAGACCACCACCTGATGAAGTCAAAAAAAATCAACATCATCTGCAAAAAGCAGACAAGATTCTGAGAGCACCAAAGTGGAAGCCTTCCACCACTTGTCAAAAAATCATGAACAGAATCTGTGACAAATGGTAGCCCTGTTGGAGTCCAACACCCATTAAGAACAAGTCCAAGTTATTGCTGTTAATGTGGACCAAGCTCTTGCAACAGTGGTATAAGGATCAAATATCCCGTTGCTATGAGCCAGACAAAATACTCAAGAGGGTCTGCCAATCCAGAAGTACGCCCCCCCAGATCTCCATATCCAGATCATTACAACATCCAGAGCTTTCAGGAACTCAGAATGAACCTCATCCACTCCAAGAGCCCTGCCGCCAAAGACTTGTTTAACTGCCTCAGTGACCTCACCCACAGTGATGGATGAGTCGTCCCCCTTATCCCACTGGGACACTCCTGGGGAAAACCTGGTCTTGTTAAGAGAGACACAATCCATCCCACTTTGGATGGAGCAGCTTTCATTTCTACAAATCTGGCCAAACTGACTGTGTTGAACTTGCCTTGTAGTGGTACCCCTTTGTCTTTGCTTATACCAGTGCTTAAAACCTGCTAACAAGTCGCATGAAGGTGGTTATCAACTCAAACAGTAAACCCAGGGTGTCCCAATCTAGCTATGAGCAAGTTCACATAAAAGGGGCAGCATACAACCAGTCACAATAAGGATGACTAGTGGCAGTACAACAGCCATACAAAAGAGAAGACTACAATCCCTTATGATAATTCGCTCAGCTGCATCGGTGAGTTTGAGATCAAGTAGAGAAGGAGTATAAAATGTGGAGATTTCTGTGAATGAGACCAAACAACCTTTTATTAGCTGCTACAAACAGGAAATACTATTTAGTGACAAGGGTTCCGTCCAGTCACCGGTACTGGGTGCAATTACAATCACATTACATTTATCAGTAACAGTAAGACATGCTGTACTAAATTGTTGTTTTTGGGTTCATACCTAAAAACTAAGAGAAAGATCATATGTGTATCCTCATTAGGATAGGGATTTGTGTTGGTGTGTAGGGCTGTAGCCTCGGGTTTACATTGTTAACTGGTAATAAGAGTAATGAGCAATGAGTGATAAGTAAATAGGAAGTAATGTGACTAGTTTAACGAATTGCTTTCTCCAGAAAGTAATTCTAGCTGCATTACTTTTAAGAAAAGTAATGTGTAATACTTTTTTTGAGTAACGCCCCCAACATTGCCAGTCAAAAACAGAAAATGCTGTGCCTACCTTTTCCATTGTGTTGCACCTCCACACCACCATAACATTCAGGAATTTCAAAGTGTTGTTTTTCTGCAGATGAAGAGTTCAGCCTGAAGCTCACCTTGAAACGGCTGCTGCTGTGGGGAACCTGCTGTTGTAGCACGGCATAGGCAGCTTTCTGGACAAAACTGCCTTGCTCAAAAACAACCGTCCACAGCAGCACTCTTCCTCCCGAGCAGGCACTGAGCACCCCGAACTCTCCCTTCTTCTGCAGAGGCACCCAGGAAACCTGCACACATAAATCCTCCCTTCACACTCATGCAAGACCATCAAGCAGGGTCATGCCTGGTTAATATTTGGATGGGAGACTGCCTGTCCATTTACCATTTACTTTACTCTGGAATAATGCTATTTCAGGTTATCCTGGAGTGCTGTGATCAAGTTCAAGCGTGTAAGATCAAGCAACATGCAGCAGGATGAAGAGAGTTTAGCAGAAATGCCAAAAGCATTGTTTCCTCTTACCTGGTAAACAGGGTCTCTGTGGCTGTCTGCAGACAACCCAGTTTGAGCCACTACAGAGTCTTGAGTCCGACTGGTGTCCCAAATCACCACTTCTCCACTGTACAGACCCCCTGCAGCGACAGCATTACACACAATAAATAATTCAGTATTAAAGTCATCAAACACAGCTACTTAAAAGAAGCTTTGTGAAGTCTGGGAAAGGCAGCACTGATCATGCTGTCAGTGATTTCTCAGCCAGATTAGGAGCAACAGTCTAGAGACAAGTAGCAGCTGATGAAGATGGTCAGACAGACCAAGATAGGGATGAGGCTTTGTGATAGCTTTATTAACTTTGAAGGATTTAAAACAGCTAGATTTCTTTTTGGCCAATACAGCTGATCCTAGTATAAGACAAAGGAGCACCAATGACAGCAGACAATGCTCAGATATTACCAATACTCTGAACCAAAGATTTCTGTGAAGGTGGCATCACTGTACCTGCGATGAGGGAAGGCTGGTTGGGATGACAGCACAAAGCTGTGACTGCAGTAGGAACATCTATGACCAGGTCTGCCTGACTGTGATGCAGGCCTCGACGGTCCAGGTTCCAGGTGCAAACACATGACTTCTCATTGCTCCAGTCTCCATTGTCAATCCTGCCCACCATAAACACAGATCTGAGCCACAATGATAACAGCAGAGCTTTTCCAGCAGTTTACACTTTTTATGACCTGGAGAAAAACATCAGGAAATAATAAGTGGACTGTTAGTATCGTATACGTTAACATCAGACACACATACCGACCATAGGCACAGGCAATGACTGAGCCAGTACAACTCCAGGAAACACTAGTGACATGCAGGCCTTTCTCTTTAGCGCCGGGATGTTGAAGGGAATGGATGAGTAAGACCTGAAAGATGAAACACTGTCATACAGAGATGTGAACAGGTTTTAGGCAAATCAAAACAGCGATCTGCTGTGCTGATGCCTTGTGAATAATGGGACAGCTGAAAGTAACTTTTTAGTGCAATGTTTCACTTTCACTTCATGATAAAGACCATCAGGTAGTAATATGACCATTCTAGATTCCTTCTGCAGCAGATGACAAACCCTCTCTGACATACAGACAAGTGTTCTGCTTACCCGCTGACTGTGGTCTTCCCAGCTTGCCTGAAACCCGTCAAAGGCATGGCTCCTGACATTTTTCACTAACTCTCTGACGACCATGTCTTCAACTTGCTGTAGGAAGTCCTTCAAGCCAGGCGGCTCTGGTTCATCTTGGTTTTGCTGGATGAGCTGCTCTGTGGCCTGCTCCTGTAGCTCTGTCTGAGTAGAGCTGATGGTAGTGCATATGACCTGGACCTCTGACTCAGCACTGCGAAACATCTGAGTCTGACATCCTTTCTGAAACCCCACCAAAAATAATGGTCTTTTTTACTAAGGAAGCAAGAAAGGTCCACTGTTAGGGAGGCTTGCTACAGTGAACCTATTCTGGTTTATTTCATTTCCACTGAGATGCCTTATGTGATTCACAGTTCAACATAATCCTTATGTATCTTATAAGAAGCCCTGGTTTAGCCCACCGCTTCATCCACAGTATGCATAAAAGAGAGACAAAGCCACAGTGGAATCACTCATTGGTTTCAAATGTATTTTGAAGGCTCAATGTTAGCATTTTGGCCACTGTCAACCAGATGTTTGTGTGCTAAGTCCATGGTGTGTCCGCTCCAGAACTGGATAAGCAGATGGATGGATGGGTGTATGGAGAATTGGGTTTTCCAAAAGGTATGAACAGCACAAATACAGTTAAAAGAGCCTAGCAGACACATATCAGCTATTGCTGCCCAGGGCATACCTGTTATTTAAAAAAGCCACACTTAAGTCTTTCCTGTTTAATTACAGGATGAGCTTAAAGACATTAAAATAATTTTTAAAAGAATGATGTTTTGATCAGCTGTCCCTTGCAAACAGAAGGTCTGAACCCCAGGTAGGTGGGGCTTTATTATTACTCAAGGCCACAGCTGTGTGCCTGATCTGACTGAAACAGTGATATCTGCTGCCACTGATATACAGAGAGCAAACACTGTGTCTCAATTCGTCTATAAGTGATCCGACCTCATCATTTGAAATCGTGGTCATATTTAATAGATGTAACCTGCCATAGATAATGCAACATTATCTATGGCAGTCTGCATGAAATGTCCCTGTTTGCTTGATGCTGCATATTTCATGATGTCATCTTGCAATGCATTCTCCTCTGAATGCAAATGTGTCCACCCAGGAACACCTGAACACGCATGTGTTGTATCAGCTAAAGTTAGCTTCGGATCCAACCAATATTCTGCAACTGTAGACAGCAAGCACGTCGCTGTCCAGGCTAACAGAGTTCTGTGGGGGGCAGACTCGGTGCTGCCCAAACTTACCGACTCCTGCGCCGCCTCGTGAGACTTCCTCCACAGTGACTGGACACTCACCGTGTCCAGGGCTTCGTCTGCGAACATGCTAATAAAAAGGCATTATCAAATATTTTAACATTGATCAGCTAAACTCTAAGCACTCCGAGGGCCGTTTGATGCCTTTGGAGCCATTTTACATAAAGCTGGCGTTACCGTGGTTACTGAGATTATCACGCGAGGCAAGAAATAAATCCCACATTCACTTCCGTGTTTGTAGGCGTGAACCAGCGGACATCTTCAGCGTTAAACCCGTGTTCACTAATTGCGGCGGTTGATAATTACATTTCTTTTAAAATACATACAAACAATGGTGTATAGTCTAAAAGAATACCCTCATGTATGTTGTTAAAAAACTAAGACACATCCCTTTAATAAAAACTAGGAGTTTATCAGCCTGTCACCGAATTCGGAATGATCTCAAAAGGTCGACTTCGTTCATTTGGACATCGCGTTTGCAGTGGGAGAAACGTTTCGTCACTCATCTCAGTAATTTCTTCAGTCTCAGCTGACTCCACGTTTCCTCTTCCTTATTATAAGCAGTACATTTGCACAGCGACTGAAACTAGCACTACTGAATGAACAATGGGCTGTGAGTTCAGTTCCTTGGTCATTAATATGCAAATTAATCAGCAACCAATAATCAATAGCCATGAGTATCATTCACAGAGAGTTGGGGGATGGCTGCACTCACAGCATTGTAAGACTACATTAACTACATTACTCTGTTTGTGTCGGGGACCCGATCCTTGGGGTGGACGAATTTCGGGCGCAGTGTGTTTTGAGCTTTAAAAGCTCGGATGAGTGACGAAACGTTTGTCCCGCTGAAAACGCTACGTCCAGATAAACAGAATCAACCTTTGGGGATTTACTTATTGAGTTTTATTATTTGCAAACCTCTATGATGGGTCTATGCAAGACAAAACCTTTCCAGGTATGAATTTGGCCAAGCATTCTGTCAAGATGATCTCCTTGTATGTGCTTGAACCATTTTCAGAGCAGTGGCTGCTAAGCGGTCATCTGTAGTTGTATCTCTTGATGCAAATATAGCCAGTGGTGAGTGAAGATTGTGTTTTTATGCTTGCAGCCCTTTTGTAGTATTTTCCCAAAAGTCTTGAGGATCGTCAAGATGTTTTCTGGCAAAACTCGGAAGACCCTTTATGTTCCTTTTGCTCAGCAGTGGTTTTCGTCTTGGAACTCTGCACGCAGGCCATTTTTGCCCATTTCTATCTTACGGTGGAGTCATGAACACTTAACTGAGACAAGCGAGGCCTGCAGTTCTTTGAATGTTGTTCTGGGGTCTTTAGTGACCTCTTGGATGAGCTGTCATTGCCATTTGTGGATAATGGCTCTCACTGTGGTTCGCTGGAGTCCCACAGCTTTAGAAATGGCTTTAAACCTTTCCAGACTGAGAGATTTCAGTTTGTTTCTCATTTGTTCCTAAATTTCCTTGGATCACCACATGATGTCTGACTTTTGAGGATCTTTTAGTCTACCCCACTTTGTCAGGCAGGTCCTATTTAAGTGATTTCTTGATTGTGGCTAGAGAAACTGAACTCATCTTTCCAAAGATGGGATACACCACAGTTCATTTATGTTATAACATATCTATATATGTGTTAGGATATTTTTCATATTAAAATCTCACATAAAATATTTGATCCTGCCCATTAAGCTGTAATGTATGGGGTCCACATTAATCAGAGCTGTACCCATTATAATAAACACTCCACAAAATCTACATGCAGAATTGTGCAGATATATTTTAATTGTACAGTACTGTGCAAAAGTCTACCTCTCATTCAGCCTAATGCAAAAGTTAATAAATTTCTGTTTATTAAAACAGACCGAAGGATGACAACATAGAATCATAATTTATGATTTACATCATTTCCATTAGTCAAACCATAAAGTAATCTCTTTTGTCCTGTGGCTGAGAGGTTTTATCATTCTGGAAGAGATAGCTCCCATCAGAATAGAAGTTATTTATTAAGCTAAGAGGATGAACTGAAGGAGTACACAGCATATGATAAATGAGGATTATTCTGAACTGTGAAACATGCAAAGCTACTCTAATAGCTTTCAAGAATAGTTCAGGAATAAATCCAGAGTTGGGAATGATTACAATAGGTCCACATTTACTGGTTCTTTATCACGCCTTTATTTAAATAGCAACACTATGTACTTGCCATTAGAAATAACTTTTCTAGTCTTACTGACCATTCATGTTCCTTTAGGCCGAACACTCCCACAGCACTTTAATCTACTTCATATCTATAGCCAAGTAAGAAACCCCAGTTAACTTAACATGTCTTTGGACTGTGGGAGGAAATACCTAGAGGAAACACACTAGAACAGGGAGGGCATATAAACTATAGTTAGAAATTCCTTCACCTTATGCTGAGATGACTGCTTACTGCCACCCACTATGAGTGATCCAAACAACTAAGAAGTAACCCTGACTTTGCCATGCTACGACTCTGCTGGGTCCACTAAATACACTTTTTTGATTGCAGACAAATGGTAGTTTGTTAAAGTGACCAAACTGTAATTTAAATAAACACGTGCAAAACTGTTTTCAAACCTGAGGCAGCCCAAATAATTTATTTTAACATCCACTAGCAGCAAAGTCATAAACAGTGAGGGCAAAGGTCACACTGAAGAGCTAGTAGCTTCCAATAATTCTCGTGTAAAAATTGAAAGAGGCTTTTCTTAAAGTAGTTAATCACTAGAGTCAGCCAGCCAGAACCTGCTCCCAGTTGTAATTATAAAAGTGACATTCTAACTTTTCTGGACAAATATTTCTGGAAGTCAATTCACTTTTGCCAAATACAGATAATTTTTCCCAGTATGATTTATCCTTAAACAGTGCTTACACCATTAAAGAATCACACACCAAACAGATTTTGTCAGCTGTTTGACCAGAGGCCTGTGCTATGTAACAGGATCAGGGATCAAGTCAAAGGCAGTTCACTTTTTTACAGGGGTACACCAACATAGTAACATATGCTGTAGACCTAACCTGCTACAGATGCTCAAGATGAACATGAAATCAATTCTAGCATTACCATTCCTGGAAAGGAAGATCACTCAGATAGTGGTAGGATGTAAAGTCGTTGGACAGGCCTAATAGCACTAATCCTGTGAGCACATGAGAAAATGGATGTTGTGAGATTGGTTATGTTAGCTGAACTGGCTAAATGTGATCAAACTACTCCAAACATCATGTATACATTTATTTATTATAACAAAGTAACTAGTACACTTAATTTAATGGGAACAGGTCTCTAGCAGTACAGGAGAAAAGCTGCAGACTCCAGAGGACTCAAGAGAACAGCGTAGTCTCCCATCTGAACGTGTTACACTAACCTAGAACTCTGAGTTTTAGTGTAATTTATATATATATATATATATATATATATATATATATATATATATATATATATATATGAGAATGAGAAAATGTACATTACAACTCTTTGTTGTGGGTGCCTGGAAAACAAGACAATGAAACTTTATTTAACAGAAGTCCAGAGTTCGTGTCAAAGTCCCCCTGCCCAACCATACCCTCCCCCATTAAACTGTGTACAATTAACTGGCCTACCAAGATACATGGATATCCCAAAACATTTACAACAGTTCAAAGGAACAAGCTGGTGCTTTTAATCAGTTCATTAATACAATAAGTCACAAAGGAAAATGCAGCTTCTAATAAGCCTCATTACCCCCACCACTGAATATATAATAATAAACACATACACACATGTATACATACATATGTGTATATATACACATATGTGTGTATTGATATATGTGTGTATTGATATATGTACGTGTGTGCGCATATTATATATATATATAT